>NC_141925.1:8527812-8830859 GCF_057802395.1 Ceratotherium simum simum
ACCAACCTCTCCTCTAAAACTGGCCTCGCCAAGATCGACAGTGGCTTCCTCATCACCAAATCCAACAGGTGTATCGAATTTGACATTCAGGGCCACTGCCATCTTCCTTGAGTCTCCCTGTGCTAGACCATCATAATCCTACCCTTTCTGAGCTATTCCCCGCCTCTTTGACTTCTCCAGCTCTGCCAAAATGTAAGCTCCTCTTTTGCATGTCCTGCCCCTGCCTCCTGCCTTCAACCTCCCTGCTCAGGCTTCTTCTACTGTCCACTCTTCAGTTATCACTTCTATGTTGACCGCCCTCAGATCTGACTACCTTTCACCAGCTCCTCTCTACTACCTCCAAGAAATCCCAAACTCAATAGGCTCAAAGTAGAACTCATCACCTCACCTTCTATCGTTAAACACACACCCACAATTTATCTCCCGTGTGCCAAATATGAGTTCTTAAAATCCCAACCTTGGAAATATTCCTTAATTCATCTCTGTCTCTCCACCTTCACGTATGTTAAGTCAATTGCCAAGCCTTGACAGTTCTAATATCTGAATAATTGTCCTTGTCCTCTTCTTTCCTGGCTTGCAACCACCACCCAGTCTGGGCCTTCCCCTCTCGTTGGTTTCTGCAACAGCCTCCCGACTGGTCTCCCTTTCCCAGATAGTGTTCCTCTCAGCCCATCCTCCAAGCAGTAGCCCAAGCCATCACTCTAAATATCTCTGCGTATGTGATCATTCCATTCTCCCCCTTAAAGCTTTTGGATGGTTTCTCATTACACTTGGAATCAAGTGAAAATGCTGGACAATAGTCTAAACAATCCAGCCCATTCCCAGGCCTCTCTAGCTCTCTGCATTCATACCAACCTCATTTCTGACAACCAACTTCCCATTCCACCCCTTCCCCACCTACAGCGACTCATAAATCCCACAGAACTAATCACAGGCTTCTGAGTACATCGAGCTCCTCTCAGCGCCAGGTTTTAACAGACACTACTGTTAAAACCGAAAACCCTTTCCCACTCTCTGCCTGGCACCCTCCTACTTGCCCTTCAGAACTCAACTTAGGGGACAGCTCTTCTGGGAAGCAGTCCCCGACCCCACAAAACCGGCCAGGTGAACTCCTCTTTGCTTATCTCATCAAGTATTGTAAGTATCATATTCTCATCTACCTGCCTTAGCAGACTCATTGAGGGGGGGCCGTATTCTGTTTGCTTTAGGATCCCTTACACCCAGCCCACAGCCTCTTACACAGAGATGCATAAATGTTTCTTAAGTAAACAAGTGAGAAAAATAAATGTACCAACATGACCACCACAGCCATGATCTTCCTGTAATCAAGCATCAACTTCACTTGGTCTCTTCTGGTAACATGTACTGAAAGCAATGTGGATTTTGGAGTCGGCTGAGCCCGAGCCTGAACACCAGCTCCTCTGCCTCCTAGCTGTGTGACCTTGGCTAAGTTTACTTCCTGGGCCCTAATTTCCTTCTCTGTAAAGTGGGCATAATAGGAGTAATCATATCATACAATTGTTGTGAGAATTAAACAAAATAACGCCCACAAAACACTTATTACTCTGTTTGCCACATGATCACTGCTCAACCAATTTTAAGTGCTTTATTATATACAAGATGATTACATTAATATATACAAGATATATACAAGATGTACGATGATGACATTAATTGATTTACGTGAACCTCCCAGCCTGGCCCATAGTAGGTATTCAGTCAAGGTCAGTTCCATCCCATTTACAATGTACATGTCCTCGTGAGGTGGAAATTGACCCCTGAATGTGGGACACTGGCTGCAACTCCAGAACAGGAGAGAGCAAGGCATTGATTTTATCAAAAACCCAGGCCCAGGGCCTATATCCCCACATGGCACTCAGGAAATGCATTTGGTTTTTTTCCGCTAGGGGGAGACAGATATGATCTTCACTTCCTGCTCTCTATTTTAGACAGAACTGATACTGCCTATTAATACAATCCTGCGCCCAGAGGAGCTCCTGCTAAGAGCAGCCTGGTGTTCTGTCAGCTGTTTCAATAAATCGAAAGGCCTGATAATTATGTTTAATTCCATTTGCTGGTTTGAGATTCTGCACAATTAATGCATACCATTAATTTCATAACTATAAATGTAACCCAGGCTTTCTTGGATCCTTAAGCCAAAAAGTGCGACTTTATGAATATACTTGTCAGTGCTCAACTGGCTAAGAAGCTGTATTGGGGGAAAAAAGAAGAGAAATGGAAAAAGGAAATTTCAGATTACAGACACATTGGGGAAAAGCATCCTATGTGGATAATAATATAAAATCCCCAGAGTTTATGATCTCTTTGTGTATTACAAGCTGCTGTTTATTATCTCATTTCATTTGACCTTCATGGCAGAGAGTCACATAAAGGTAAAGGAGATATTATTACAATTTTTCAGAGCAGTAAACTAATGTTCATTCAAGTAACTTGTCCCAGAAGATGCAGAAAATTTGTGAAAGAACTAGAAGCAGTTTTCTGACTGCTGGCCTGGGACTGGATTAATTGTGTATGTCTCAGTGTTCATCTCCTTGTGTGGAACTCAAAGAGAAAACAAGTGGACAACGATCCTTGAGTATGTTCATCTTTAAACTTTGAGCCCAACTCCTCTGCGAAAAGATAACGGCCATGAGGAGGCTTCTAGAAATCCACTCAAAATGCAAAAACAACAACAAAAAAATCAAAATAATTGTCATTTAAAATCTACATTGCACTTTGTGTAATAGTTCCTGTTTATTAAACTTGTTCTTACTATGAACCAAGCTCTATGCTAGATGCTTTACAAACATTATGCTTAATCCTCACAAGTTATGAAGTGGCTGGGTGACCATGTTCCAGTTAATTCACTTCTCTGATCCTCAATGTCCTCATCTGTAAAATAAAAGTAATTATAGTATCTACTGCTTAGGCTTGTGGTGAACATAAAATGTGATGATGGATGTCATATGTTTGGTTCCTGTGACAGAGTCACTGCTCAGAAATTGTCGGGCTCTTTGTTCCATTATTAGGAATTATATAGGAAAAACAAACTCCATGCCTCTCCCGCTGCGTCCTCTCCCTCCCACAGCACTGGGTGATGTCACCTGCGTTGTGGAATTGGATTGAGGAAGATAATGGAAGTTACTGGACAAAGTGTGGGTTTCAGAATCAGACGAATGGGAGTTCAAAATCCAGCTCAGATTCTTGGAAATTAATTTGTTCTCTGTATCATTTGGTCTTCTCATTTATAAAATGAAGATAATAACAGTACCAATATCATAGGGTTTTTGTGTGAATTAAAGGAGATCATGTCTCTAAAGTTCTTCCTGACACACAGGAAGCATTTAGTAAATGGTAGCTTTAATATCCTCACAGAAACCCCATAGGGAGGGAATTATCATTAGCTCCCTTTTACTGAAGGAGACACGCTGATTATCTGAGAAATACAAAGAACGGCAAATTTTCAGGGACAGCTTGGGTCTCAAAACTAAGCGTTACCCATGGCCAAACTCAATCTTATAAAGTTGATCAAATGCGCTTTCTCTCCTAAATGTCTCGGCTACTAAGCAGTGCCCTGCTCTACAAAGCAGGATGACAGCATCAGCCCGTTTCCACTGACCATGGTGCTGATCTCTTTGTCTGCATGGATCACTCCCTTATCTTTTGACACTGATTTGGGATTAGGGGCTCTGGATTAGGCACAGCCTTGTCTCCAACGATTTATAGTATAACTTGATGTGTTGTATATTTTTGAATCCTCATCATCCATTTTCATCCAAAGAGATGACAATTCCCCATTGCAAAGCCAAGGGTGTCATTTTGGTAATGAAACTCAAATCTCGCTGTGTTGATTCAAGCTATGAATTTGCATACTGTCTGTGGAGTGAGATGTGTACAGTCCTTGCTGAGGAACCTTGAACAACTCTCTCATCCTGTCTGAATTTCAGTGACCTCACCTGTTAAAAGGAGGTTCCTGCTTTCCACAGAAAGTTTGGTTGTCAGGATCTGATATCCAAATCTGATTCTTGCCCTCTTTTTTTTACCTTATATCTGACTGTCCTATTTTCTTCAAACATATTTTAATCACGGAAAGAAAAGACATGCCACCAGCTATAATCCACTGGTGCACATAGAAGGCAGCACAGCGGGAATTGATGTGAAGAATCAGGATTCTTCCAACTCAGATTGTCTGTTTCAACTTTAAAGTTAAACACAACGTAAAAGACAGGCCATTGGTTTCGGCAAGTTATTCTACAACTCCATTCCAGGGAATTAGAGTTGATTCTCTTGTCTTTTCTCAGCTTCAGATTTTTTTCCTCATATGCATTTCCAATGGAGTTTTTTTTTTCACCCAGAGATATCAAGATGGGTCAGCCTTTACCTCCTTGGTTCTCAAATAGGTCCATTCAGTTTTTCTAATTTGAGCAATTATAATTCAAATGGAAGGAAAATAGACTCCAATAATTCTATAGATATGATTACAGTGAGTTTTAAAACACATTTTCAAAAGACAATGGCTACTGATAACGAACCTTATGCTGGAGTAATAAGGAATGAACGAGCATCTTACAGCAGTAGGTGGGGGGTGACTTACCTTTTCAGCTTTGCAGAGGAATGCTGACTGATTTTTCACAAAGATGCAAGAGACTAATTATGTAGCAGCTTTGCATGCAGCTCAGTGGGATGCTCTGAGCTAAGTTGGGAAGAGATGCCTGGTTCAGTGGGGAGTCTTGTACTTGTAATAGCCTTTCTTGCAAACGCTGGGAGCATGTCCACCATGCAGGGAGGGGGGACTCCCAATGTATGTTTTCATAATTAAACAATGACAACCTTCACTACCAATATGGAAAGAACCCCGTCTCTACCATGTGGTGTCATAGAAACAAAATGGACTTTAGCGTCTGACAGACCTGAGCTGGAATCTACACATTGATATATACTTGCTCTGTAATCCTGAGCAAGTCACCAATCCTTTCTGAACATCAGTTTCTTTATATGAAAACTGGGGAAGGGGTGATAGTACTCATGTTGAATGACTGTTGAAAAGGGATCAAACTAATGAATATAAAGCCCCTAGGCTATAGGCATGGCACAGTAATTATTATTATTATGACTATTACTACTATTATCATTATTATTAATTATTTTATAAAATGTAGGGAATTATCTCAAGGTTTCAGGTAGCCAATTTCCTTGTCTTCAGAGTCCAGAAAGCACAATAAGTCCTCTACATCGTGGAGATCAACCCTGGGAATATTCAACCCCTCTCTGTCTCTGCCTCTCCCTCTGGTCCAATCCAGGCTCTAATGCCAAGAAAAACAGTGTAGTGGGGAACAGAGCTTCTGCTGCCAATAGCACAGATGAGAAAACCAAGCTGCACCTCCCGAAGGCAGCCTGACAGCCACTTGTAGCCAGAAGCAGACTGCTGGGGTGGAGCGCTTCACTGTTCTGTCTCTTTTCTTACAGACAAATGTCATTCCTGTCTGCACCAGCAGCAAATGGGGAAATAAAGAAACTGACAGAGACAATGCTAAGAAAGTGGAGAGCAGGTCCAGACAACGAACCATTGAGGTCTGGGAGTTGTAGGCGGGGTAGGGAAGCAATGCGGCTGCTGCTAACCAAATCAACTGTGAAATGAAGAAAAATAATGAGGGGCCTCAAGTGTTTGTGGTCCAGTTAATATAATGGGTCAGATGATTCTCACTTTTTGGATATCTCTTCTTCATCCTTTAGGACTCAGGACACGTTAGCTCCTTCAGGAAGCTTTTTTTTTGTCCCTTACCTAACATGCAGGCTGATAGGTGTCCACAGTGTTCTAGGCTTACCTCTACTATTAGCATCATCTTACTATGCTGTAATTGAAAGTTCATTTCTACATCTCTCCCACTAGACTAGGAGCTCCCCGAGGGCAAGGACATTGCATTATTCATCTCTGCTTCACTCAAACCTACCACAGTCCTGGCACAGAATAGGTAATCAGTAAATACTTGGCAAATGGATCTGTAGTGGGTGAGTGGGTAGGTTCAAGAGTGTATGACCAGATGGACGGATGAAAGACGGTTGGTCAGACAGGTTGATGGATGGATGGAAGGATGGATGGATGGACGGATGGACAGATGGATGGATGGACAGATGGATGGAAGGACAGCTGGATGGTTTATTAGATGACTTATCATTAATAAGTGATTGGCTGGGTGGATAGGTGGTTAAATGGATGGACAAACAGTTCAATCGCATCAGGCATTCATAGTTAGTAGTTACTTTATCCTAAACAGTAAGATTTGAGTCTACTTAAAGGGCTAGGTATTATCATTTCTCTCTTCCACACAACTTCCAAGGCAAATGCTACCCAGGAGAATCTCTAGGTCCTTTATGAAAATTTCCATCATTCACCCTGGAAACTGTGCAAAGTGGTGGAATGAACACCAGACTTGAAGACTCACAACACTTAAATTTGAATCTTTCTCAGCTGTTGATAAAAAATGTCACTGCATATCTCCAAGATTTCTCTACTCAAAAATTAGAGAATACCACCTACTTCACAAGGTTATCATGTAGCTAAAGTGAAAGAATAAATATAAAAAACAATATTGTGGGGCTGGCCCCATGGCCTAGTGGTTAGGTGCACTCGCTCCGCTGCTGGCGGCCCTGGGTTCAGATCCCGGGTGCACCCCGATGAACCACCTGTCAGGCCATGCTGTGGTGGGGTCCCATATAAAGTGGAGGAAGATAGGCACCGATGTTAGCCTAGGGCCAGTCTTCCTCAGCAAAACAGAGGAGAATTGGCATGGATGTTAGCTCAGGGCTGATCTTCCTCACACACACACACACACACAAAAACCAACAATATTGTAAGGTTTTGCATATAATGGGTCCTCAATAAAAGCTTACTATTTATTTTCACTATATTCAGAGGATCACTAAAGTCAATCCCCTTACTCACTTTCAAACTTATTTTAGAAATATTGTATCTTTCCCCAAATGAAAGCTCGCTTGGAGCACCAATATAGCAATCAGATAAAGCTTTACCATCTCCAGCTGAAGCCAGATCCTGTCTCATTAACCACCATCCAGCCAGAGACCCCTATGGCACTCTGAAAGAATCTAGCATTCTAGAGAACATAGTTAGAAAAAAACTTTCTCTTACACAAGGTAATGAAGTCTCATTCTATGTTCGGTAATGTTGGGCCTAAAGCCTGGTGTTCTCTCATTCTCTCTCTCTCTCTCTTTCTTCTTCCCTCCCTCTCTTCCCCTCTCTGTCAGAGGAGCTCAGGGCTTTGCATTCATCTAGAACACAGATGAGTTGATGACCCTGTCAGAGAATAAAAATGGTTTTCATCTGTCTGTTCAGGAGTTTCTAGAAATACTTCTGACTGAGAGGCTCTTTGAATAATTTACTCATCTGAGATCATTTAAATAATCTATTCACTCATTTTCATAACTGATGGCAATGGCAAACTATTAAGGGTACAGCTTTTGTCTTACATTTATACCATCTGTCAGCTTAATCATGCCCCATCACCCTCTGATAGCTTCCTTATCAAATTGGGTTTGTGACTGAGTACAGATGGATACTCCAGATGACATAATGGTTGACTCTGGCTCTCTTGTAATAGTGGGTTCAAATTCTGCCTTCACTGCTATATGACCTTGGGCAAGTCATTTATCCCATGTAGCTTCCGATTTTGTTCCTATAACATGAAGATACAAATAATTATAATTGGAACTGGCATTTATTGGTAATGTACTACATTTCAGTGTTCTAAACACTTAATATATTATTTTGCTTAACTTTCCCAACTACTCTATGAGGTAGGTACTGTTATCTCCCTTTTAAATATGAGAAAATGCAGACAACATTGTGATAGATAAGCGAGATAACTGCATTGCATTGAAAACACTCTGCATGGTGTTTGGCCCACAATAGAAGCTCAACTAATGGCAGCTGCTGCCATCATGATCCCCACATCAATCAACGTCACCATCATCATCGGTCCTCTTCATCATTAATATTCCCATCAATTCATATTCCCATAGAGATATCCTTCCTCTGAACTGTTTTTTTTTTTAACTTCTTAAATCTAGGGAACTTATAGCAGAATGTTGCCTTGCAGGAGAGCACTGGTTCAATTGCTGTTCTTTTTGGAGTTGGGTTGATGTTACAACTGCAAAAAAAAAAGAACCAGTGCAAGACAGAAACACACACACACACACACACACACACACGGACATGACATCATTTATTTCAGATTGATGTGTTAATTTGCTGGAGACCTACTCTATTTTCCTCATTGTGACCTCACATATTGTACTGTGTGGGTATTTAAAATAGTCACTCTGCATGACTCTAGGGAAGTCAGATGATAATTTTAAATCTTTTATAATGGCTTAACTTTCCCTCTCTATGGTTCACATAATTTGAGAAACTTAATGATCATTATATAAGGAAACAAATTAAATTTCACACAGACTCTGCTCAGACAGTGATATTACCAAACCAATTTTACAAAAGGGCACTTGACTTTTGATGTGGATTTGGGAGAAAAAAGGAAAGAAAGAGAGAAAAGGAAAGAAAGAGAGAAGGCAGGAAAGATAGGGAGAGGGAGGGAAGAGAGATGAACAATGTCATTTACAGGCACAACAAATTTCTTCTGGAAATACTTAGTCCAGAAACGCCTAAGCACAGACCCATGTCTAAAAATTAAAAAAAAAAAAAAAAATCTGACTGATTCCTCTCTGTCACGAATCTCTCAGCAAATCATCCAGTCAATGCCATGCGCTTTCAATTCAGTCTCTGAAAATTCTCTCTGAAACCACTGCCACTGTTGTTCTTCACACCTATATTCCCTTTAACCTGACATACTTAAATATCCCCTTAGAAGTTTCCCAAAGATTCATACCAATCACCATTTTATTTTTAAAGAAGCAGTATAGTTAATGTTTAAGAGGGCAGGTTATGGGGTGCATATCCCGGCTTTGCAACTCACTAGCTCTGTGATCCTGAGCAAGTTCTTAAATTTCTCTGGTCCTTGTTCCCTACATTTGTAAATGAAGGTAATAGTAACATCTGTACTACAGTGTTCAATGAAGATTAGACGAGTTTACATATTTGAACCCTTAGCACTCTATGTGGTACATCAATACTAAATCAATTTTAGCTCTTACTATGACTGTTTTTATGTTGTTCTCACAACTCAAGCTCCTCAACAGTCCCCCAAAGATTACTGAGTGAAGTCCTGTAGTCTATAATTCAAATTCCAGCATGGTCCTTCCTTCCCATAATTTCCCTTCAAACAATCGGTATTCATTTTCTATTGTCGTGTAACTAATTACCTCAAGCTTTAGCCACTTGAAACAACCTCTTTTTAGAATCTTACAGTTCTGTAGGTCAGAAGTCCAGCAGGGCTCAGCTGGGGTCTCTGCTCAGGGTCTCATAAGGCCAAAAGCAAGGTGTCAGGCAGGCTGGGCTCATAGCTGGAGGATCTGGGAAGAATCCACTTCCAAACTCATTCAGGTTGTTGGCTGAGTTCAGTTCCTTGAGGCTGTAGGACTGAAGTCCTTGTTTCCTTGCTGGCTATTGGCCAGGGACTAAACTCAGCTCCTGGTGGCCACCTGCATTCCTTGTCAGGTGGCCCCTCCACCCTCAAATCCAGCAGTCAGTCAAATCCTTCTCATGCTCAAATCTCTCTGACTTCCTCTTCTGCTATCAGTTGCAAAAAACTCTCTACTTTTAAAAAGCTCATGTGATTAGGTCAGGCCCACCCTAATCATCTTCCTTTTGATTAACTCAAAATCAACTGAAAAACCCCTTTTGCTACCTGACGTAACAATCATGGAAGCTATATCCCATCATATTGACAGGTCCCACTCATCCTCCATGGGGAGAGGACTATAGAAGGGTGAGGGTCATTGGGACTCATTCTTAGAATTCTGCCTACCACACAAACTATGTTTCAGACATATTGAACTCTTCCTCAAATGGGCCCTGAGCACTCTTGCCTCTGGACTTTGGCTTTCAGTGTTCCTGCTGCATGGAATGGCCTTCCCATGCTTGTTCTCTGAGACTTTGTTCAAATGAGAAATCCTCTGTATAGCTGCCTTTGATCCTTCTGCCTACATGTAACATATCTCTCTCTAAATACCATAGAGTCTTATCAGAACATCTTTTGTGGCACATTTCACACTGTCTTGTAGTTATGAGCATCTCCTAGTGCCCTGTTAGACTCTAAGTATCTTGAAGACTGGTCCATGTCCTATTGCAACCCTCAACAATGACTTGCACATAGTAGGTGCTCAGGAAATTTTGTTTGATGGAATAAATGTATGAATAAATATACCCAAAATTCAGCCATCTCTGTTTATGGGAGACAGATTTAACTGAAAAAAATAAACCATTTAACAACTCAGTATTTATTGAGGACACACCAGGTGACAGGAACTGAACTACATCCATAGACAACATTTTATTTGGCCTTGTTACTGTCTCATTCACCAGAGATTACTTAAGGTGCAACAAGACTCCAATTTCCTTATTGCTTTTTCCCTTGTACCCTTTCTCTTAAGCATTGCTACTAAACAGTGTATTCCAAAGGAAGAAAGAGGCACAAAGACTAAGAAGCAAGGAGTCTTGACAACCAGGATGACTTAGATGAAACCATTTTTTCAGCATTACAAAGAGTAAGTCTATGCCCTAAAGCAGTAATTCTACATCGTTATGGGCATGAGAATCACTAGGGGAGCTTATGAAAAGCAGAATCCGAAATGATTATTCTGTAGGTTTGAGGTAGGGCTAAGACCTTTACATCTTTTCTGCGGCAACTCTATACAGGTAGCCCAAAGGACCACCCTTGTAGAATGAACACACTAAAAGATGTTCCTCATTTGGGGAAGCTCATGAAAAAAAAAGAAATCTTCCCATTCATTCTCATATCCATTCTACAGATATTTATTGAGTCTTGGCTATTGAGCACCAGAGATATAATGGCAAAGGAAAAACCTGAAAACAAACAAACAGTACTCCTTCAGTCCTTGTCACAGCCAGAATTCATGGCTTCATCAATGGGCTGCCATTGTTTTTCTAAGCAAAGCAAGCACACAGCTGAAGGCATAATATGCCTCTGCCAGCTTGTAGACCGTGTAAACAATGCACTTCGGTTTTAGCAATTCGCACAATTTTTCTGTCAATTGCCATTTACTGGTGTCCTCTCAATTATAATTTCCCTCCATGACTTCTCTTACATAATCATTGGAATATGTGTGTGCAGAAGCCAAGTACAATGCTCTCATAAATACTTCAATCCTTTAGCAAGATGGACCTTTTTGCAGATTATTGATATCACACACAAACACACGCACAGACTAGGAATCTTCTGCATATTCTCAGGCGTTCTTGAAACTCACTGAGCCATTCTAGGTTAAATGTGGTGGGAAAGTGGTGGAGGGGTAGCTAAAATACAATGAGTTAGAAGAGAGGGAGTTACAGCATTCTATAATTAGAAATCACATCATGTAATAATTGCAATAATTGCACCCCATGCACACACCATTCTTGGTGAAAGCCTCACTAGATATAACACGTTGATATGTCACAGTGTGAATTATACACTCCAGAGATCAATCTTAGCTTTTTCTAAGATCTCCTTTATCATATCTGTACTAAGAATTCTTTAACTGGCATCTACTTCATTATGCAAAAGACATAAGAAACAGGGTATGATCAATCCCCTTCTTTAATGAGCCAAACTGGAAGATGGAACTACTGTAGACCAAAAAAGACAGAGCCTGTGAGATGTGATACCTCAAGTTCCAATGAGTTGGATTTGGGTGGAATCTGCTGCATCCAGTGAGAAAAAGGAGGTCCATATCATTCTAAAGGTAGGAGGAAATCCCTTAATTTCTCCTCTAAAATATCCCGTTCCTACTACCAGTTATTCAGTAGGATGTAGTGATTAGGAACGCAGGCTTCAGGGCCAACAGACCTCCACTCACATCCTGTTTCCATCACATACTAGCTGGGGGATCTGAAGCAGGTCACTAGCCTCACTGAACCTGACTTTCCATTTATGAGACAGGGATAAAAAGACCTACTTTAGATGGGCTACTGAAATGACTAAATGAAGTCATGGATGTAAAATCCTCAGCGTAGTTCTTGGTACAGAGTAGCTGTCAATAAATGGTGGCTGAAGTCAGCATTGCCAACAGATTGTATGGAGGCCCTTCTATACAATCGAAACAAAGCCTTGTGGTAGAGCCAAAGAAACACATGAGAGGAACAGACCTATCCCTGCTGGGGCTCATAGTCTAAGTGAAGACGAATATGCAAGCAAACAATTACAACACAAGCTGTTAGCACTCTTAGGAGTTAGCAGGGGAAAGGACACAATCCACTTTGGATTATCCAGATGTAGAATCAGTGGAAAGGGTGTCCTTGGCGAAGAGGGAAAAATGTTTGGAGGGCGGGAACACCAGGGACATGTTACACATGAGTAGATGACAACTGAACATGAAGGCTTGGGGGGTACTGGGAGGATAAGAATGAAGCTTTCTGTGCTGGGACACAGGAGAAGAACCATATTTGGGAGAGGAAGATGATGACTTTGGCTTTGAGCAAGACGAAGTTGGAGGTCTGCAGACCATCCACATGGGATCAGGATATCTGGGCCGGAGGGAGAGATCTAGGAGTCATCACAGTGAGGAAGGCAGCTGAAACCAAGGGCACCAATGAGAATGCAAACCGAGTGCTAAGAATGAAGAGAGAAGTAGATGCATCCGAGCGAGGGGAATGGGACACTGCACTCAGGAAGACATAACAATGGGTCTCCCTTAGGTCTTCTGGGGCATCTCTATCATCTTTAATTAGCACTTCTCTAGAAAATAAGATTGTCTAACTTTAATATTTATGTGTTTTGTCCTACTTAGGCTTGGAGTTAAAACTTCAAAACCACTTTAAAAATCTTTCTTTATATCTCCCTTTCTAAATATATATCCCTTTTAAAGCTAGCCTGTATATATATATATGTACATACGTGTGTGCATACACACATATATATTTTCATTTTAAAGCTAGTGTAACCCTAAAATGGTAAATAGAATTATTCTCAAAGCATTTTTTCAAGTAGTTAATAAGAAAGTGATTCAACTTGGAGAAATCCAGTCTATCACTCAAGGTCCAACTCCAATGTCTCTGCCTTCGTGACGTCTTCCCCAATGGACCAAGTCAAGGTCACCCTCTCTCCCAGAGACGGCTCAGTTATGAGCTACTTGAGAAGAGGAATGGTTTCCTACTCATCCTTGCATCAGCTCTGGTGCCTGATGGAATGTTGGCCACCGAGTTGGCACACAGGGGGTATTGGTTGTGCTGACCTGGGCTGCTCATTGGCTTCCACCCAGGGTATCGTTTTGAAGCATCTCTGGGGGGCCTTGGACCCATCAAGCACCAAGGCAAGCAAAACCATAGAAAAAAAAGGAGAGGCAAAGGGTATGGAAGTCCCCATGTGCCAGAGAAAGCCTGCTCAGCACTGAGTTCTGTGTCTGCTGAACACAAGTGGGCACTGTGCACGGCATTGGAATAATCCACGGCAGCCGCACACAAAGGCCCAGCAGAAAGCCAGTGACCCTCTAAGGGCTTGTCATGTTTTCCCAGACACCCTCATTACACGCTGCCGCTTCCAATGATGCCACTGGGTAACCTCAGAGATGAAAAGAAATGGCCTCTGAGTCCCCGAATAACAGCTCCCTCCTTCAGCAGGCCTTCCCCTCCGCTGACCTGCTGTCCTGGTGTGTGCTGCCGGGGGCAGCTTTAAGGACAACGTGACTGGTATTTACCTGCTTCACTGGCTTCCTCTTTCTTCAAGACAGAAACACAAGGAGTTATTTCTGAAGCACCGGATCTCCTGAGTGCCAAGCAAATAGACCAACTACGGGAAACATTTGTACATTCTAAGCTCAAGTCGGCAGCAATTCCCCGAGCTGCCTTTTTGGGAAATTGCTGTATTTCAACAGGAATTTGAAGAATTACACACAAAATATTAAAAGGGTGTTTTCTGTATCTGGAAATGGAGTATACGAAGGGCAGCCTTCTTTTATGCAATGTTATCGCCTGCGCCGCAGTGGCTTCCCTGTAAACAGACTCTCTGGCAAACGAACTAGGTCCAAAGGCAGCCCGGAAAATTCACAGGTGTGAGCCAAGCCTGCCCCAGGACTGGATAAATCCAACCGAGGGAATGATTTTACAGCTCCCAACGTGATCCTTGGATTGTGTAACTTCAAAAGGTTGAAAATTAACCCCCAAATGCAACAACCTAAGGCAGAAAGGCCCAAGTTCTTGACCTCCTATTAATGATAAGGAAAAAATAACTTGTATTTTGGCTTTGCATTTGTAAGAGAAAAGAAAAACCAGAACTTGAAGGATGGATCAAAGAAGGTGAGGACACAGGAAAGCTTTACAGGCAAAAAAAAAAACAAAAAACAAAAAACAAAAAAGGCATGTTCAAAGTTCCAGCTGCATAAAGGAAGCCAGCTCAGTCATGGAGGTGTGAGCCAATTAGTATGGCGGACGACTGGGCACATCTGAGAGAAGAGAGGAGGTAACAACTGGGGCCAGTTAACTAGAAGTTAATGCTTTTCTCGAGCATCACAAAACTGTAGAGTCCTACCCCATCCCCCTCCACACACACACTAGAATCGAAGTTCCATGAGTACAGAAATATTTTTTGTCTCTTGTTCACTGATAGATTCCAAGCATCAAGAATAGTGCCTGGCACACAGCAAGCAGTGAATAAATGTGTGTTGGGTAACAAATAAATGAAGTTGTCAGTCAGTGGTTGGGTGGACCACCTCAAGGAAAAACAGAGCAGATGTTCCATAAACAATGGCTATTGTTGTTATAACTAGTATTCATGCCTGGGGGATAAATATGAAAACTCAGTAAATATTGGTAGTTAATTGTGCTGGGTATTCCAATTTGAAGGGTTTCAAATTTTTTTTTTAATTAAGGTACAATGATATGCAATAAAATAAACAGATTTTGTATGATAGTTTGATGCATTTTGACAAATGTTCAAGATAGGGAAGATTGCCATAATTCTAGAAAGTTCCCTGTGTCCCTTCCCTGTTAATTGCCCTCCTCCACAAAAGCAACCATTATTCTGATGTCTAACCCCACAGAATAGTTTTGCCTCTTCTTCACCTTTACATAAATGGAATTATACTGTATAATCTTCTGAGTCTGGCTTCCTTTATTCAACATAATGTTTTTGCAATTCATCCACGTTGTTGTCGGTGTTACTGGTTCATTCTTATTAATGACTAGCATTCCGTTTTATGAATATACCGTATTTTATTTATCCTTTTCTTTCTTGATGGACATTTGAGTTCTTTCTGATGTTACGCTATTATGAATAAAGTTGCAATGAATATTCTTATACAAATATAACTTTTGGGTACATGTTTACATTTCTTTGCAATTATTACCTAAGAGTGGAATTACTGGATGATAGGATAGGTTTATGTAACAATGTTTAATTCTGTGAGAAACTATCAAACAGTTTTCCACAGGGGTTATAATTTTACATTCCCACCAGGAATATGGAAGAGATTCAGTTGTTCCATACCCTTAGCAACACTTGGTATTATTAGCCTTTTTAATTTTAGCTATTCAGTGGGTGTGAAGAGGTATCTCAATGTGGTTTCAATTTGCATGTCTCTGAAGATCATTGATATTAAACATGTTTTCATGTACTTGGCCATCTGAGTAATATCTTTTGTGAAGTGTTTAAGTCAATTTCCTGCTTTTAATTGTGTTGTTTTCCTTTTTATTATTGATTTATAGGAGTTCTTTATATATTATGAGTCCTTTTAGATATATATATATTTTTTATTTAATATTTTTCCCAATTTGTGGCTTGTTTTTTTCATTGTGTAGCAATGTCTATACTTGTTCAAAAGTTTTAAATTATGATGGAGTCCAGTTTATTATTTTTACTGTGTGCTTAATGCCTTTTGCATTCTGCTTTCTCAAATCCCAAAAATATCCTCCTATATTTTCTTCTAGAAGCTTTATAGTTTTAGCTTTTACATTTAAGTCTGAAATGTATTTTAAGTTATTTTTGTGTATATGTGAGCTATGGGTCAAGGTTTATTTTTTTTCTCTATGGATACCCAGTTGATCAAGAACAATTTATTAAAAAGACTTTCCTGGGGCTGGCCCAGTGGTGTAGTGGTTAAGTTCGCACACTCTGCTTTGGTGGCCCAGGGTTCGCAGGTTCGGATCCCAGGTGCAGGTGGACACATCACTCATCAGCCATGCTGTGAAGGCATCCCATATACAAAATAGAGGAGGATGGGCACAGATGTTAGCTCAGGGCCAATCTTCCTCAGAAAAAAGAGGAAGATTGGCAACAGATATTGGCTCATGGCCAAGCTTCCTCACCAAAGAGAAAAAAAAACTTTCCTTTCCCCCCTTGTCACAATTCTTCGTAAAAAATCATTTGAACGTAGGTTTGTGGATCTATTTTCATTATTTCATTGTTATACAAGATGTTAGTTATAGGCTTTTCGTAGACAACCATTATCAGATTGAAAAGTCTCCTTTCCTTATCATGAATGGATATTGGATTTTCTCAAATGCTTTTCCTGCATCTATTAAGAAGACTATATAATTTTTTCCTTTATTAGATTAATATGATAAATGACATGAATTTATTTTATTTTTTTTGTGAGGAAGATTAGCCCTGAGCTAACATCTGTTGCCAATCCTCCTCATTTTGCTGTGAATGATTGGCTCTGGGCTAACATCCATGCCCATCTTCCTCTACTTTATATGGGACACTGCCACAGCATGGCTTGACTAGTGGTGCGTTGGTCTGCGCCCAGGATCCGAACCCTCGAACCCTGAGCTGCTGAAGTGGAGCGAATGAACTTAACTACTACGCCACCAGGCCAGCCCCTCATTAATTTATTGTTTTCAATGTTAAACCAGTCTTGAATTCCTAGGGTAATCCCCACTTATCCATGATGTAGTATCTTTTTGTAATATATTGCTGGATTATGATTACTAATATATTGAAAAACTCTGTGTAGATTTAACATCTTAAAATGTTTGACAGAATTCACAGTGAAGCCATTTAGGCCAGGAGTTTTTCTTGTTTTTTAAATGGGAAAGTTTTTAGTTATGAATTCAATTTCTTAGCAAATTTAGAGCTATTCAGAATGTCTATTTCCTTTTGTGTCAGTTTTGGCAGATTGTGGTTTTTCAAGGAATTTACCCATTTTATCTACATTGTTGAATTTGTTAGTATAAATTTTTCATAACGTTCTTTTTCATTTTAATGTCTCTGGAATCTATAATGTCTGTGGTGATTTCCCCTCTTGCATTTTTAGTATTGGTTATTGGTATCTGTGTTTTTTCTCTTTTGTGTGATCACTCTTGCTGGGAATCATGAATTTTATTACCTTTTCAAAGAACTAGCCTTTGGCTTTGTTGATTTTCTCTATAGTTTGTGTTCAACTTTGTTGATTTTTACTCTTATGTTTATTATTTTCTTCCTTCTACTTCATTTGGGTTTACTTTGCTCTTTTTTTCCCTAGCTTCTTCATATAGAAGCATAAATCACTGATTTTATATTTTCCTTGATTTTTTTTATTATAAGCATTTAAAGCTGTGAATTTCCCTGTTAGCACATCTTCAGCTTTATTCTTAAAATTTTAATATGCTGTGTTTTCATTGCCATCCCATTCAAAATATTTTCTAACATCTAACGTTTCTTCTTTGACCCGTAGGTTATTTAGAAGTGTGTTTCCTGATTTCCAAACATCTGTGGATTTTCTAGATGTAATTTTACTTTTAATTTTTCTTATTTTTTTAAATTTTTTGTGAGGAAGATCCGCCCTGAGCTAACATCTGCCAATCCTCCTCTTTTTTTTTTTTTGCTGAGGGAGACTGGCTGTGGACTAATATCCATGCCCATCTTCCTCCACTCTACATGGGACGCCGCCACAGCATGGCCCGCCAAGCGGTGCGTTGGTGCACGCCCCGGATCCGAACCGGTGAACCCTGGGCCGCCGCAGCAGAGTGCGTGCCCTTAACCGCTTGCGCCACCGGGCCGGCCCCTTAACTTTTTAATTTAATGCTCTCGTGGTCAAAGAATGCATCCTGCATTATTTCGCTCCTTTGAAA
The DNA here is from genome assembly GCF_057802395.1 of Ceratotherium simum simum. Taxonomy (NCBI): domain Eukaryota; kingdom Metazoa; phylum Chordata; class Mammalia; order Perissodactyla; family Rhinocerotidae; genus Ceratotherium; species Ceratotherium simum. The sequence goes on from NC_141925.1 coordinate 8,545,988, forward strand.
TATATTGGACTTGTTTTATACTCCAGAATATAGTCTACTTTGGTGAATTTTCCAAGTGCGCTTGAAGGAATGTGTATTTCATAGCTGTTGGATGTAGTGTGCAAAATCTTCTGAAGCTCCCTCTTCCCCACTCCCTTCTAGGACTCTGTCACTGATGCCCTCAAAGTCAATGCCTCTGTTTGCACAGTATTCTCTTCTGATCCAGTTAACCATAGCATGGTTCCCACACTACATCCTCTAACTTCCTTCCCCAAGGATCTCTCAGGCCTCCATCTGATGCACAAAGTGAAGATAAACCTCAAGTTGCTGAAGTAGTTTAGAGGCCATTCATGGCTTGTCAAAAAAGACAAGATAACAACATAGGCTTCCTTTACCGTCTCTTTTATCAGTTCTTATGTGATACTGTGGCGACTAATTTGAGAGTTGAATTATGGGGGAAGATAGAAGGCAACTTGCACAGATATTGTCGTTGTATGCATGGGATCATCTGTAAATCCCCCATGAAGACTCTCATCTCTGACCCAGGACACGGTTTGTGTGGTATGTGAGATGATTTTTCCCTGCATGGTTATTTTTTATATTTTTTAATAGTTAATATATATGTACTAGAAAATGTGCTTTATGAGAAATATAACCTCCCTCACCAACCTATGATTTACAGGAGTGGTGCACTTAAGTTTTGGAAATTAGTTGATTTAAAGGAACAGACTAAATAAATGAAAATACAGGAGGTTCATCCTATGGCAGAATACGTCAGCATGGTACATGATTATGAGGTTTAGGCAAACTGGTGTGATCATTGCTATACAGTCAACATTTGCTACTCGATGATGTGAACCACACTTCAGTCTTTAAATTATCCTGAGTCCTTCAAGGACCCTTCCTATGGGATTTGAGAGCTTGACATAGGGAACAGCACATAATTACCACAGTTCACCCAGGGAAAGCGTTCCAATCGCACCTTACAATATTTGCTCTGCCTTGTTCCAAGAAAGGTCTGCCTCTGGCCCTGGGATGATGGGATGGGATTTGGAGCAGCTCCACAGGAAATGCTCCGGGAAAAGGAGTAATTCGAGCCCCTCAGCTGCCCATGCCTTCATCCCTCCCCTGCATTCAGCACGCAGACGGATGCTCACCTTTTCCCATTCTCGGTCCTTGTTCAGCACAATCACCACCAGCCTGGGGTGCACCTGGTAGCCTTCCTCAGTGAAGGACAAGTCTTTGCCATCCCATGTCACGTTGACCATAAATCTAGAGAGAGGAAGAGAGAAAGACAAATTTTTAGGGAAGAATTAAAGAGGTGTCAAACAAATGAATGGATGCCACCCACCATCAGTGTTACACTTTCAAGTGTAAACTTACATTGGCATCACTCATCACAAGCAGCCTCTACCATGGAAGCATTGGTACCCATGCACGCACTGCTAATTGACTATGCACTCTTCCATGAGCCTGTACTCACTCTCAGAATCCCCAATCCTGTATAGGCTTTAGTAATTGACTGTAATTAGCACATGGCATGGAACATTTCTGTCCTACCAGACCCATAGTCCTTTGTTCAAATAATCTTCTTAAAGGAGGATCTTAAAGCATGTTCTATTATGTTTTAACAAGCTTCCCTAAAGGAAACTGCTTGCTCATAAACCACCTGGTCTACAACTTCAAAGAAGTGGTATCCCATCCGTTCATTGTTCATTCAACTAATATTTATTAAACATTTGCTACACGCCAGGACTCAGCTAATTGGTTAGGGATAGATAAGGAAACAGCCATGATTCTTGCTCTCATGAAGCTTACAGTCTAAAAGAGAGGACAGGCATTGATTGATTAATCACAGATCTATGACAAGTGCTACAATACAGAGGTGGGTGTCCTATGTGAAATTGAAACAGGGGTCAGGCAAGGCTTCTGTAAAAAAGTGCAGCTTGACCTGAAGGATGAGCCAGCACTGACTAGGTAAGAAAAGACAACAGCACATTCCAGGCAAAAGGGAGCTTGTGCAAAGGTCTCGTGGTAAAACATATAAGGGACTAACTGCAAACCAGTGAGACTGAAGCAGAGAGAGACAGTGGAATGTGGGATGTGGTGTGGCTGAGAAGGTGAATAGGGGCAGATGGTGCAAAGCTTTTCAGGCCAGGTGAAGGAGTTTTGTGTTTGTTTTAAAACGATAGGAAGACATTGAAGGTTTTAATCAAGGGGACGATATGATCAGACTTTTCTTGTATAATATGACCTGAAAGCTGTGTAGAGAATGGGTTGGAGGGGGACCAGAGTGGATATAGGGGGGCTGGTTGCCGTGCTTTCATTATCCAGGTGAGAGGCGATGTTGGCTTTGGTCCTGTTGTGGCCTCGAAAGAGGAGAAGAAGGAAGAGAAGGAGCAACAGCAAACAGGACCAAGTGGAGAGATATTTAGCGGGTATTTAGTGGTGGGTTAGAGGTGGGGGGCGGAGAGGGAGGCATCAAGGACGGCTCCTCAGTCTCATGGAGTCTTATACAGTCTTATATAGTCCTCCTTGTATAACATCATGCAGTCAACTTTGGCCCAGGTATTTTCACTGCAGGTGACGTCTGTCTGCCTTACAATACTCCGTTTCCACTGCTCCTCAAAGCCATCTTGCCTGTGGTCAGGCTGGACGCAGATGTGGAGCCAAGGCAGAGCTCATCTCCGAGGATTTGGGCAGCAGGGTCTCTAGGGGTCCTCATCTCCTTGCAGCTTGAGAAAAATGTGATGCTGTTGAAGACTTCCAAGAAGACATAGCACTTAGCAGATGCTCAATGAATACAGGATGCGGGACGGAAGCATTCAAGGACTTCCCCAGAAAGACGGGGTATCTAGAAGCCACAGAATTTTCTTGCTTTATATTTCTTCAACACCAAAAGCTGCTGGAGAAGTAGAGTATTAATAAGGAGGACCAGACTACAAAAAAATTCCAGAAGGAGAGATTGGCCTAACTGGTCACACGTCTGCCCCGGGGCCACCATAGTGCAGAAGACCTGACTGTGTCATGTGGGAGGAGAATCAGGTCTGAAATGGCAAAGCGAAAAAATTGGTGAAAGGCAAATAACAGTATTGTGTATCCATTCAATGGACTATCTGAGTCACTAAATATCATGTTTTTGAAGACAAGTTAATAGAATGGAGAAAATGCTCACTATTTAATGTTAAGCAGAAAAGAAGATAAGAATAGGGCTTGTCTCTGTATAGAAGGATTACAGGTACTTTTTATTTTCTTTTGCGTGTCTTTGTATTCTCCAAGTTTTCTGCAAATACTTTGTATTTTTTAACGAAAATACTGTTTGTTACAAAACAGAAAGATAAAACACTGCTATTCTAGAAGAAACAAAGAGTAACCACTATTCTGTTTGGTGCATTTGAGATAGTCCAGTCATTTCCTAGTAAGATATTTTATTGATTCGACAGCTATTTCTGCTGAATGTCAATGTATCAGGCCTTATGGTGAGTCCTCTAGACACAGAAATAAAACGCACACAGTGCCTGTCCACTCTCTTACCCACATCCTTACAATTCAGTGACAGGCGTATAAACAATGACAGCACGGAGAGTGCCACCTGAGCATTGATGGGCAAGTAAATGTGAGAAGTTGTGGGAACGCAGAGGAAGGGCCCCCATCTCCACCTAAGGGATTTAGGGAGGAGTTCCTAGGGAATCTTGAAGAGCGAAGGGGTTGAGGAGAGGTGGGAGAAAAGGATTCTGAGCAGAGGAATCATATTAGGTAAAGAAGAGTCAGCAGAGGGAGTGACACAGGCTGGGAGAAGCAGGAAATAGCTTAGTAAGGCTGACAGGCAGTGGGATTTGTTTGGAGTCGATCCCCGAAGCCAGATCATAAGGGACGTTGTGTGACACCCTAAAAGGTTCAGATCTTATTCAGAAAGCCCTGGAGATCCATGGAAGTTTCTAAGTAGACGAGTGATGCACTCAGATTTGCTGCCAAGGGAAGCAGAAGTAAAAATGCGTCTCTGTACTTGCAGACAACTTCAACATTTTTGTTTATGGCTAAAAACCATTCATTATTTAGAAAATTGGAACTTTTTTTTCTGTTTCTTCTTTCCTTTGATGCCTCCTGGCTGGTGTTTGATGAGCTAAATGGACACGGCCCAGACAGGCACATCTAAGGAGTGTTCCACCTCACATTCCCTTATTGAGACTCTTTAGAAGACATTTGCACGGACTAGGGGATAGAGGAGGACTGAATTTTGGTCAAATTCCTCATTATCAACAAGATTTCAAAGTAATTAGTTGGGGCCTAAGTTAAGCTGTTTATATTTTTCAAGTTCACTTTTTGGTTTTGTTCCTCATGGTTATTTTTAGTTCTCTCACATTGTCTGGCACAGTGTACGGGTGGAGTTAATGTTTGGTGGTTGAGTATGTTGACAGATCATCACCAGCAGTGTCATCTATCCATTCATCAATTCATCCATTCATCCATCCATCCATCAATACATCCATCCATCCATTCATTGAATAGACATGTTTGAGTACCTACTATGTGTCGTGCCCCACACCAAGAACTGTGCTAGGAAAATGACAGAAAAATAACCAAACATATTTTAGTTTTCAAGGTTTTAGAGAGGGACACAAATAATTGTGATACAGAACAGTAAGTGTAAAGTTAGAGACAGGTACCAAGTAGGCTGGTGAAGAACACAAGGAATGGAGGGCCCAGTTCTACTGTGGAGGCAGGGCTGGGATCAGGAAACCAAGTGGAAGATGTTTGGGTTGTGTGGGAAGGAAGAGCGTTGGCCAGATGAACGGCCAGGGGAAAGGGGGGAGATGCTGCACAGAGGAGACTGCAACACCAAAGGCACAGAACCATGAAACATCATGATGGAACTCTATTCATGGAATTTCAACAAAAAAAATTGCAGACAAAGACCACCAGTGAGTGGCCTTTATCTGGGCGAGTAGAAAATCCGTTAACAAGTCACTCTGTATCTGCTGCCCAAAACTCAGTTAGGCTGGCCAATTCATTGAGGTGTTTTTTTTTATTATTGAATCCAGTGAGCTCTCAAGCCAGGTTTTGATGATCCAAGATTTTGGGATGAATTGAGTTCAGGTTGGATCAATCTAATCCCCAAATGTGGGTGAAACTGAAAAATTTAGTCAATTAACAAGAAGTTTAGAAATATCCAGTATGTTATCTGTTTGGAAAACGCAGACCAGAGAACAAATGTTTTGGGATTGACACAGACACGAGGCCCTGGGGAGAGCCATTCACGGGGTTATGTTGTGTGAACCGAACGTCACAGTCACCATTTTAATCAAGGAGCTAACGTGTACTGTTGAGCATCCAGGTCTTTTGATTTGTCAGTTGAATTTACTTAAATCTCCTTCTTCTTTAATTTCCCATGTCTATCTCCTCTGCTCATTCCCTTTTCTCCCACTTTGTAATGAAATCAGATGGAATCAGCAGGGTGATTATTTACATGCACTCTTCTTCAGATTATATGGAATTCTCATGATCCAGATTTTTCTGTGTTCCTTTAAGATTCAATATTCTGGACCAACGAGTCCATATACTCAATGCTAAAAATGTCTTCTTTTTTTTTTCCGTTAAGAGTCTTCAGTCTCTTGGAAGGAAAAAAAAAAAAAAAAAAAACTCTAACAGAAGTTTTTGCTGAACAGTAATTTCATTATGAAATTGGCAGAGAGCAAGTACCTATTACCTTCAATTCCCCCATCCAATTTCTAGGAAAGGCAATCCATATTTCCTCAGGATTTCTTCCCATTTAAACTTGCTCCAGAGCAAAATTCTTTACCTAGGGAAATACCATTATACACCCTATTGCTTGCTCTCTATTAATACCTGCTGGGCACTTGTATTAAACAGTAAAATCTCACTATTTTGTTTATCTCTCAAAAATTGATTAGAAAACTTTACTGACCAGATAAAATATCAGAAATTTTGGCTGCTGCTAAGCTTCAAATTACACTTTCAATATTTCCATCAGAAACAATAAATACATGAAAGCATGCTGGCAAAATATAGAAAGAGTAGGCTCTAATGGTTTTCAGAGGGTCCACTTCTGTTATCATCCTCCATTGATGGTAATTGCCAAGTAGTTGTTTTTTTTCTTTTCTTTTTTTTTTGAGGGGGGAGATCAGCCCTGTGCTAACATCTGCCAATCCTCCTCATTTTTTTGCTGAGGAAGACTGGCCCTGGGCTAACATCCATGCCCATCTTCCTCCACTTTATATGGGACGCCACCACAGCATGGCCTGACAAGCAGTGCATCGGTGCGCGCCCGGGATCCAAACCGGCGAACCCCGGGCCGCCCCAGCGGAGCGTGCGCACCCAACCACTTGCGCCACTGGACCGGCCCCCGTTTTTTTTTTCATTTTCAGTGACTTACACAACACTGAACTGGAAAATATGTAAATTATGTGACATATGTACAAGTTTCCTTTGTGATCTATAGTCTTAGGTGTCTGGAACTGAAATCCAGGTGAAAGCACGTTTCTCTACTGCTTGCATTTTGTGCCCTATGAACAGCTGATGTATGGGGACCAGAAATAACGCTGAAAAATACGGAGGCCTTTTTTCCTATATTATGACTGCAGAGAAATTAGACCAGAATTGTCAAGTTCTCTGCAGACCCGCGCCATCTAGTACGGTAGCCACTGACTACAGGTGGCTACCGAGCGCTTGAAGTGTGGTTAGTCTGATGCAGACGCAGCATAAGGGCACAAGACACCCTGGATCTTGAAGACTGTCTATAAAAAATAGTGTGAAAGACTCATGAATAAATTTATATTGATTTCATGTTGAAACATTTTAGACATGTTGGGTGAAATAAAATGTATTATTAAGACAAATTTCATCTGCTTCTTTTCACTTGTTTAATGTGCTGCCAGGAGATTTAAGATTACGTGAGGCTTGCATTATATTCCTATGAGATGGCTGTTCTAGACTGTCTTTGGTTTGTTTGTTTTAACCCGTAGACTGTACGCATCATGAAGGCAGGGACCTCTCCTGCCTTGTTGCGTGTTGTATTTCTGGGGCCAAACAGAGTACCTGGCACAGAGCTGGTGCTGAGTAAATATGTGCAGAATGCATAAAAGAATGAATTGCTATTTCTACGTGGTGGACGACAGAGCCAGAATCAAAGCCTGGCTCTGCTGCTCCCCGGCTGTGTCACCTTGGGCAGTGTATTTAAAATTCTCTGAGCCTCCATTTCTTTCTTTGTAAAAATGGATCAGGTTAAACCATTAGGAACTAGCCATGACAGTGTCACGTGGTTTAACCTAACAGCTACCTAACCCCCAGGTTTGGGGACGGGATTAGCAAGAGTGCACATAAAATGCCCAGCATGATGCTTGGTATACAGCTGTCGCCTAATAAACAGTAGTGAATATATATGTAAATTTCCCATGCATTTTTCACTATTTTTCCACCCTGTCATATTTTCTACCCCACTCCAAAAGCAACCTTGTCTTTTAAAGCGAAGCTCATCGAGGGCATTCAGTGTTCTAATTTCCAGAGTCCCTCTGTCCTTTTGTCAATAGCCAACCATGTACGGGCTGCATATGCTCCTTTAACTATTCCTTAACACGTCTCGTTGCTCCAGATTTCTGTTTTCTCCCTTTTGCCTTACAGTTGTAAGTCTCCTTTAACTTCTCAAATCTGATTATTGGAAATGTTCTCTAGACATATTTATTATTCACTATTTCCCTTCAGACTTTAACTCTCTTACTGCTTCATAAATGCCACCCTAACCCAGTTAGCGTTTCTCAATTTTCGGTTAATTTTCCATCTGCTTTGCCATTTCCCACGTTGCCGGGCCCTTTCTCGAATCACACTATCTATGCCTTAAATGCCTCCTCGAACTGCTTTGGGTGTCACCATTTTTCCATTTGTCATTTAATTTACATGTTTTTTAAAACAGAGTCACTGTTTTCTTTAACCTCTTCTCAGTTCTCAAGACACTCATTTTTTAAATGTTTGTGCACTTTCCAGCTTTCTCTTGGTGGTTTGAAATCCCCTCAACTTTGATGTCTGTCTCAGCACCCTCTTGTCCTCCATTAACGATTCCCATCTGGGCACGAATCCTGTCCTTCTTTGAGAGCAAACTCGTGGTGCTTTTTACCAGTTTTCAATTCCCAAGTCCTCCACACCCCTTCCCTGAACACCCTTGCATGGTTTCTTTTCATCACGTCTCTTAATCAATGCACCTTCCTCTTTGCCCCATGCTCAATTTCATATACTCATTGGTGGTTTCCTATTTCCCCTGAATAATCACCAGAGGCCTAACCACAGAGCTGCGACTTAAATGTCAAGATAGAAATGCAATAACTCCGGCAGATCTGCATATTCCAGACCAGCACCATCGAAAACAAGCTCAGAAACTACAGCACAGAGAAAAAGAAAAACAAACTGGGTTAAAAAAAAAAAGAAGGGAGTATTTATTATTTCAACTCAAATTCTATTGTGGCCAATTAAAAAAAATAGTGTTAATTGTCTTGGCTGACCAATATTGAATTTTAAAAAATTAGAACAGGAGATGGCAACCTCCGTAAAAGTGGGGATCCTTGTCTGTTTTGATCACTGCCATTCTAAAGCACCTAGAAGAGCATCTTGCAGGAAGAGCTTAAAGGTATTTATCGAATAAATGAACAAATGAATGAGCAGACATAGCCTACAGGATCTTGTTTATTCAATGCTTATATCCTATCCAACGACTTCAGAGAGGGGATTCTGCAAGACCAGTGTTTCGTTTTGGAATCAGATAGCCTGAGTTAGAATGCAGTTCTGCTGCTTTCTCTCTCAGGTAAGTATCCTAAATCCTCAGAGCATCCGTTTCCTCTTCTGTAAGAATGAGATTGTAATAGCTGCATCACTGCATAATTATAGAGATTAAATAGACGAAATTTAATGAAACAAGGTATGTAATGTGGCCGGCAGAGCGTGTGGCACATTATAAATGATGGTAGTAGGAATAGCAGTAATTGTTATGATTTTACATAATTATCTTTTCTCCTCCTAAAATTTGAGATTAAAGTGCTTTCTTTTAGATGCTGGAGGATCATTTTGGCTGCTAATCCCAGTGCCCTAAAGGAGGCAATGCACCCTCAAGGCCCCTCCCTCAAGGAAGGAGGAGGAGCGGATCTGATGGCCCAGAGCCCACAGTACACCTGGACCAGGCTATGGTACAAGGGCAGTGACCCAGGTGACAGCCTGTCCTTCACATCTCCTGGGCTTCCTGTCTCTGTTTGGTGAGCACACTCGAGCAGAAGGTGACTTTTTGGGGACATGCCCCACATGTTGTCTTTTGGAATATAACTTCTGAGTCCAAAACTTGCAGTAAGTAAGTTAGGGCAAAGCTTTCACTGTAAATGTGACCATTCCCTCCCTCCCCACCACCAGACAGCATCCCTGAACCAGGTGTCCAAAGGTCTACATTGGGAGCAGGACGTAGAGAATAGGGTCTAATACCCATCCTAATTCTACTTGATCAGGAGTTACCGGAAGCCTCGGTGTCCATTAATAAAGTGGTTCTTGGAATCCCACTCTGCTCTTGTTCCTTATATGTGTGATTCTCTCAGGAACCTGGGGGCTGGGGGGTGTCTGGAAATTCTGGAAGTTCTGGATAGCATTTTATAACACTATCAAAATAGCATCGAATATATCACCATTAACCTCTCATGATTCTACCTCACCTAACCATTTGGAACTGGCTGGCACAGGGGTCAATGAAGCATCCCACGTAATGAGCATCTATTCTGAGAGAGCCAAAAAAAGTAGGTAATGTGACAAGCACTTCTTGAGCTCACTCAATCACCTGTGTCTATGCTGCCAAATTATTCAGGATCTCAAACCGGCAGACGTATGTGGATGTTGCCTCCTCACCTTCCCATCCCCCCAAAATAGCTAGAATGAGACGTTGTGGATCAGTTCAAAGTGCAATTTTATCCAAGAATTTCTCGATATCCCCATACTGGAACATAGGCCGCATGAGAATGAGGGATTTGTCTATTTTATTCTCGGCTCTATCCCGCTTCCAGAACCTGGAACAGTTTCTGGCATAGAGGATATGCTCAAACATATTTATTAAAGGAACAAGATTTCAGTTCTCTGTCATATTAGCCTGCCCTCTGACAATGAGCTCTACTTATCTCTCTGTCCAGTGGGTGTCCACCTGTGCTCAGGGGATCAGCGGGGATCTGATGAGGTAACTCTAAGGCAGAGGAAAAAGGTTGGCGTGAAGCCAATGGGCCTCTAGGATTCCCACCTCTGCTTGAATCTTTAATATATTGTACTTCCTTACAAATTATTATTGGAAAAAAATATTCTACTGCTTATTGCAGTCAACTAAACAAACAAGCCAGAAAACAGTTAAGAAACTTGTTCCTCCGTGCTGCCGCACAGGTAGAAGCCTGGTCTTCAAACCAGGAGAGCTAGGAGCTCGTAATCTCCCTGGATTTGTGAATAATAACAACTGCTTAAAGAAAGGGACTAAGGTATATCTAGTGCCCAATGCGTGTTAAATGTTGTACCAGGTATTTCCATATGTTACCTGAATTTTCACCCCAAGAACTTGGCGTGGATTTTCCTATTTTACAGAGAAAGAACAGGAGGCTCAGAGGATTTTATGATGGTGCCAAAGACTACACACGGTGACAGACACTTCTGGTTGTCCATCAATATCCTCTCTCCTCTTCTACCTTAGTAATAGAAACCCCCCATTTTTAGTGGGGCACATAGCTTTCTATAATAAAGTTTACATTTCCCAGGCTTCCTTATAGCTAGGCATGGCCATATGACTATGTTCTAGCCAATAGGAAGAGAAAAGATATGTGTATAACTATAGGAAGTATCTTATAGGGAGGGGATGAGCCCTTCTTTGCTCCTTCCTCCATCCTCCTTCAATGCAGACATGATGGCTGGAGCACTAGCAGCCATCTTGGACTATGAGATGGAAGCCACTGGCTGAGGGTGACAGAGCCACAGGGCAAAAGGGATCCTGGGTCCTTGAAAGCGTGGAACACCACAAAACCCCTGGACTACCTCTGGACTTCTTTTACAGGAGAGAGAATTCAATGCCTATCTGGTTTAAGCCACTTTTATGTTTCGGGTGTGCTGTTATTTGAAAACAAAATTAATCCTAACTGATTTAAGTGTGACTCAGAGTGACTATTTGAAACAAGAGGAATTCCAAAGCCTTTGAATTAAGCTGCCCTTGCTCCCAGTTAGTCCCTCTGCACCTCGGTTAACCTTCTCTGAAAAATGTGGGTGTGGTACTGCATATTCCTCCGTTTCCTTCCAGCTCTGCAATATTTGATCCAATCCCCTGTTTTCTCTCCCAATACACTATATATTTGGTCTTATCCCTGTCTCTTAATATATGCTGCCTTCCTATCTCATCTTCTTCAATCTAAACCCAATACTTTTGTGGGGGGAGGGGACTGTGGGGAACAAGGCTGATTTCAAGCTTGATTTCTTCCACATGGCTTTTCCTGATAATCTTTCCTTTTCTTGGTTCATTGTAATCCATATCTCATGTTACACCCCTTCGCAATGCATCGTCTCCTACCATTCTCTGAGGATTTCACAATCACACATTCGGTCTCACCAGAAGCAAAGACCAGTCCTGGCTTCAGTCATTCATGTGTATCTAGCACTAGGTTGTCAGGCACAGCGTGCTTAACACATACTGACTTGATTTGAAAAGGCACGCATCAATCTTCACCTCGGGACCACGTTTTTCCCACTTAACACCAAACACAGGACTGAGTGGTGATGACGAGCCAGGCCACATGTCTTTGTCCACACATTTTCTGTAGCTATAATTCCTTTTCATCTCCTACATCACATTTATTGGTCACCATTCAAGATCATCTCAAATAACACCTCCCCCACAAAGTCTTGCCTGATTCCTCCAAATCAGATAAGTCCTCTCCCAACTCTCAGCGCCTGTTTTTCGTGTGGCATGAGCCTGTCTTAGAGTGTACCTTCCTTGTTTATGGGTAGTCCCAACAAGCTGGAGTAAATTTTTAAAAGATACCACTTTCTGCAAAGTCTTCTGATGGTTAATTTTATGTGATCGTGCTAAGAGATGCCCAGAGAGCTGGCAAACATTATTTCTCGGTGTGTCAGTGAGGGTGTCTCTGGAAGAGATTAGCATTGGAATCAGTAGATTGAGTAAAGAACATAGCCCTCATCAATGTGGGTGGGAATCATCCAATCTGTTGAGGGTCTGAACAGAACAAAAATGCAGAGGAAGGGAGGATTTGTTTTCTCTGCTTGAGCTCAGATGTCCACTTTCTCTTTCCCTCGGACATCAGTGCACCTGATGCTCGGGCCTTAGGACTCGGAGTGGGACTCACACTCTTGGGCCCCCTGGTTCTCAGGCCTTCAGGTTTGGGCTGGAGCTGCACCACTGGCTTTCCTGGGCCTCCAGCTTGCAGACGGCAGATCATGGGATTTCTCAGCCTCCATCATCATGTGAGCCAATCCTTCCTAATAAATCTCTTTCTCTTTGTTTATATCTCTCTATATCTTATTGGTTCTGTTTCTCTGGAGGACCTTGACTAATACAACCCAATCCTACCATCTGCCAGAAGAACTGTGAAAATCAAACACAAATCTTTGATGAAAAGGATGCAGAGGGAGACCCCTGGACTTGTGTTATTCACAACCTGCACAGCTTTATCACCTCTGCTAGATTATAAACTCCTGAAGACAAGAGTTCATAAGCCAGTACTTTGAACTCTGGGAATATTGTCGAGAGAGAGAAGAGCATATTTGGGGGTAGAAAAGCTGGAGTTGAGTTTGAAATCCACCCTTATTGGCACTGTACCCTTAAGCAAATCACCCAAGTCCTCTGAGATTCAGCTCACTCCTGTCAATGAGGGTAACACTGCTGTCTCAATCTGCTCGGGCTGCTATAACAAACTACCATAGACTGGGTGACTTAAAGAGCATTGTTTTCCTCCCAGTTCTGGAGCATAGACGTCCAAGAGCAAGCACTGGCCGATTTGGTGTCTGGGGAGAGCCTGCTTCCTGGTTACACAGACAGCCATCTTCTCTCTGTGTCCTCACATGGTGGAGAGAGATGGATTTCATGTCTCTTCCTCCTCTTATAAGGGCACTAATCCCATCACGGCAGCCCTCGTGACCTCATCTCATCTCATCTAACCCTACTTACCTCCCAAACACCCCATCTCCAAATAGCATCACACTGGGGACTAAAGTTTCCACATATGAATTTGGGGAGGACACAAGCAGTGCATAGCAACCACACAGCTAACTGAGAAGTTTCATGGTGGCAGTGCTAAAACTTAGACGATGGCCTATAATAAATATATTTCTTGACTGACATCCATAAGTAGTATGGACAGCTATCCCAGTTCTCCCAGAACTGAGGAGTTCCCTGGGGCACGCAACATTCAGTGTTAAACCAGGACCATAAATTATGACCATGAATTAAGAGTTTGGTCCACTAAGTAAGACCTCAAAAGAACATCTATTGAAGTGATTCAAATCCATTTCTTAGCAAACACACCAATTCAAACAAATATTAATTGAGTACCTACTTACATGCCAGCAACATGCAGGAGATAAGACGGTAAGTTAAAAACTTGTGGTCCTTTCCCCAAAGTCTTTAGAGTTTAGGGGGAAACAAATAATTATTATCAGGAAATAATTATAATAATATAAATAATTACAATAAATGATAATATCCTTGCAACTAAAGCCCCTGATGCTGTAAGAGCACTAGCAGGGGCATCTACACTGTTGGGGTACTGGTTAGTCTTCCGTGACTCTACGTCTACTTGCTTTTTTTCAGGGCAAACCCCAAATTGAGTTCTCAGGAGGAATCAGAAACTTCCATGCTTTCCAGGACACGGCAGGTAACATCAACGAGGAAAAGATTATGGAGACTGGTGAAAATCCCAGCCAGAGGCGTTCAAATTCATTTAAAAATAATACTTTAAATGAAATAAAACACATCTACTGACCACTCATTTTAACTCTGTTCTAAATGCAAACTTAAGAAGACTCATGTTCCTTCCCCTAGCAAAAACCTGGGCTTCCTCCTATGCCAGTACAGTTCACAGGATCGCATCCCTTGTAGGGTGGCTTGTTGACATACAATAAGCCCTTTCTTTGGAAAAGGCAACACCTATGTACATCTGAACATCTGTTCTTCCCCCCTCGCCACAAAAAATTGATCCGGGTGGGGGGTGCATCTGTCTCAAGCTGAATCCATCAGATTCCCTGTCCTAGGAATTTGAAACTTCCTAGGTGAGACAGAGACCAGGAATGGTTCGATCTGGACCAAGGTTTTAGTAACTTTCCTCCATCCATGAATGTTGCCTCATCTCCTGACCTTTCCAAACCTTGGCTGTTCAACTTTTACTTTGATTTTTTAAGATACCCCAGTAAAGTCCCAATATATTTTCTATCATTCTTTCTTCATTACCTCTTTTTGTTTAAATTAATCTAGTCAGAGTTAATCTCTGTTACTTATTACCAAAATAACTTAAATAATCCCCGTTTTGCTCCTACCTGGACTGTTACAACATCTTACCTGGTCTCCAGATTTCCTGTACATCATCCCCCACACTCATATGAAGCCCACCTGCGAGATAAATGTTTCCAAACCTCAGTCCCGATTATGTTCAATTCTGCTCAAAAGTCTGAAATGGTTCCCTATTGTCCAGAAATGAAATCCATGCTCCTCAGCTGACTTTAACTTTCAATCTTTCTTCCCAAAACTGTTGTTCACATGTCCTTCCTTGGAGCAAACCCAGACAACTCATGGTGCCCTTGTGATTTCTTGCTTCTTGGCTTTTGTTCCCATACTTTCTTCCACTGGGAAGGCAGTAATAGCTGTTGTTTCTGGCTACTTCCATTTCCTGATAATAGATCTTCCCTTTCCTGGCCATAGGAGTATCTCTGGCCATAGTGATTGGTTCAGAAATGGTCACATGACTCAAGCTCATCCAATCAGTTTCTTTCTCTGAGAATTTTCTGTTGCAGCTAGAGGGAATAACTGTCTCTCTTGACTTAAGGAGATACAGTGACAAAAGTATGTGAAACCCCATTTATTTTAGATGATACTCCTCCCCATCTCCTGGGGGCAAGCAATGAGCCATAACAGAGAGAAACATGAAAGAGAGAGAGAGAGAGAGGGAGAGATCTGAAGACATCATTTGAGCCTGGATCTAGATATGCCAGATAACAAGTACACCCCATCCTTTTCCAGTTGGATGGACCGATAAATCCTTTTGTTTTTGTTTTTGCTTGAGTTAATGAGAATTGATTTTCTATCAATTAAAATCACAATAGTCTCAACTAATACAAAGATTTTTCCCCCCTAAATAGTCACAAGTTCAGGCTCTCCAAAACTGAGCACAGAGTTCACTTCTTCCCAAAAGGCTTCCTGAGTTTCCAGCCTCCACGCCCTCCTTGCAACCCCCATCACTTCCCCTGCATCTCCATTTCTAACTTAATATTATAGAGGTTTTCACATACACACATCAGCTCCTTTGCTGGAGGGTAAATTCCTGGGGAACAGAGACCGTGTCTGAGCTACCGTTGCATGCCCCACACTCTGAGCACAGCGTCCAGCATATGGTAGGTGATCAGTGGCCATTTGCTGAATGAACAGGAGCAGATCTTCATCTGGCCAGAGCTGGAGTCCTCTGCAGTGTGGAGAATGTCCCATTGTGCTGGATGACACCTCAGAACCATCAGAGCAGAGTTAAATATGTCCTGGCCTAAATCGCAGTCTAAATGCTGCCTATCTCATAATGAAACTTGACAGCCCTGCGTAAATTCAGCAGTAATAATGTTTCACATCCTGCCACGGATTTCTGGTGTGGAAATGTGTCCCCCAGAAGACCCAGCTTTGCAGTCCCAGACACTGCCCTGACATTCATATCTTTGCCCATAATTTCTAGGTCTCTCTCGATGGGGAAGAAAATGACGTGTCTACCACCTAAAGAGCAAAGAACTGCTAGATCAAGGAGGGGTTGTTTTTTGGCCTTTTCTGTATAAATGATAGAAAGAATATAGCTTTTTTTCCCCCTATAGCTCCCCTTCCTGTTTGTTTTCTAAATAGCTTGAAGAGTTAATGTTACAACTACAGAGAATAATTGTGGGAAGAGTAGGAAGAAGAAAAAGAGGAAACAAAAAAGTAGGAAGGAGAAAAAGAAGAGAAGTTAAAGAGAAGGAAAACCTGAGGGAAGGAAGACAGACAAATAAGAGAGTGGAGAGAGAAGCATGGAAACGGAGGGGTGATGTCTTCTCACACTTGGATAACAAAACAAAATGGAGTTTGAAGCAGAGTGGGGCCCTTCAGCAAAGCTGGAGTGGGCTATGTGGGAGATCCTCACATCCGTGGGAGGAGAGCGAGAGTGAGTGGCAAGGTGGAGCGGGTCCAAAGCTGGTCAGCAGCAAGCAGGAAGGGGAGCCGCGAGAGGAGGTCCCCAGCTGCGTGGTTTGGCATCAGGCCCTCCCTGGTGACACTGGAGAAGTAGGCCAGTCTCAGAGCTGGCTGGGGGATGATGAATGGTCAGCCAGGCACAAGTGGTGGGAAGTGAGGATGCTGAGCGAGAGGTTGACCTCAGCACAGGACCGGGGAGATGGGACACTTGCCTCGTGCAACAGGACGAATGAAAGCCAATTCTAGACAGCGATGTCCAACAGACCTTTCCCCAAGGATGGAAATGTCACATATCTGTGATGTCCACTGTGGCAGGTGCTCGTCACCTGCGGCTATTGAGCACTTGAAACATGGACATTGTGACCAACGAACTGAATTTTCAACTTTACGTCATTTTAATTAATTTAAATTTAAATGGCCACATATGGCTAGTGGCTGCCGTACTGGACGGCTGAAGTCTAGGAGCTGTGTGGATCGCATTCAAGAAGGAATTGATTGCTGAGAGGGACCAAAAGGTTGTTTTCTGAAGAGTCTTAAGTATACTTTAGGTAGTACACAGATAGATACATTTAGATGGTGCATGGGTTAATTTTATTTTTAGAATTAAATTGGTTTATTTTAATGTATATTTGAAGAATGGAACTACCATATCAACCCATTATTGCACAGATGTCGTTGCTTAGGAAGAAATTATAGTGGGATTTTATATCTCTAAACAAGTAAATCAATGATTAAAAAAGTACTGTGTGTAAAATATCACAGAGCATTTACAGATATGACAAAAACTAATGAACATGTTTCATATAAATGGAGTCAAACAATGCATGGCCTTTCGTGTCTGGCTTCTTTCACTTAGCGTGTTTTCAAAGTTCATCCATGTGGAACCATGTATTAGCATTTCATTCCTTTATGGCTGAGCAATATTCCATTGCATGGATATACATATTGAGTTTATCCATTCATCTGTTGATAGACGGTTGGGTTGTTTACACCTTTCGGTTATTGTGAATAGTGCTGCTATGACCAGTCATGGGCAGTTTTGTTTGAATATCTGTTTTTAATTCTTTGAGGTATATAACCAAGAGTGGAATTGTTTGGGGTTATGAAATGTTCTGGAACTAGATAGTGGTGATGGTTGCACAACATTGGGAATGTACTTATTGCCACTGAATTGTACAGCTTAAAATGGTTAAAATGTCAACTTTTATGTTAAATGTATTTAACCACAATAAAAAGTTGTTTTTAAAAAAGTAATGAAGACAGTAAGTAGATGGTTGAATAGAGACTGAGCTGATTCAAATGATACAATAAGTAGTCTAAATTGGGGTCTGAGGTTTGCCAGGGATCTCAGGGGTTTTTAGATCCAATCTTCTACCCAAAAATCATTTCTACAACATCTCTGGCAGAAAGGTGGTCCTAGACACCAAAAGCACAGCAACAAAAGCAAAAATAAACAAGTGAGGCTACATCAAACTAAAGAGCTTCTGCACAGCAAAAAAAAGTCAACAAAATGAAGAAGCAAACTACAGAATGGGAGAAAAATTTTTGCAAATCATATATCAGATAAAGGGTTAATATACAAACTATATATGAAACTCACACAACTCAAAGCAAAAAGACTAATAATCTGATTTAAAAATGGGCAACGGACTTGAACAGACATTTCTCCAAAGAAGACATAGAAACTGCCGACAGGTACGTAAAAAGATGCTCAACATCACTAATCATCAGGGAAATGCAAATCAAAACCACAATGAGAGATCACTTCACACCTGCTAGGATGGCTATTATCAAAAAGATAAGCGATAACAAGTGTTGGCAAGGATGTGGAGAAAAGGGAGCCCTGGTGCATTGTTGTTGGGAATGTAAATGGGAATGCAATCCCATTTCTGGGTGTATGTCTAAAGGAAAATGAAAAGAAGATCTCAAAGAGATATCTGCACTCCTATGTTCATTGCAGCATTATTCACAATAGCCAAGACATGGAAACAACCTAAGTGTCCATCTACAGATGAATGGATAAAGAAAATGTGAGATACACACACAATGGAATATTATTCAGCCATAAAAAAGAAGGAAATCCTTCCATTTGTGATAACATGGATGGACCTTGAGGGCATTATGCTAAATGAAATAAGTCAGACAGAGACAGACAAATACCATATGATTTCACTGATATGTGGAATCTAAAACAAAAAACGAACTCATAGATACAGAGAACAGATTGGCAGTTGCCAGAGGCAGGGGTAGGGGTTGGGGGTTGGGTGAAAGGAGTGAAAGGGGTCAAAAGGTACAAATTTCCAGTTATAAAATAATAAGTCATGGAGATGTAATGTACAGCATGGCGACTATAGTTAATAACACCATATTGCATATTTGAAAGTTGCTAAGAGAGTAAATCTTAAAAGTTTTCATCACAAGAAAAAATTTTGTAACTATATGTGATGACAGACGTTAACTAGACTTACTGTCATCATATATATACAAATATTGAATCATTACCTTGTACACCTGAAACTAATATAACGTTATATTTTAATTTACCTTAATTAAAAAAAATACTCCTCTCGTAGGGCTGCTGTGAGTGTTAAAAGAGTGACACACTTTGTGCAGAGCCTGGAACATAGTAACTGAAGAATAAACACTAGTTATCACTGATAGTAACGGGCACAAGTAAAGGTGGGTTGACCCAGGCCAAGGAAAAATGTTACAGAATTCCATCTCTAAAGGGCAGTAATAGCTGCGCCGTTCAGCAAAAGTGGAAAGGGTCCCTTTCACTGACAGCTCAAAGAGTTTAGCAAACGCTTCTTCTACTGAGTCAGAATGATTTCCTTGGAACTTCAACCTGCTGGCTCTAGTTCTCCACTGTAAGCAAGAGACTAATTCTACTCCTTTCCAGGTGGCAAACCTTTAAAACTGAAGACGTGAGCCAGCCCTGATGGCCTAGCGGTTAAAGTTCAGCACACTCCGCTTTGGCGGCCCAGGTCTCATTCCCAGGCATAGAACCACACCACTTGTCTGTCAGTAGCCGTGCTGTGGCAGTGGCTCACATAGAAGAACTGGAAGGACTTAGAACTAGAATATACAGCTACGTAGTGGGGCTTTGGGGAGGGGGAAAAAAAAGAGAGAGCGAGAAGAACATTGGCAACAGATGCTAGCTCAGGGCGAATCTTCCCCAGCAAAAAAAAAAAACTGAAGTGAACTCTTGTGAGACCCGTTAGAAGTCTCTTTTGTGGGATCTTCAACCATTCCTTACATAGACATATATCAGACACGGGTACTACTTTCCCTTCAAAAACACACTTGTAGATTCTTCTCTCTTTTCTCCAGACGGATCTGGAATTTTCAGAACATTTTCAGAATAGGATCCTATCCCAGGTACCTTTTTGTAAAGATTTATAGGCATTCATTACAACGAGTTAGGAAATCTTGTGTTTCAGGTCAAAGAAGTATGTAATTGAAACAATTTCTTTACGTTTTGCCTCTATATGGGAATAATTAATGATAATATGAAATTGGGGTCCAGCATGCACTAGGCACAGTGTTGGGTGTTCAACATGAGTTATCCCATTTTCTACCTCAACAGTTCTGCAACTGAGCAGCTAACACAATCGAGAGAGTGTTCACATGCTTTGGAAATTGGGTCCTGCATCCTGGAAAGGAGCTCTGCTCTATGCTTCATTTGCACTTCACTCATAAAAACACCCGTAGGTAAGAGCTATTTGATGTACTGGTCCTTTTTTTGGCTTTTGCCTTTAACTAAGAGGTCACGTTTTGCATTTTCTGACTCAACCCTCAAAGGCTCTCGGCCTGCTTAAAATGTAGAAGGCAGATCGCGTTGGTGTGGGCTTGAAGCTTGGGAAAACATTTTTTTTCCATCTCTTCTTTGGGAGGGATATTGTATTTCATTCGTAGAGGTTCTTTCTACTTGTTGCTGATTTTCAAAAGAAAAAAGAAAGCAAGAAATTACAAAAATCCATTATGTGAGAGCATTAGAATCAAGTGTGCGAAAACCATTTAGCACAGAGGCTCCTGAGAATCTATGATTTAAAGAGAAGTAGAAAATCATTATTGATCAAAAAGATGATACTCTTCCAAGATTAACATAAAATCAGAGACTAATTTCTTCTAATTGAAGTGGAGCGAGGAATCAAAAATGCCAAGTCACCATTAAACAATGGCAAGTCTTAGTATTTCTCTCCTTGGTAGAAACACCTAGAAGGACAATAAAACTTTATAGAACTGCCAGTTTCCAACCCGCTGGCAGCCTAACCCAGCAGATGCACCAACAAGAAAGGCAGACCTAGACCAGCCTAGCAGGGGCACCGTTTGGCAAACAGACAACCTGCCACCATACCAGCTTCTATTTCAGACAACAAAATTGTCCAACACTGTCTAATAGAGTTAACTCAACCAGCTGTGTGGCTGACAGGTCTGCACCTGCTTTCAGTGTCAGAGCTGGCTTCTGAACAGCACAGTCAATCGGGTTCTTCTCTACCAGGTTAAACCGCAGTATAAAATTTCTCGACTTACAAGTTCCAGAACTAGTTCTTGTGCATGTGATCTGCTGTGGCACAGAAGTTAGGCTTATTGAAGATGTACAAATGGCCCCAGAGTGAAAGGAGCTGGAGGCTAAGGGGCTCTCAGCCCCAAAGCTGAGGGAGAAGTCAGTGAATCAAACTTGCTATTAACGCCGCATTAGCTGCATCACCTGGAGATGACAGGAGCAGTCAGACCAGCCCCTGAAGATGAAGAGCCTCAATCAGAAGCTGAGGCATCACTCCGCAAAGGCAGCTAAGCGGCAGGACAGCCAACAGCGACATTTCCCACATGCAGGGAGGTGCATATGTTTCCATTTATTTGCATTCTATTGACTCTGCAGAATTCTTAATAAGGCAAGCAGAAGCAGCTAAGCTGACAGCAAAATACAAGTCAGGAAAATAGGAATCAACTGGTTAATAACACATCAAAATCGGGAAGGCCGGAAGTGCATCTACTATCCTTAATAACAGCAACTCCTTTCTTTAAGAAGAATGGCAGGGACCTGCACAGCTATCCAAACATCCTGATTAAAGTAGAAAATACATATTGAACCATTTTTTCTTTGATGGCAGCTTTATGGTCTGATTATTTATCAAGGCAACTGCTCCGATTACTTGTTTCCATTTGCCCGTGTGGAAAGAGACAGCCTAATGGCATCCTGTCCCTAAAACTTTTACCTTTTTTTTTTTTAACCAAGAGTAAAAGAAGAGATTCACAACTAGGAATATGCTCAATGCAACAAATTGGTGTGATTCCTGTAAAACGCAAGCATGTCATCAATAGAGGCAATTTAAGCGGTGAAGACAAGTACCGGCTTTGGAGTTAAGCTGTTAGGGTTTGTGAACTGTCTCTGCAACTTGCTGGTTATATAAACTGGGGTAAGTTGTTATTCACCTCTTTAAGCCTCAAGTTCCTCGTCTATTAAATGGAGATAATAACAGCACCTACTTCACGGAGTTGTTGTGAGGATTAAATTGGTTAATAAATAGAAAGAACTTAGCCCAGTGTGCTAGGCACTCAATAAATGCTAACTGTTGTAGAAGTGGTAACACCATTAGTTGCTGTTATTCACCAACATCTTTACTGCCTCCCTGAGCTTGTTGAGAGAGGCAGGACCATATAGCCTCTTCCATACTTTGCGGTGTTTATTTTCTAGATTTGGAGGCATAAGAGTTGGGTGAATGTCTTTGTGTGATCTTGGTTCCAACACATCATCTTTATGAACTTTACTCTCTTTATCTGTTAAATGGGAATAATCTCATGTGACTCACAGAATTGTGATGAGGAGTAAAGGACATTTTGTATTTGAATCTAAAAAGCTTGTAATATTGTGAATATTGTAATAAAATATTGTAATAATTTTTAATCATGTCTTTGTAGAAGGAGAACCAGGTAAAATGATGGTCCTGTTAGCCATAGGCCTTCTGACACAGCCCAATGCTTCATGATATGAGTCCTTGGACATTAAAATGTCACCCAACCTCTCAAGGGGACCAAGAGGTTGAGAGTGGGAGCTTTTTCTACAGCCTGAATTGGCAGGCATTTATAAATGGAGATCTTCTCATTCTTCCTTTATTTTCAATGCCTCCTTTTGGGAAGAAAGATCCTAAGATGAAAGCCATTTGGGACCATATCAAGAGAAGCGCAATGTGCCTTCAGCTATGTGGATTAACAGAGACACCTAGTGTTCCAGCAGGGAGCTGGCCCGGGACGCGGCTCTGACTAGGGGTTGGCTCAAGTGAAAGCATCGTCCACTCCCAGCTCTCCTTCCACCATCTTCTCTTTTCCAGTCCCTTCAAGACAGTCCTGCCTCCCCCCCCCCCCACATCTCATATGGAAGCTCTTCAAACATATCCTCCAGCTTTAACAGGACGGGGGTGGAGTTGGTCAGATAATGTCCAAAAGAAATTACCTTCCGGAGGATTAAGTAATTGATGTGAGGAGGTGACCGGCATCCCTTTGACAGCCACTGCTCCATGGTCGTTCTTGCCCTTCAAACACCCAACAGGCCCTTCTGCAGAGGGAGTGTGGTCTAATGACCAGAAAGATCTGAAAGGGAGTCCACCATGACTTTTTTTCCTTCCCTTGTAAACACCAAAGTCTTTCCTAGCTCAGGGACTTTGCATACTCTGTTTCCTTTGCTTGGAATGACTTGCTCTGGCTTTTTTCACGTTGTCTGCTTCTTCACCTTTCAGCTTTCAGTTGAAACGTCACCTCCACAGAGACATACTCTCTCTTCACCCTTTATAGAGAAGTGCTTCTCCCATCTTTGATGTTTTCCATCTCGGTACCCCACATCTTTCCTTCTCAGCAGCCATCATAAAGTGTAATTATTTTATTGCATTCCCTTCTCATTTTTGTCTAAATTCCCTATTAGTCTGTAACCTCCTGAAGGTAAGGACCACACTCTTGTTTTCACTGTGTATCCCCTATAGGGCTTGACACTGAACACTAGATAAATTCCTCAAATGAATGGACGAATGCAGTTGTCACCGCTCTCCACTAACAATATGACCTTGAAAAAGTCACAACTTTCCTGAGCCTCAATTTTCTCATCCATAAAATGAGGCGATCACCTACCTCATCGGCAGTCAGGGCACTGGACACGGCGGGCGCTGGTACTCTATTTCATCAATTTTAAGAAGCCCATCTTTTGCATTTTAACCTTTTTGAAATAAAGATTATTTTCTAATTGCTGGAGTTTTAGATTACATAAAATACAGGAACATCCCACTCATATAGGACCCAAGTTCTCCTTACATTAAAAAAAAAAATCCTCTGGAAACACATGGATATGTGGTTCTATGTGTCTTTATACTGTTTAAGGAGCAGGTGAACATCAATATTAATGCATTCTGCTCCACAATTGCACCATCACCTCCCTCCCCCTTCCTGCCTAAGGACTGCCTCCTCCCTACTCTCTTAGTTAATGAGACTACCTTTCTAAATTTCTAAAAATCTATTTTTCCTTCAAAAGCCCCAGGGAGTTAGAATAATGAAACACACTTAATTAAGCAATGCAGAGGAATCCTGCCATATAGGTGGCATTTCTGTTCCCACTTCCCTTGGTCGTTCTGAGAATTATATTATTATACAAGAGCTAACATTCATAGCCCCTTCGCATGTTCCAGGCATTGAGCTAAATGCTTTATACACCTCATTTAATTCTCACAAACTCCTCACTGTGAGTGGGGACCAGTATTATCTCCATTTTGCAGATGATGAAAATGAGGTCCAGTTGTATTTAGCTGCTTGTTCAAGGTTGCACAGCCAATAAGTGGTGGAAAAAGCTAGAATCTGATTCCAAAGTCTGTGGATCCATAGGCTGGGATCCTCCAAAGACTGCAAACATATTCTGAGCACAAATTATGTCCATCGGGAGTTTTCTGTCTAGAATTAAAGAGCTAGAGTTGTCTTGTGTAAAACAATATTTCTAAAATTTTTACTTACAATATCCCCTTGTTGGTCAAATTTGGCTTTATTGAAGGCAATGACATTAATTTTAAGGGTATAATACATCAACTAAACAGCATAATACTACAGATTAGCTGCCAAATATGCATATCTATCAAGTTCTTTTGATTGCAATTAGCAGAAACCAACTTGAACCAACTTAAACGACTAAGGAAGTCTAGTGGTTAATATCTGAAAAGATCAGTGAGAGGGTGGACTTCAGGTGCAGTTTGATCATGGCTCCGGCTTGTTCTCCACAGCATACTCTGTTAGTTCTGTCCTGTGTGTGAGTCACCACTATACTCAGCCTGATTTCTTCCAAGGCAGAAAAATTGCAGCAGAAATTCCAGGCCTCACATCTGCCATATATCAAATAGTCCCAAACTTCTCTCTATCAGACGTACTTAAATCACCTGTCTGTTCCTGAACCAACTGCTCTAGTGAGATGGATGGGATTTTTTTATTGGCTGTGGCCAGACAGGGCCCACCCATCACAGCCTGCATAATGGGAGAAGGGAGGAATGGAATCTGGGAAAAGCGAGTACCTTATGCTCCATGGTAAGCAAAGCTTGTTTCTAACAGGAAATGGAATAGCACAGGGGGATAAAAAAGCAAATGAGGCTCCAAGTACAACCTGTGTGAGCTCAGGGGTCGTGGCAATAGTCTCCCTCACTCCCCTGCTAAAACTCTCCAGTGGCTTCCCATAACACTCGACACAAACCCCAGAACCCTCACCATGGCCTCCACCATGGCCTCTAAGACTCTACAGAATTGGGTCTACCTCTCCAAATGCGTGTCCCACTCGCACATTCTGCTTCTGCCCTTCTGGCCATCTTGCTGTTCCTCAAACCCTCCGAGCAATTTCCCAACTACAGTCCTTTGCACTTGCATGTCCCCCTTCCAGAACACTCTTTCCTCAGATCTTCAGGTATTCCCTTCCTTCAGGTATCTGCCAGAACTTCACCTTCCCAACCATTCTCTCTAAAATAAACCCCTGTCATTCTCTATCCCTTTACCTTGCCCTATTTTTCTTCCCATCCCCTGTCAATACCACCTTGACAGTATGTGTTTATTCATTTATTTTTGGTCTCCCCACTAGAATAAGAGCCTTTGGTGGGGAGGCTTTGTCTGCCCGGGTCATCACTGTGTGTGTCTCACATCTCTTAGAGAGGTAAGAGACACATACTAAGTGTCGAATACATGAAAGAGTAAAGGGATGAAAACAAATGTGTGCACGCGTGAATGAATGAATGAACAAACGAAAGAATAAGATCCAGGCAATCAGTAGATGAATGTGGGTAACAGACACCAGGAGACTGTTTCTATTCTGTTTGTTTGGTTTTGTTTTGTTTTCACCTAGTCGGCGGAAGACAAACACTTTCTCCCAGCCCTGTTTTCAGAGCTTAATCTATTTAAGAAATGCTCTGTTTCGAAAGCAGATTTATTAAACTCAAGATGTGGAAGTGGTTTAGAGGCGTGCACGGTGGCTTCCTCCCCCAGCTGCTGTACCAAGTGGAAGATGTTTGCCAACAGTTTGGCCTCCCTGTTCTAAAATGAATAGAACACTTTAAAAATCAAGGCAGACAACCCCATTAAGACCTGGCTTACACCCAGTGTCAAAATTAAATATTGGCTTCCTTCTTTCCTTCTGCATCATCAGAATCACTGAGACTCCCTTGCTGACGTTTTTGCGCCATTCTTTGCATCCAGTTAATATTTATTGGCACTCCTCAGGGATGCACAAAGTGTGAAGGGACTCATTCTAGAACTAATTTAAAGGGAGTTGATGACTCTGCAATTGAGCTTTTGACTATTCTCATAAAAATTCTCCCAGGAAAGACCAGCTTCTCCCCTTTGACCTTCATTTGCTTTATTCCTGGCAAAGCCAAACATCAATCCCTATGATAATGACAATAAAAATAATTGATATTGATGGTAAGAATATTAACATTTTCAGAAAGGTTTTGTGGTTTGTAAAATAAATTCTAATCTATCACTTTCTCATAATAAATTAACTCAAAAGACAAGCAAATGACTCCCGCTCACAGTGGGAGGATCTTTGTATGTGCTCTATGGCACTGGAACACTTCCTACAGCCTCATGAAAACACACCTGGAGATTCCTCTTTCCCTGAGAGGCCAGAGATCAGAGGATCAGGTGCTAAAGTCAGAGAGGCAATCTTGTTCCTGGTTCTACCACTACGTGACCCTGGGAGAGTCAGTTTTCTCTTGAGATGTTTTTCTTATGCAAACATGGGAATAATAATACCGCTTAGTTCATGGAGTTGTTGCAAGAACAAAATAACTTAATGCATGTAAAAATCCTTAACATAGCATCTAGATCAAAGCAAGTGTTGTGTTAGCAATTATCACTATTCACTCATTCAACACATATTTATTAAGTGTCTATGCTGTGCTAGGAACCAGTGTACATGGTCCCTGGAGTTCGTCATCATTATCACCATCATCATCATCATCACCATCATCATCACCACCACCACCATCATCATCATCATTATCATCATCATCATCATCACCATCATCACCATCATCACCATCACCATCACCATCATCATCATCATCGTCATCACCATCACCATCATCCTCATCATCACCATGATCATCATCACCATGATCATCACCATCACCATCATCCTCATCATCACCATGATCATCATCACCATGATCATCACCATCACCATCATCATCATCATCATCACTGTCATCACCATCACCATCATCGTTATCATTATCATCATCACCATCATCATCATTATCATCACCATCATCATCACCACCACATTATTATTATTAATCACAAAGGACCCAGAAGGAAAGAGGACTGATGTAGTGGATGCAACGCACTTAGGTCTGTGAGAAAGACAATTGGGCTTAGCCTGCCTTTGCCATTAACCAGTCTCTCATTAGTGAAAAATGAACCCTGTGTCTTCTAGGCCTCAATTTTCTCATCTGTAATAAAGCTCAGAGAAGTAATTTACAATTCTCATGTTGTAAAACAAATTGAAAATAATTTGTTACAACTAATAATATATTTTATGGATTTGAGCCAAATCTTATGAATTATTTATTTTAAAAATATAAATTAGAGCAGAGTCACTGTCATCACTCGTGTGCATTCTAATGTTTTCTTGGATGGGGAAAAAGAGCTGGAGTTACCGTCCACGCCCTAGGGATTGTGATACTATTGTACAAGCACTCAGAAGCTTCCTCACATACAAAGAAGAAAAATATTTAAAAATTATTGGTCTAAATGATCTCCAGCATCCGTTCCTGCTGTGACATCATGCAATTCAATTCCAGATTATTGTATCCAACACCATAAATCTACAGATGAGGAAGATGAGACCAGCAAAGTTAAGAGACTTACCAAAGATGACAGCCATATACAAGAGCAAAGCTTGGATTAGAATCCAACGTCCTGAATCTTAGTTTGGGTTCTGTGATGGTTCATTTTATGTGTCAACTTGAGTAGGCCATAGGGTGACCAGATATTTGGCCAAACATTATTCTGGGTGTGTCTGAGATTAACATTTGAGCCAGTAGACCAAGCAAAGCAGACTGCCCTCCCCAATGTAGGTGGGCCTCATCCAATCAGTTGAAGACCTGAATAGAACAAAAAGGATGACCCTTCCAAGAGTAAGGAGGAACTCCTGCTGCCTGGCTGCCTTGATATGGGATGTCAGTCTTTTCCTGCCTCCAGAATTCAGAGTGAAATGTCAGCTCTTCTTGGGTCTCAAGCCTGCCAGCTCTCAGATTGGAACTTAAACCAGTGGCTCTCCTGGGTCTCCAGCTGGCTGAATGCAGATCTGGGGACTTCTCAGCCTCCATAACTACATGAGCCAGCTCTTATTCTCTCTGTCTCTCTCTTCATGTACATATACACACATACACATCCTATCGGTTCTGTTTCTCTGGAGAACCCTGACTAATACAAGTTCTATTTCCACCATCACATAAAAACCTTGATGATGGCAGGGAACATGGCCTGCCCAAGAGTTACACCCACACCCATCTGGACCCCTTTTTATATTCTTTTTGTCAGTAAACACATTCTGTGTGCCCTCACATCCATGAACCTCTGCGTACATATCAATTCCTGACTGCCCCAAGCAACAACGAACTAGGCAAAGAGCCAGATGCCCCCATTAACTTCATTACCTAAGGATGGACCTCGTGTCTGAGTGAAGAACAGCTTCCCATTATTGAGGCAAGAACCTCCTGTACTCAGGCCCATGCCCCGTGAAACATGAGGTTTTCCAGTCTGGCTGGTGGGAACAGACACTCTCCCTGGCCCCATGTGAGTGCCAAGCACTGTTACTTCTAATCTTTGGAGTGTTTCTTTCCCTGGCCCTCGGTCCTTTCCTCACCTGCATGTGGTGATCGGTACCCAGCTCAATATGCAAGGGGGTCCTTGGGCAGATCTCTGGGGCTCTCCATTCGTGCAGATCACTTTTCTCAGGTATGCTGTCTTGTGAACTCTAGCTGCCCTTGTGTCCCTGGCCTCATCTTCATCTGCTCAGCTCAGAGCATCTTCCAGGCCTGACTTGGGTTCCCCATCCATACTGGGGAAACTTTCTCAAGGCAGTGAGCTGGGGCATTCGTAGGATTCACCTAGTTTATTTCCTATCATCTTTTGCCTGATATCCAGTGTCTTGAAAATCATCCTTTCATATATTCTTGTCCATTTTTGGTTGTTTTAATCAGGAGGATATATCCAGTCCGTGTTACTCCATCTTGGTCAGAAGTGGAGTCAATATCATGAAATTTAATGAAGATAATTAAGACCGTTAAATCTGTCAAACATATCCCTAGCCGTTAGAATTTACAAACCCGAAAGTTATTTTTACAGCAAATACTGAAAACCCCAGTACCATAAAGAAGAAAAATCAGAGAAGAACCGTTTACTTTACGAGGCTTAGATGATAAACGGACATTTTCAGCAGTGACCCTGAACAAGTGACGTGGGTTCCATCAGACTGCGCCATTTGCCATTCATTTGGCAAATTTCATGATACTGCAGAAAAAGCTGAACATACACCCCACCCACCGCCAGAACAAACCTTTTCTTCCAGCTTTAGAAGAACATCTACAAATTAATCCAGTCTGATGAGTGGGAACTCTCCTTGGGTAATTCAGTAAGTTCTCGCCTTTGGGCAAGTCACTGTAGTCACAAACAGCTCAAATTCTCACCCGTAAGTTGAACAGAGAAGTAAGCTACGACCTAGGGCCACATAAAATGACCACTTAGTCCAAGATGACTATGTCCCAGACACTCCCAGCTGAAATTTTAAAAGGCAGTTTTGTTTTGTTTTGAGAAAATGTGAGTAAAAGATTAGAGGCACCACTCCAATCTTGTGGAGCTCCTAGTCACGGAAAATCATAGACCAGCAATTCTTTACATGACTTCACCAGAATCTGGTCAGTAAAACTGCACATATAGGATGAGAGACATATGTGGTCCACAGATCTAGTTGTGCTGACCCAGGATAAAGATGCCTGGAGGTGAGATATCAAAGCTTCCTGTCATCACTCATTCTAACATCTCCAGGTCTTAAGGTTCATCAAGTTCTTGTTTTGGTAATGATTATAAATAATAACAATTATGAGAAAAGTAATAAAATAAATACAAAGCATCTTAGGACAAAAAAAAAGTGCTTAACGAGGCCATGGAGGTAATACGAATGAGTAAGTCGTCCAGGTAGGGACTAAGGTGAACTGGGCAGGCCCTTCTCCATCTAAAGGTCACTTCCCATGTCCAGTTAACCATCTCCACGTAGGAGGAAGGCTCTGGTCCATACGGCAACAACAGGAGGCTCCTGAACTCACCTCCTTCCATGGACATACCGAATCTACAGCTACACATGGAGCAGTTCCCTCTGAAAGAAATTCAGAAACTGGCTGACCGACTCCAGCACATCGAGTGAATGAGAAAATATCCACATTGAAAGGGGTAGGAAAGGCTGAGATACACACTCGCCACAAACCCCACTACCAGCACAGAAACACACAATCAGGAGGGAACTCGCAAATTCCAGCTCTTCCCTGAGAAGCAAGGGGTTTGGATCCAACATCTAGAGCCCAACTTTTAAGACTTCCAGGTAGGAATGTGAGGTTATTATCATCAGCTCTTCATATTTTCAAGATTAGCTAAAAATATAAGTTTTCATGAAATCTTACAATTTTCAAACATTGGGACTTATCCAACTTTTGAAAACAGAAAAATCATTCTATGAGTCCAAAAAAAAAAAAAAAATACCACAACTGTAGGTCAATTTGCAACCTCTGAAAGTAGTATAATGGGGTTTAGATCCGAACAAAACCAGATTTGAATTTTGGCTCCATTTTATATTAGCTGTGTGGCTTCTGTCAAGTTATATAACTTTTCTGGTCCTGAGTTTCCTCATCTGTAATATGAGTTATTATGATTTATAATTGACTTGCTGGCAGTCTATCCAGCATCCACTTCTCTCTTCCTCATTTTTAACAGAACTCACATTTGTTGAGACTCCATGCCTCCCATAAAAATCCACAGGCCTTGGGGGAAGCTTACCCCATTCCCAGCTCTAAGAGTTAGTCTGGTTTTATTTAACCTAATCTTATTTTCCTTCTCAGTGATTGGGTCAGGGGGCCAGAATTAAGCCAGTCAATATGTGGCATTTTGAAAATAGCTATTATTGGCCCAAAGATGTGTGCATGATCTACTGTAGCCACAAAGAAGTCATCCCAGGTGTTGCTGAAAGCAAACCTGAGGTCATGAAGGAAGCCACTTTAACAACAAAGACCACACTCCCCAAAGAGCAGAATCAAGAGATCACAGGGAAAAGACCCAGAGCCTTGATCCTACTGCACCAGAAGTCCACCCTACCTCTGAAATTCCTGTCATGTGGAAATAATTCAATCACATAACTGAATTTAGTTGACTGTTACCTGCAGCAAAAACATCCTAACTCACATATAAGGATTAAAGATAATGTATTTAAACTGATTGGCACATAGGAGGCAATCAACACGTGGTAGGCCACATCATAGAGTACTTTAACATTTCCATCACATCACATTTTAAAATACATATGCATTCATAATGTAACTTTTGAAACTTGAAGTTTCGCTTCCACACGCACACAATGATGTATTAATTAAATTGAATTTTTAAAACTTCCTTTTATTAATAGTGGTGGAAATGAAAAGGAAATGAGTACATGTCTCGGGAGGGCTGCTCTCCATCATGCGGAAAACCGAGCGTTGTGTGTTTACTCCTCGTGTTTGGACAGGACTTAAACAAATGAAGCGAATCCTCAGGAACTGGCTGTGGGGATTTGGACAAGAGGACATCAGACATCAGCAGATCAGCCGGCTCATTCACCAAACTTCGGGGCCTGTGTGAAAAAGTAGCTGGCTTCCCATGCCCACGCAGAACCCCGTTAGCATCACCAGGCTGACGGTGACTCCTCCTTCCCTGGGATCCAGGCCAGGCTTTGAGGCACCAGGACATGCACAGGGGCTCAGTCACACCTGCAGGAAGGCAGCATCCGCACGGAGGCAAGAGAGGAGGAAGCAGAGAAGCGAGAGGACACAGGTAGAGGACAGGTGGAGAGGCCCGTGCTGGCTCTCTAGCTCCCACCTGGAAGAGATGACAAGGAGCCTTCTGTCCTACACATGAGGAGGTGCATGGACAGACACTCCTCCGGGACCGAAAACGAAGGACAGCTTGTAAATGGACCGGCCATGGGTGCTTGCCCTTCATACTGTCCACACGCTCCTCCCTTGTGGTGGAAAGAATTTTTATCTTTGTTGTTTTATGTGACATCAGATGTTTCCCAGATCATGTCAAGAATGAAACAAAAGCAGAGTTTTTTTCCCCTTCCTGAGGTATCACCTCCTCACCTCTCCAGATCCAAAGCCTGGCTCACCGTCTACATCACGGCTCCAGCCCAGTAGGGTGTTGGTTTCCTTTGATTCAAAGGATGCCCTGCTCTGATGATTTGCCTGGCAGTTCATCACGTGATAAATTTTACTTTTCCATGTGTTGATTAAAACTAGTGGTATGATTATTTCACTCTCCTGGGTTGCACTAAACCCAGATAGATTAGCAATGGCCACAGATCATAGATCGTTGGAAAGTCTATTCTACCTATCACAATGTCTAGCATACAGCAGACACTGTACAGACAGCAACCAGGCTCCACAACAAAATCAAGACTGGGGACAGAGAGTCTGCATACCGGGGCAAGGCAGCTGGAATTCACAACCCAACTCTTTCTCTCCAGTATTCTCCTTCCCCTCAGGGATTATTTACCAATTAATGTTGAAGGTCCTCATGGTTCGAACCCAGACCCTCTTCTGAGTCTTCATTTTCTCCTAGGTGATCTCACCCAATCCTGATGCTTTAACTACAACCAATAAGCTCAAAACCAGTGTGTTGTGTTTTCAGTCTGAGCTCAGACTCTTCTCTCCAATTGGCCTTCTTGAGATTTCCACTTGGATGTCTCAAAAGTGTGTCAATTGAACATGTTTGAAACTAGATGCTGTTCCTGACTCACTCTCTCCCCAATTTGTTTCTTCTCCAGTTTTGTAAAAGTCACCACTATCTATGCAGCAGTACAAGTGGAAAATTATTGATTCTTATTTCTCTTTTATCACTTTATATTCATCCATCAAGTCTTGTGAATTTTACCTCCAAAACATGCATTAAGCCCACTCACTTCTCTCTGAATCCACAGCCTTACTCTAATCCAAGTCACATCTTCCCTCTCCTAGACTATGTCATGGTCTCCTAACTGGTCCCTGTGCTTACACGTTAACATGCCTGCCCCAATATACTCTCTGTCAGCAGTCACCAGAGTAATGAAGATGGTGCTTTTCTGTGTTTTATCTTTTCACAGGAGAGAGCTGCAGCAAATTATTAGTATGTGTCACCAAATTAACAAGTTTCAAAATGAAAATGTCCCTAGTATCCAACCCTGGAGGAAAGAGATCAATACATCTTTTTGTTAGGCACGCTGGTCCCCAAATCCAGAGACTGGCATTTGGCCTAAAGCAAATTGCAACAATATTTACACTCTATGTGTGACCCCAAAACAACCCAAACCACCTTTCCCTCAAGGTAAAGGTGTGGCCAATTTCTGGTCTTTTCAAGTTGCCAGCATCGGGTTCCCACCATTTGTCGAGCTATTCATTGGATGCCAATTGGAGATGATTGACTTGCATCGCAGGGTTGGCATACGGTACTTTTGACTTCCAGCCAAAAAAGAGAGGACTGTGTTCCAGGAGAGATGCCACAAACAGAAGTGGTGCTGAAGAGGGAATGTGGACTTAGCTCTCGGGCTGAATACCCAGGGAGCACAGCCCATGTCTTGTGGGTTCATGAGGACACAGGAGGAGTCAGGTCAAGCTGTGCATCTTGCCCGGGGAAGGAGAATTAACATCTGTAGGGTGCCAACCATATCCTAGATGCTTGGCTAAGTATATTACATGCATTTAAGTGTCACCATAATCCTCTATGGTGGGAATTATCTCTGTTTACAATCAAGGAAATGGAGACTCAAAGAAGTTATGTAACTTGCCCAGGATAACCTAGATAATGAGAAGTTTGGAACACAGCACTATCCAAACCCACGGTCCACAAAGTCACACAGCCTCATGGAACACACTACAGGTTCTCAATCTGGCGCGTGCCCCTGGATTCTCTCCCTACTTATCTCTTTGAGCCTCAGGCTCTTTCCCCACATTCTTCAGCCCAGAGTCCCAGTCAGATTTACAGCAGAGGCCCAGAGGACGGCTTGGTCTCCTGCATGCCTGGTGTCATCGCCAGAAATGTTTGTCGAGCATATGGCGATCCCGCAGATAAATATTTGCAAAGAGTTATCACACTCAGCCAGGGAAGTTTTAACTCCGGTCAAGCTCAGAAAATTAACCGAGCAGCCTCTTTTATTGGCCTTAAAAAAGAAACCAACAGTGATAATTCTGATTATCAAATAAAAATATGCCAACCAGGTTTAGTGCAGTCTCTTAATGGGTCATGAAACCAGAAACTTTTCCTGTGGTTATTTTAGAAAGGAAGATTGAAAAAAGTATCAAATCTGAATATGAATTAAACTCACTCACTTATATTTCTTCCTTCCATTTTCCTTCCTGTCGGAGTGATAATTTACAATGTTGTTGCTTCTCAAAGCAGAAACCTGACTTCATAAATCAAGAAAACACATAACTGGTCAAGCCAGGTATCATCAATTAAGGCCAACAACTTCCCTTCAATACTAATTCATAAGTCTCCCGGGAGAAGCTGTTCTTTTCTTACTCGTTTGTGCTATAGATCGACTTGAGTGCTTCTATTTGACTTTCAGTGAGGTAACTTCTCCGTGGTGTCCTGCTCCCCCAACTAAATGGAAGCCACAGGCTATAGAGTCGTATTTCAGTCATCAAGAAACAAGATGGAAATATACTCCATTTCTCACTTCCCTCCCTGCGCATAGCTTGCAGTATGACAAGCATAAATCAGAGTAATAATAATGATGATGACCACCATCATATCATAAGAAGAAGACAATCATGACTTGACAGTTATTTGTGAAATGCCTACTAGGTGCCAGGCACAATGTAAGTGTTTTATGTATATGCTTTCATTTACTTCTGCTACAATAAGAAGAGATGACTATAACACACACACACACAGACACACACACATTTTATCAATAATAGTTACCATTTATAGACTGCTTTCCATATGCTAGGCTCTGGCCTAAGAGACAAAATTTTTCTTATCCCCATGTTACATCCGAGAGAGCAGATTTGGAGAAATTAAGTGACTTGCCCAACGTCTTAGATCTAGGAGAGTTTGGATCAGGGAATCACACCATGCAGCCTCGGCTCCAGTGCCCGCCCTCTTAACCACGACACCACACTGCCTCCCTGGGGCCCCATCCACCAGTGAACTAGACAGATTCTTGGAACATAACTGGACAGAACAGCCTGGGTTCCATACCTGCAGAACAGGTGATGGTTTACCTTCATACTTCCGGGAGTTGCCAGTGATGGGCTCTGTGCTTGGCAAAGGAACAGATGTTTAATAACTTTGCAGTAGCAAGGAGGAGGTTACATAACATGGCTGAGCTATTTTTGAACTTTGGAAAATGCTGACTGCTCTTTCCAAAGTGCCTTCTGTAAAATCAGGAATATTCAACATAAAGAACATTTCCCCCTTTCCCCTACTTTTTTTTTCCTGAAATCCCGGGAACAGAAACAGGTCCACGGTAAGATCATTAACACATCTTCCTCAGCCAGCAGTCCTTTGTACCAGGTCCAGCATCATAAGCAATAGGTCATTGTTACAGTATCCTAACTACACAAGCTCTGTGTGTAAGATTACAAGTAACGTCCATGAGGACCACGGAGGGACATGTCTGTCTACCCCCAAGACATCAAGCTCAACCAAAGTTGGGGCCCAGGTCCCCTCAATAAGACATCATGAAACCATCAGGCGTGACTTCACCTTAACCTCTTCTGAAGCTATCTGCATCCTCCCTACTACATAGCAGGAGTAATGAGAGCTATTTGTTTACTGGATGCTTTGCAAAATAAGACTTCTTAATCCAGCAGAAGATGTAACTTTCTAAAGATTGAAGTGAGAACCCCTAACTCTATAGTCCTGGGCTTCCACAGAACGAGCTGATGGGTCAAACTCAGGCTGCAAATACACCTGTTCTCTGCCTTCAGCTATCCAGATGGAAGATCCCTTACCATCAACTACCTACATGTCCATTGAAGGGGGATGATCAAATAAAAGACGAAACTCTTATACAACAGAATACAAAACAACAACTAAGACGAATATGCTAAAACTATATGTGTCCTCGTAGATGGATCGTGAACCATCAGGTTCAGGTAAAGGAAATTCTAACACACTAGGCACCACTTATGTACATTAAAAAGAACTATGCGTTGGGTCTCAGGTTGCATGTACATCTATTTTGAAAGTACAAAACATGCACATGGATATGGATACATACCCAATTCATCGTAGTGCTTTTCCCTCCCCTGGAGAGAAAGGGAGAAAAGTGGGACTGGGGAGAGGAATAAGTAGGATTTCTACATTATCAGTGGTGTTTCATTTCTTTTAAAGTTTTGAATCAAATGTGACATGTTAACCTTTGCTCACTGCGGTGGGTATTGGGGTGAGTGTTGTACCAGACTGTACTTTTCTGTACTATTCTTTTTTTATATATATATATATAAAAAGAGCCCTCTTTGCCTGAGTTTGTCTTTAGACAAATTTCCCCATCTTCATCAGACTATACATTCTTTGAGGAGCAACATTATATCTTAATTCGTGTGTGTATTCCAGAGTCCGTTGGATGGAAAGAGTGATGTGTGGGGGATATGATGTCCTTAATTCTTTTCTTAAAACCTGCCTTCTTTGGGCTTTCTCCATCTCCCAGTCCTTGCCCTTCTTGGGGGGCGGGGGGTTAAGAAACACTGTGATGGGGTGAAGTGTGGCAGGGACCCACTGCTTGTGCTGTTATCCCAGCCCCACCCACTGGGGGGCACTACCAGCGCTCCATGGATGGAGAGAGATTCATTAAACACTGGGCAATGGACGACGGCTTAACACACTTGATGCATTACTTCTCTAGGGCTGAAATACCATCTACAAAACTGCTGCATTCAAAGCATAACTCCCGGAAACAGCTCAACAGCATTTCACAGCAGTAGGATTTTTTTTTTGTAAAGAATGGAATTCTAGGTGGCCACTGGAAAGAGATCTGAATGTCTTGCCACTTATCCTTCTCAAATTCCTTTTCCTGTACATATCATATTTCAATTGCCCTAAAACTGAGTTATGTTTCCATCAAAATTATGCATTTCTGACTATTCCAGCTGCAGGGCACTTCTTATGGGAAGTAAGAACTCATTAGCCCAGCCCTTGTCTTCGGTATGGCAGCAATCCTGCCTCTGTAAGAGGTTCCCGTGTCTCATACTGATTTATCTGAGTTCCTTCCTGAATTTGGACAATTATTTCAAATGCTGAAGGTGGCAATGTAGAAACAAGATCGTTAAAGACGGGAAGAGGAAAGAGGAAGGGAAAATCTCAAAGGACCGTGATTTCTTAATTCAAGAGTTCGTTTTTCAGATGTATGTCAATTTGAGGGAGGTATAATCTGTCTACCTCATCACGTGCACGTGCGCGTGCGCGCGTGCGCGCACACACACACACACACACACACCCCTCCAGCTCCAGCCCAGAGATAATCCCTGAGCTGTAGCAGATTCAAAGTCCTAAAACCTTCCAGAGACATTTCAGTGTGATGCGTTACTCTGCTGATAATTAACCAACCTGGTCCGCCGACTGTCACTTCTGATGACCAAAAACAACTTTACTGATCACTCTGACACTCACGAAATAGGTACGAGGTGCTAGGCACTCTGCTGAGCGGCACTTCTCATGCATCATCTCATTTAATACTCACGACAACCCCTAGAACGTTGGTTCTCAAGGTGTGGTTCCTAGACCAGCCACATCAGCCTCACCCAGGAACTTGTTAAAATTGGAAATTCTCAGAGCCAGCCCCAGACTTAGAGATGGAGCGTGGGGCCCACCATCTGTGTTTTAACAAGCTCTCCAGTGATTCTGATGCATGTTGAAGTTTGAGAACCACTGCCCAGAAAGTAGGCACTATTATCATCACTTTGCAAAGAACGACTGAGGCCCAGGAACGTAAAATGATTGTCTGACTCACACAGAAGATGGCTGAGAAAAGATTTGAACCCTGGCAAGTGTAACGCCAGAGCCCAGTCCCTTAATCACTGTGCTACACTGCTCGTCATCTGAGGAATGAGCATGGATTAAATCAGTGAGCATCAGGCAAAAACATGCCAAATGGATGTAGGAGTGATCGTTCTAAATCTCAACAGCTGAGCCATAATGATGGCCTACAAAGCACGGTGACATTGCTCAGCAACATAAAATTTAACTTAAATGTCCACCAAGATGGGAGTAGTTAAATCAATTGTGATACATCCATATGATGGAATATAACACAGCTTTAAAAGTGATGTTTGCCAAGATTTACAATGACCTACAAAAACACTTAGGACACAAGAAGGGAAGAAATTCAGATAGAGACTCAAACGGAGACTAGGAGCACCAGGGTAAAAGCAGTTTTCCCAAAGTGTAACACGTTAGTGAGGACGTGGGATGTCGAGTGACTTCACAAACTGCTGGTGTGCATATAAATTGGTCTAGTTACTTTGTAGGACAATTTGGCAATAGATACTTAAATTTTAAAATGCACATGCTCTATGACTCCAAAATTCTACTTCTTAGAATCAACCCTAGAGAATTACTTACACATGTACATGAAGAGACATGTAGGATGATTATCAATGCAGTTTAGTTTCTAATGGAAAAAACTTGAAACAATCTGAATTTCTATCATTATGAAGATTGGATAAATAAATCGTGGTATATCCATTTTGAGGAATGCAATGTGTAGGTTACAAAAAATATAGATATTCGCATATATATATCTATGTATACACATACGTATGTATATCTACATATACGCATATATTTCTACATATATTCACAGACGCATGTGCATATGTATTCATATGCATGTATACATATAAGTACATGTATCCATACATGTGTATAGACATATATAAATACATTTTCATACATATATGTACACATGTATTCATATGCATATATGTGTGCATATATTCATGCATGTGTATATACACGTATATAAGTACATATATATCTACATATATACACACACATACTTGAGATATAGATAGAGGTTGGATAGATAGGTAGACAGATAGATCTCAAGTGCAGGTTTCCAAAGTATATTGTTGAGTACAAAAAGTAAGTTGCAGAAAACAAAGCATGCTACTTAAAAACAATTGAGATGAGAAGAGAGGAAGAGAGAGAGGAGAGCAGAACCAAAAAAAATCCCATAAGCACACACACACATTCTCTATTTTCAGTGCACATTTTCAGCAATGGGTATGTATTGGCCTTAGTATTTAAACTGACAAGTAACAACAACAAAACTCTGATCCCACTTTGGGAGACAAGCAAAGAGCCCCTCTTACTGGTGCAGAGTGTGCAGCGGGGCCTCTGGCTTCTCCATCTGCCCGTAGCAGCTGGCCTTGGCCTCGGGGATGTAGGAGAACTTCTCTAACATGGAAGATGCGGCAGTAGTTAGGATGCCCAGGCCGTCCCTCACTCTCGCCTCCAGGCTGTAGTCCCAGTCATCGTAGGAGACGGAAATGAGTCCTGATGGAAACTCTTTGGGGATGAGCTCCGTGTTCCCGGAGACCAAGCTGGGGACAATCCAGAAGAAATCATACCCGGTGAGGCCGAGGGAGCGGGCCTCACTCAGGATGAGCACAGCCTCATCTTTGGAACAGTAGAGCAAGATGACAGAAGAGTGAATCTTCTTCAACTGGACTTGCGTCTTTGCATCCTCGAAGGAAGTGTCCAGTGTGATCACGTTCTGCATGTCCCAGCCCACAAAGCTGTTGTCCACTGTCGTCTTGATGAAGCTGATGAAGTCCCTGTAGCCAGGGAAGATGGTGGTCACCAGGGAGAAGACATGCCAGTCGTAATCCTGCATGATCTTCAACATGACTGTGGCTTGTTGCTGGATGGACGCTCCAAATTGGAAGAAGGTAGACGTCGGATCCTGCCAACAAGTAAAAAAAGCAAAACAGAGGATGAGGCAGAAGGCAGTTTTTATAGAACCATCTGTCTTTATAGGCTTAAAGACGCTCCTTCCTAGAAGTGAGGGAAAATAAATCACACATCTATTCTTTCTCAAACCTTCCTGAGCACCTACTAGATGGCGCACTCTGGAACAGATACTGGAAATATAAAGATGAGGGAAGCCCCTGAACTTTGATCCCACAGCCTGGTACAGTGAAGGACATCTGTTGTTTTTGCCAGCCCATCATCTATTCTCCTCTAGTTCATCCCATCCCCCCATCGAGTCCATATGGTTCCAACAGAATGAGCTCTATGTGGCCCTCAGGCTCATAGCTGGAAAATGAAGCCAATAGAGACAAAACAACATCAGGTTACAGAGCTAGATTCCTGATGACATACTTGGAGCACCTGGAGTCTGCCGTGCCTGAAGCCATTTACTCTAGACCTGTTGGTTATATAAGCCAACAAGTTCCCACGTTCACTTGAGCCAACGTGAGTAGGATTTCTATCACTTGAACTCTAGGTTCCTGTGTAACATAGAG
This sequence comes from Ceratotherium simum simum, assembly GCF_057802395.1. Classification (NCBI taxonomy): domain Eukaryota; kingdom Metazoa; phylum Chordata; class Mammalia; order Perissodactyla; family Rhinocerotidae; genus Ceratotherium; species Ceratotherium simum. The sequence continues at coordinate 8,586,665 of NC_141925.1, forward strand.
TATAATAAATGCTAGATGGACGTCTATCTGTTCAACCAACAAATATTTGTTGAACACCTAATTATGTGGCAACAGCATTTTAGAGCTTGGAGAAGTGATGATATATAAGACAGACAGACACGGTCTCTGCCTTCATAGATCTGGCAGGCATTTGAGGAAGAGTAACTTCCACGGATGGGAGCTGAGAGAGGCAGAGGAGGATGTTGAAGGAGTATCCAGGTACAGAAGAGGGGAAATGGGTGGACATTACAGTCAGAGGAACCCTCAGGATACATCTCGACTATTCCAGGAACTGGAGATGAATGCATTATGGCTCATGAAGTAGGGGATGAGATGAGGTTGAAGAGCTTGGCAGGAACCCCATGGTGTATGGCCTCAGGGACTATGTTCAGAGGCTTAGACCTTATCCCAAGCATAAGTGGGAGCTGCTTAATGCTCTTAAACTGGAAAGTGACGTGGTGACTTCTGTTGGGTTAAAGGGCCTCTAATAGACCTAACATCTCCCCAAGTCTATGATCTGAACATGAGAACAAATTTCCATTTAAAAAAGGCAGGTGATGCATACAGTAGTACGATTTACAAACTAACTTCACACCCCTTAACTCATCAAATCCTCACGATGATCCTATGAAGTTGGTATTGTCAGCAGAGGAAAACGAGGCTCAAAATGGTGACACAGCCTAGCAAGCATCCAAACTCAGTCTCTGATTCTATATCCAGCTCCTTTTCCAACCCACAACCACAGCCTTCTTGGGATCATTGAAGATCTGCATATAGCAGATGCTTAAACTATGTTGTCGACTGACTGGCATGGTGCAAAAATGCCAACTAAACAGAAGGTATGCCTTTGTGTTATAGCAAAATGGGATTGACAAATGCTGAGATATATTTTTTCCTGGGAACTAGAAGAATTCTCAAACGGTCCTAATTATATTGCAGCCATGCTTTTATTTTGCATGCTGTATTTGCCACGTGCATTTAACACAACCTAAAAAGTACGAATATGGGGATTCCAGTTCATGTGTGTGTGTGTCAAGACTGGATGACACCAGTCACGTCTTTCACAGCAATACTTTGTAGCTGTGCATGTCACCTCTTTCAACAAGTCCACATCATTTTTCCTATGGGTGCTCACCAAATAGAAAGTTTTATCTGAACGGGCCAAAAGCTATAGTTCTTTGAAACAGTCCCCTTTTCTAAAATGTATGCGTTTGGGGGATAATTTGAGAGCAGTGTGGCCTGAAGGCAGAGAGAAAAAACAGGACTAAATGCCGTCTGGGCCCCTTCCAACGTTACTGTTCTATTAAATCAATTAAATCAATTAAGTTAAATCAATTAAAGTGGGTAATAGATTTAAAGACTTTGTATAATTATCTCTTTCCCTACAGTAGCTTTTAGAGAAAGCCAATACTCTTGGATTGATTAATCGCTTTAAATCATGCCTCAACAAGACTGTGAACTGCTCAAGGGCAGAGACTTTGCTATCCTCGTCTTTCTGTCCCCAGAACCTGGCAGAAGCTTGGCCCGCGACACATCAGTAGATGGAGGATGAGGGATGCAGGAGTGAATGAATGTGTGAATGAAGCTGAAGAGAAATGTGCTTGGTTTAAACATAAAATGAAAGAGGAGAATTCAGTATCTGGCATTGTCTTATAACTCGCAGATGTCATGTCCCCAAAATAAAAACTTTCAACATCATCACTCTACTATCCCAAGGAACCATCCAATGCCCCAAATATATTTAGTGATAGGAGGAGAATATAGAAGTCCTGTGAATCTCAACAGCTGTCCATAGAACCTCATTAAATACCAAAAAAAAAAGGCAACAACATAAAAACCCCACCAACAGAAGAAGGCACAGAAGGGAAATCTCAAGGCGGTTATACTCATCAACCTCATGCACTGTCAGGTGTCCTTGGGATGGGACTAAAAAGTTCCAAACTTAATTATAGAAGAGATGTAATAATTCCCATGGAGCAAAGATGCCTGGTCCCCAGAGTCACATTATGACTGCAAAAGACACTGAGATCAGCATCTTCTTGCACTGATCACACGAGGAACAGAGAAAGTTCTCAGGAGGACATATGCTAAGGGCACAGTTGGAACCCAACAAAGAAGGTCTCTGAGACAACCCACGTACACACACTTCCTTGGGATAATTGGTATTGGTGGAGAAGAGGAGGTCAAACATGCTAGATGTGGGAGTTGGTGGTGTTTGAGATGCTTCAACATCCTTGCTCCATGTACCATGAGCTAGACATTACCAGTGTAGCCATGAGCAGCTCTGTGCACAGAGCAGAGCTGTAAGCAAATGCAGCCTTATCTGGTTCTCCACGTATAGAGGAAGGCGTGACTGCATTGTGAACTTCATGAAGGAGAAAGATAATCATAGAAGTAGCAGTTCGTTGGCCATGAGCTAGCTTGACACAGCCCATCTGTGTAAGAGTATGTGCAAACTCCTTGCCTTGTACCAGCCCCACTCCTGTCTTGCAATACTTTAGCCCAAGCTGAATCCCTCCTCTTGCGTTCTTCTGAGCCCCATTAATATCTTCTCCCCAGGATGGATAACAGTATAACTCCTGGGGTCAGACAACCCAAGTACCAACCCTAATTGTGTGGCCTTGGGAAAAATCACTTAACCCTTCCAAGCCTCAGTTTCCACGTCTGTACAATGGGTATGGCAATGGTGATAATTATACCAGCTAACATGCCAGAAGCACTTACTCTATGAGAGCCACGTGGCTCAATTCTTTCTATGGAGTATCTCATTTAACTTCATCCCCAACCACCTTCCTAAACTGGTATTATCTGTATTTTACAAATGAAGAAACAGACTCAGAGGTAGAGTGACTTTTCCAGGGTCACACAGGTACTGAATCAGGTTTGCCCGCCTTTGAGATCCCAAGCTTTTTGCCCCTGTGCTGTACTATTGGCGATGGCAGCACTCCCTCATAGGGTTGTGAGGATTAAATCTCCCTGTGGAGAGGCATCCAGTGCAGGACCCACCACATATCAAGCGCTCCACAAACATATGTCACTGTTTTCTTCTCCATGTGTCAGGACTCTTGGTGTCTCACATCAGGGACGTACTACCTGCCCCTGAAAGAGGCAATTCACGTTCTTGACTTGAGCGTCTCAATAACTCACCCTGTTCATGGCTGCCTGGTTGAAATTCCTAAAACACTGCTTTAACCACGCCACTCCTCCCCTCTATAGTCATCAATGGCTCCCCTAGACATATCTCATTAAGTTTAGACTGTCTAGCCTACCCCTTTATGCACACCAGTCAAACTTTATAATTGAAACAGCATGGGCTCTAGAGTCTGTCAGACCTAGAGTCTATCAAGTCCTGCCTCTGCATTGACTAGCCATGTGACCATGGGTAACCACTTAAACTTTCTGAATCTGAGTTTCTTTGCCTATAAAATGGGAATGGTGAGCACCATTCCATGGGGTTGCTGTGAGGATGGGATGAACTGGTAGGAGCAAGAGGCTCATCTATCCATGACTAACTCCAACAGTCTGGGGGCTCCTCTTCACCTCTTTAGTCCTGTAGACCATATGGACACACCAGAAACTTACAGAGACCTTTATCCTATTTCAGAAACTGGAATCTCCAGGTCTACCGACATGCTAGTTTCACATCCCCCTCCCCTCCACAAACCAGCCCATTCACTCTGAGCCCAAGGAGGCTGCACGGAGAGGAGAGGGAACCGTCTTTCCTCACGGTGATGAATCATGCTTTGGAAAGAAACCCTTCATGGACCTCATGCAGTTACTCTGCACCACTTTCATTCCCGTTGGCCTCTGAAACTTTAACTTTGAAAACCATTGTGGACAAAGGCATCGTATACCCTCAGAGGGATGGAAGCCAGAGGTATTTGCAAAACACAATTTCACAGCAGGGCACTGAGGAATTTCACGTTTAGCTTTCAGTTTTTCTAAGGCGGTTTTATGGACTGGCAGGAGGTGATGGGGAATCTGGCCACACTCCCAGGGCCTGGCATATGACATACTAAATGGCCCTTTCTTTCAAGGCCCTGAACATCCTTCCCTCTTCCTGTCTGGATAACAGAGGCCGTCCCTCCCGCACTTACCTCCTCCTGCCATCACTCAGCCTGTGCTTTTCAGATTCTACAGATGAGTCTCTGACCACCTCCGGCACCAGCTTCCTCAGCAGTGTGCAGCCGGGGGAGAGGAACAGATTTCAGACACCCACTTTGGTTCTGAAGCAGAAGCAGTTCCCTCCCCATGCTCACTGCTCTGCAGAAGACAGAACAAACTGTTTTAAACACAGAGCAAGGGAGGCAGGAGGGTGTGGGATTCTGGGTGTCTGCTACTCTCAACTCTGTGTTTCAGTCTGACCATAACTGAGGTCTCATTAGATCAGGTCTCCTGGTCTCCTGGTCGAATGTTCTAGAATGTTCCAGAGCTTCCTGAGTCCCCAGGGTGAGACCTGACTCCATGTTTATCAAGCTCTGATGTTTAATACAGTCTAAGACTAACTTTCATTTCCCTTACCCATTCTTGAGCCTATAAAGGACACCCACACCTATTATCTCTTTGATTCTAACTACCCAAGAGATGAGGTGTTGCAAGTGGTTACAACCCTCCTGGATGGCATTTCTCATAAAGACACAAGAAGAGAGGTTAAGTAATTTCCCTAAAATCCACCTGGCCCCATGCTGACAACGGTTCAAGATATTGCAAGATGTCATCCAACGTTCCCTTGCGCACACCAGTGGCTCTCACTCCTGGCTGCACAAGAGAATCACTTGGAGAGTTATAAAAAAATAGCAGTGTTTGTGCCCCATGCCAGTCCAACTGAAACTGAATTTCTATGACCTGAGTATGTGAACTCCAAAGCTGATTTATTTGTTTTTCTCTGTCTCATCTCACCAGCAGGATGAGTGTTATTACAGTTAGTACCTTCAAAGCCTAGCACAATGTCTGACACACAGTAGGGGCCCAATAAATATTTGGTGAGGAAATAAATGAGCAGGAAGCTCATCCCCAGGAAGCAAGAGAGAACTGGTTGCTGTTATCAACCCCGCACCCATTGCCATAGCTTATTTTCCTTCTGCCTGCCAGAGAGGGCACCAATCAAAAGAATAAAGATGCAGGTGACCCAGCGAAGATCAAGAGGGACTCCTTGGGAATTTGCTTTCTCCTGTTGGAGGATTGCCCTGGTGAGCCCTGATGTACTTTCTGCCACTCCTACTGTGTAGCAATTAAGCTTTTAAATGTATTTTATTTGTTTCCATGGACAAGAGAAAAAGTAAAGGTATCAAACTGGATAAGGCTGAGGATTCAGAAAAATAGCATTCTTACATACGTATAAGTTGAATCTGCCCCACTGGAGGATCTCTATCACATCATCACCCATCTTCCTCCTCCTCCTCCATCATTATAATCACCCACCATCAACATCATCATTGTCATCCACCATCATCCACCACCATCATCATCATCATCATCATCATCCACCATCACCATCGTTCACCACCACCATCATCATCATCATCCACCATCATCATCATTCACCACCACCACCATCATCATCATCATCCACCATCATCTTCATCATCATCACCATTACATCCATCCTCTTCCTCATCATCATCACCATCACCATGGTCATCATCACAGCCAACATTTATTGGGCATATCCAATATGTAGTACAAAGTGGCATGTACTAGGAGGTCTTCTTATTGCCCATATATTACAGATTAAAAACTCAGGCTCAGAGATGTAACTTGCCCAGACTCACATAGCTAGCACATGGCAGAGCCAGGATTCTAGGCCAGGCAATCCAAACCCAGAATCCGGATGCTTAGCTACTGGGAAACACTGATTCCGGGTATGCAGAACAGGAAACAGAAGTGTGTGTGTGTGTGTGTGTGTGTGTGTGTGTGTGTGTGTTGATGAATAACTAACACTCAATCTTTCTTGAAGCACCCAACCAGAAATGAAAATCCCCCAGGAATGGGAAACCAACGGCAATTACCTCACATCAATTGGCAATCAGTTTATGCAGGAGACTGGAGCTGAGGAGAAATCATACCCAGGTGCCATTTCCCAAAAGCACATCAGCTCCATCATCCACAAACACAAAATTCCACTCCAAGCAATCTCCATTTATTGGACCATTTTATGATTTACATTCCATCCTCCATTTTGCTGCTCTCAGGAGCAAATCTACCAGTATTCTTCCAAAATAATCTATCACCTTTCTCTGCTCCCTCCTCCTCTCTCTTCAAATGAGAAGTTTAATCTTAAGTTTCTGGTGACTGTTGGGTTCCCAGCTTGGGCAGCTGTCCAGGGTGGCTGAAGTGCTCTGATTCGAAGACCAGGAGAGGAACAGCAGTCTTAACTCAGAGTCCGTGCACTCGTCTCTCAGACTAGAGTGGAGGGGTTGGGTGTTAACGTAAGATAATTTCTAAGAAGAGCTCCACGATTTGGGGTGGAGCAAGGAATGAAGCCACGTAGAGCTACCAAGCCTTCAACCTCCTCCTAGCCTGGGCTTCCAATACAGCACCTATTGGCCACATGTGACCATTTAAACTTAATTTTAAAGCATTAAATAAAATCAAATATTTGGTTTCTCAGTCGCACTAGCCATATTTCAAGAGCTCAATAGTCTTTAAAATTTAAAGCTGATGCTTCCCTACCCCTGCTAGCCTCAGCCCTAAAGATGTCAATTCAGTTGGTCTGGGATGGGGTCCAGGATTGTTTAAATTCCCTGGACAAGTCTAATGTGCAGCCGGAGTTGAAAACACTGATCTAAGTTCAGTATCCAACCCTAGCTTGTATCAGCTCATCTGGGGAATTTCTTATACCTTCAGATTTCCAGATTCCATGCCACCCCTACTGAAATCAGGATCTCCATTGAGGATCCCTAGAATATATATTTTCCCCAGAATATGTTGATGGACAGCAAGACTTGATACTGCTAAGTCCAACTTCCTTATTTTCTAGGTGAGGAATCTGAAACTCCAGAACCTTGGATGACTTGCTCCAAATTTCACATAAATTCGTGGGACAGCAGGAACAGACATGGGTCTCTCGCTTCCCAATTCGGTGCTCTCTTTGTGTATCACGATTCCATCAGGTGTGAAGTGTGTTCTGCAAAGAGAATCCACAAGGAGCAGGGTGTTTGTAGGAGGAACATGGGCTTTGCTAACACCCTGCCTGGGATCTGCTTCTTCCGGCAAGTGAGTTATTTAACCTAAGCCTCTGTTTCCTCATCTGAAAAATGGGAGTGATCATAACAGTAACCACCTTGAAGGGTTGCTGTGGGTATTTTGAGAGATAATGCACACAAATTTTGAGAGATAAAGCACTTGGCATATAGGAGGGGCTGGGTCAAGCTGAGTTGGCATTAGGAGTGGTGAAGATGGTAGCCTTGACCATCAAGCCCCAAGTGCCACATCCATCATGGACTCCTTAGTGCCCCCACTTCCTACATATCCTTCCCCTTCTGAATTTCCAGCACCTTTATCTTTACATCTCACCCTTCAGCCCGGACTTGTACGTGATTGCCTAGTTGCTGAGAGGCATGCATCTCACCTGCCCCTCAGACCAGGATTCTCGAGGTCAGGGCACCATGACCTTCAGATCCTCCTCAATACCTTACACGGCGCTAGGCCTGAAACTGGGAGTAGCATTCTGAGTCGGCAAGGCCACCAGTGGGCAGAAAGGGAGACTGTGCATTACGTATCTGAGTGAACCTGCCAGATCTACTGCTCTAGAAAGAGACACTCATTTATTGATTGCCTTTCATTCCTTCAATGAATTTAACAAATGCTGGCTACGTTCCAGGCATTGTTCCAGGACATGAATCTAGGGAAGGAGACTACCAAAGTAAAGGTCCTTGCTTTTATACAGTTTACATTCTTGTGGGAGGAGATATACAAGGAAGAAGGAAATGGATAAAGAGAATAATTTTAAGGACATCAGATGATGTAATAGCTCAGAGGCAGGGCAGCGAGGAGCACCCCTTGACATCACCTGGGCTGCTGTACTGGAGCTGATCAAAAGGATATGAAGGAGAAGTCAGCCAGGCAAAGCCGAGGGGTGGGGTGGGGGTAAGGAGAGCCATCTGAGCAGAAGGAGCAGTGTGTGCAAAGGTAGGAAAGGGTTTTGTAGGTTCAGGGAACGGAAGGAAGGTCAGAACAGCTGAAAGTTTAATGAGCAAGTGAGTGAGTGTTGAGAGACGAGTTAGGACAGGAAGCAGAGGCCATATCACACGGTGAGTGCCCTGAAGATCATGGTAAAGGATCTGCATTTAATTCCCAGGTTAATTTGATTCCACACAATTCCTCTGTTAAATGCACCGTTAGTATCTCACAGCAGGGAAGCTGGGAGAGGACCTGGAACTTCGGGGCTGTTAGGGTTTCATGTGAACCAGCCCTGTTCTTGCCTTTGGAATTCTGATCTGTGCCAAGAGGGGAGCCTACACTGAGGATGCAGTAAGGCGTGTAACTGTTTGCTGTATCATTTAGTCAACTGGTACCCTAACCTCAAATGGTGTGGCTGGAACTCCCATGACTGCCTGGGCACTTCAGACCTTGTCCCAGTTCACTATCCAGAGCCAAGCTCTCCCTTTAGCAAGTCATGCAGTGCTGGAGGAGAGGATACACACATGCACGGAGAGATGCATTCCTTGATTGCAGTTGCAACTAGTTGAGAACGGCCCAACCTCCTCTGAACTCAACAGAATCACACAAGATTGCCGTTCTTGGACCTGCCCCGCTTTCCAGATCATTAGAAGGGCTGGCCAGGAGGAGATGCCTGCTGAGACTCAGGCCCTTATTCCTACGCAAGGACGCTGCAAACCCCAAGCTGGCCTCCCCCGGTGCTCTGGCAACCTGTGGGGGAGCGCCCGACTCAAGGCTTCCAAACAGGGTCATTAGCCATTATGGATTATCTGCGGCTAGATCCAGCCATTCTCACATAGAATGCCAGGGGGAAATTCAACCTGCTCAGAGATCACTGGGTCAGGTCTCTGAGGAGCTGACAAACTCAGGTACATGGGAGCATCTTTTTCTTGCCAGTCCCAACTGTGACGGGCTACGGGCCTTGCTGTGTGCACCTGAAGCCATTTTTGTCAGATCTCTTTTCTTAGAGAAGCACAAACCTCCCTGAGCCACATCATGGGCATTTGTTATTCTGACCACTGAGCATCCTTTCTGCCTTTTACTGGTAATAGTGCATTTCCACTAGGAGTCATCCTTTCTTCTCTCTCAGTCAAGCCAATTGGCTCATCCAATTCCCAGACTGTCAGCAATTTGTTCAGAGTTAGCAACATGTCCCAACTGGGCCAGTCAGAGTGACTCTCAGAATTTGTGGAGAAAGCGACTAGGAAAAGACAGTTTCTTTTACTGTTACACTTGAACCTGGAAGGATATTCAGCCAGAATTTCTGGCAGCTATCCTGCCACCATATGCCATCTTGAGAAGGAAACCACTAGAGCCAAAGGCAAAGCTGAAAGATGGAGAGTTAAGTCCTGACATTCTTGTTGAGCAGCTTGATCAAGTCACACCTGTAGCCAACATACCTTTGTTGTCTATTACATGTCCCAATTAATTAATTCATTTTGCTTAAGCCAATTTGAATTAGCTTTTCTGTCACTGGCAACCCAAGATTCCTGATGCCACTCTGGCTAGGAAAAAAAAAATGAAGAATTATGTGACTCATTCCTCCAAACTTAGAAGAATTCAAACTACAGAGTGGTGCAGTTCCCTTCACCATCCTTCCTTTTTCTTATCAATGCTTCTCCCCCTGGGGCAGCTGCCTCTCTCCACATATGTCCCTCTTCCCTGCATGAGATCTTCATCCTGCCTTTATTTTTGTTTATTTTTCTTAAATATGCCACAGAGATTGGTTTCCTCCCAGACAGCCTGACAGCCACAGCTGCACAGGCCCAGAAGAAAGACATGACAAGTTGCCACCAACAATAATCGCTTGTCATTAAGCCATTCCAGCGAGGGGGAAAAAAGCAAACAGGTCCCGTTCGTTAAGTTTTCGTCTCCGGCTGTCACACACGGAGGCACTGCCGCTGAACTGAAGGAGCAGCTTTATTTTTGGATAAAAGAGAGTCTTGGGTGTTCCCACAACACTTGCCGGGAGCAGGCCCTGGCGGTCACCATTATAGTGGAAACATCCTCTTCACAATGCCACACGGTTCTCTGAGAAATGTCTCCAAACACCTCTGAGAGCAGAGCCTCCGGAGGAATCTGCTTCGCTCTTTGGGAGTCTGTACGTTCACGTTACTTAAGGCACAGACATTGGTGCCAAATAGACAGAGGGTTCAAGTCGTGGATCGTCCTCTTACTGATGCAGGGCCTTGGGCAAAATGCGTAATATCTCCAAAACTTCACTTTCTCATTTTTAAAATGGAGGGAATGTTAGTGCCTACTTTAAAGAGATGTCTGTGATTGAGATAACGCACGTATTGCTCTCAGCACATCACCCGGAGCTTGATTAACGAGAGCTGGGACTATCTATCGCAGCTGTTGTCACCATGAAAGGATCAACCACAATGACAACAAAACCCCAAACACTGCAGCCCAGCCGCTCAGCATTACCGCAAATACAAACAGTCCCCCTGTGGCTCTTGCCCACGTGTTTCCTAAATGTCCTAATAACACCACCACTCCAAAGGAGCTCTTACTGCGCACCAGGCACCGAGCCGAGAGCGTTACGACAGAAAGTCCCACACCCCCGGGGCCCCTTTCAGCTCTGGGCATCAGAGCTGACGGGACGACCCATCAGCCAAGCAGAGAGCTTTTAGTGTGTTTAATCCTCACACTAACCTTTCAGGGAAGGTGTTTCTGTTCCCATTTTGCAGTTGAGGAAGTTGAGGCTCATAGAGAGGTGCTTCTTTAGTGAGAACAGGAATCAGGGGGGAACCTTGTTCCACTGCAGATAGGGACTCAGTGAGTGCAGGCTGGAGCACTGCTGACAAGCTCCCAGCTGGCGCTGATGCTGCTGGTCCATGGACCAAGATTTGAGTGCCAAGGTTGCAGAGGTTCAGTCACAGGCCCAAGGTCACGCAGCATTCGGCAGAACACAGGTTCAGACCTAGGGGTCTGACCTGCAGCAGCCTTCAGCCATGACGCCAGGCGGCCTCTGTCTTCCAGGAAAGAGAGGGGGGTGATGCCAGACAGTGTCTGTTGTCTGACACCCTCACCTCTCTGTGTTTCCATGGGCCTCTCCGGCTGAGACAGCCACGTGTCACAGCTTGTCAGTGCCATCATCTTATCCGCCAAAGCACTTTCGGAGAGAGGCTGAGTCAGAACGTACTGCAGGGGAGGGAAGGAAGAGGGGCTGCCCCGGGGTGAACCGCCCCACACCCAGGAACCAGGCGCATAAGGAGAGGGAGCCTGTCACTCAGACGGTGCCCATGCCCATCTGCCAGGAGAGAAATTACTCCACTGGGAAGGCAGCCACCCCACCTCCTGCATGCTGGCCCTGCTGCTCTCAAACCTGAGCGAGTCTCTCTGAGCCTCTGTGTTTTCATCTATAAAATGGACCCAGTGGGACTCCGGTTACCTGGAGGGGTCTGGGGCATCGGTGACCTGGTGATACACAAGAGCTCTGCGAACTGCAACATGGGGGTAGATGTGCCAGCTCACGGGTACATGCCTAGCGGCTGCCGCCTCCCCTCCCCACCTCCCCCACCCCCCACAGTGCTCCCAGAACACGTTGTCCAGGCCTCTGTTGTCGGTCTCATCACCAGGTATTTTGAGTGTCTATTTAAATATAGCTCTCTCCCTGCAACTAGATTAATGCTAATTCGTCTCTGCAGCAACAGCACCGAGCCCAGCTCCTGGTATGTGGTGGAGCTCAGAACCCGGCAGCTGAAGGTATAAGTAAACAAAGGAATGAATGAATGAATGAGTGAATGAATGGATGAAGTGGGTTGCCGGTATGACAGAGCGAAGGAATGAATGAATGTTCAGCGAGAACAGGAGCGTGGCTCGTCCATGCAGGTAGGCAGGGGTGTGAGTGAGTGTTGTGGGGACGGGGTGTGAGAGGAGAGAGCCAGGAGGCGAGTCTGGGCGTCTGAAATACAGGAACCCTTTGCTACCCAAACTCTCACAATCTGAGAGCAGGCAATAAATACACAATTTTTTTTTTTGGAGGAGGGGGTTGGGCTAGTATTCCTCATTGTCTAAACTCTTGCTACTGGGGTCTCAGAACAGATACAGACAAAATGGTATCCCCCTCTGTGCAAACTCGAGAACTGAACAGATTCCAACAGGAGCCTGTGTCCACCGCTGTCAGTGCTGACTCAGGACTCTCATGAGCACAGGCCCCACGGTGTCCCCTCCCCAATCTCCACCCTACACCCAAGCCCCCTTTTCTGCCCTCCCCTCCAATTCCACATCTTCAGCAAAAGAAGCCAGACACAGAAGACCACACACTACGACTCCATTTCTACAACACGTCCAGGACAGACACATCCACAGAAAGGGACAGCAGATCAGTGGTTGCCAGGAGCTGGGAAGGAGAGAGGAAAGGAGAGTGACTGTTGATGGGTACAGGGTTTCCATTTGGGGTGATGAAAAAGTTCTGGAAATAGGCAGTGGTTGCATAAGACCCTCAATGCCACTGAATTGTACGCTTTGACATGGTTACCTGGTTATGTTACATGTATTCACCACTATTAAAAAAAAAAGACAAAAAGATAAACAAAGGAAGCAGGGCCTGCAGCAGAGGCTGGATGCTTCTCCTAGGTTCCTCAGGTCTTGCAGCCCCTTGATGGGAGGGGGCCCTTGGACCTTGTGATGGCCTGAGCCTGGCCTGGCAGATGGAAGGAGCTCCTGGGGCTCTAGGAGGGAGCACACTGCCATCCACATCCTCCTGCTCCTCCCACATATCTGGAGTCCCCAAGCAGCCCTGCAGTCATCAGTCACCCCTAACCTCACAGAACGTACAACTTGAGTGGGCTATGACAACAGCCTTCTCTGGACTGGGCCACCAAGCAAGCATGGCCCTTCCCGTTCTGTTACACACTCAAACAGGATGGCTCTCACTGCCGTGCAAGAGCACAGACCCAGTGGAATCGCGGGAGGGGAGCTGGTGCAGTGGAAGGCTCACGGGTTTGGGGATGAGACACATCCGAGTGCAAACCTCTGTTCTCCCGCGTACTAGCTCCGTGGCCTTGAGAAAATGACTCAACATCGTTAAGCCTCTGTTTCTTCCACTACAGGATGGGAAAAGAAATTATCACCCACTTCGTGGATTAGATGAGCTCATGCACACAAACCTGACAGCACGGCGCCTGACCCGCGGTGACTACTATCTACCGACTATTTATTACACGTCAGTGGTCAGTCACTTTTTCCACAGTGTCTCGTTTAATCATTAACACAACCCTGTGGAGTAGGCAGCGTTTATGTCCAAGTGCATGAATTTGAATTTAGTTGGATTCTGAAGCCCTTGCTCGCCACCACTGGGCAAGGTGCACCCTCCTCTTCATCGACCTTCACCTGCTTGCTCCCTTGCCTTGACCCAAGGGTGACTCCTGTTGCAAATATTCGAATACCACCTAAAGATCACCCCTTCCTCAGCACAGCGCTGGTCACTGTCATCTTCTTCCTCTAGAAGTAATGCTTCCACAGCAGAAGAACGAGACCTGACCCCATGCCAACAGATTTAGCAACCCAATCTGCCCCGTTTTCCTTGGGCATAACAGTCCGCTTGCTAATCACTTTCCCATGAAGCTAACAGAATACAGGGCTTCCTGTAACGTATGTAGACCCAAGCATCTTAAAAACATCACATTTATTCATCTCTCATACCCTTAGAGACTAGTAAACCAAGTATGGAGCACCACTGGCGCTTGAACAGGGCAGCACTAAATTCTCGTGTGCTCATTTGTGCATGTGTGTGTGTGCGCACATTCGTCACAAAGCTAACGTTTGTTCCCTCCAACAAGTGCTAAGCCAAGACCACTTGAAACTCAAAAAAGAGGATGAATTAATTGTGACCAGGGTTCACCATCACATCTGAACTCCAGACACAGAACTAGGACTATTAACAAGGGGAAGGGAGAGATTTTCACAGAAAAATTGATGGTTTGAGTGTTTTCCTGAGAAGTGACGTAAAAGGGAAAATTGAATGTCAGCCTCTGAAGGGTTGCAAATTACTATTTGAAATGAGAAGAACACAGTCGATGATGGTCCATTTGTGTCCCTGCTCTGCCCGGGCCTCCCAGTTACCCACACCAAGAGCTGGCTTCAGGCAGGAGCCCAGATCGGCTGATGTGCTCTTCAAGCACAGGCAGGTGTGTCTCCTCCAGAGTCACTGAACAAGAAGGGACTCCTTCTTCAGGGCCTCAGAGGCAGGGGGAGCCCTGACACACATCGCCCACTGACCTCCCAGCCCCCGATACCCCTCTCCCTCAGGTATTTCATATTTGATGCAACCCTCGTGGCAACCATGGAAAATCAGTAGATGGCTCTCTTTCTTCCCATTTTATACATGAGAAAACTGAGGCCAGAGGGTGGGGGGCTCACTGGCTGCCTAGACTCACCCAGAGAGAGAGCCGCAGAGCTGGGCCCACCCTCAGGGGCCCACGTCCAGTAGAGCTGAGAGCTGTGGCTGGGGAAAGCACAGGGTGCAGGGGGATCCAGAAAGACAGAACCTACCTGACCCAGTGAGAGGGGGTGTAAGGGTTCAGAGCAGGTGACCCCTGAGCTGCTTCTGAGTGGAAGGCAACCGGGCACAGGACAGAAAGTTCTGGTGAGAGCATCCGTGTGCAAAGACAGGGCAGCACGAAGAACATGGTGTGCACTGGGAATGGCAAACAGCTTGGTGCTGCCGAAAGATAAGCAAAACAGCCAAGAGTGGGGGGAGCACGAGGCTGGGGGAGGAGGCAGGCCCGAGGGCAGGTCCCCGTCTGCTGGCTCCTGATGTGGACTACCGTGGAATCCGGTTCCATAGCACTAACCACCTTTACAGTCCCTATAATTCATAGGACTTATTTACTGTGTTTCTTGTTTCCTGTCTGACTGTCTCTGATGGAATATAAGCTCCGTGAGGTCAGGAACATTCTGTTTGTTCACTGACATATCCTAAGCTTGTAACGGAGCCTGCCAGACGATGGAGCTTAACACGTAGACTCGTGGAATTGAATCGTAGATACTCAGGTCGTTATTGGAAGGAAGGGAGAAAGTCAGGCAAGGAGAAAGTGGGGCAATGAGGGAGAAAGGAAGAAAAAGAGAGGGGGGGAGGAAGAAAGGGAAGGAGGAAGGATGGAGAGACACAGAAAGGGAGTGAAAAGGATAAGGAGCTAAGGTTTTCTGGAGTTTATGAGAAGAATCCATTGAAGAATTTTAAGCAGAGATGTGACAGGATCGGATTTTTGTCTTCTTCAAGGACCGCTCTGGCTGGGGCATGAACAGCCTGGAAGAGGCAAAGAGCAGAGGCAGGAAGGGCAGGTCAAGAGGCCACGGGAGCAATCCCAGAAAAGGGAGAAAGACCTGAACTCAGGGAGTGGCAATGGACATAAGACGAGGAGAAAGGTTCAAGAGAGGTTTGGGAGATAGAGTCTGTTGGCTTTAGTAACCAATTAACGGGACTGGCAGGGGTTTGGGGTGTGGAGGAGAGGGAGGACTTGAGGAGGATGACAGGTGAATGTATGCCACTTACAAAGGTGGAGAACAGGTGAGGGACCCTTCCCCACAGTTGTAGCCCTGCCACCTAGCACCATACCTGACATACAGTAGCGGCTCAGTAGGTGTTTGCTGAACGAATGAGTGAGTAAGGGGGACAAGCAGGTACAGGGAGGAGAAGGGGGACATTCACATGGAATGCGGTTTGGGACCAGCTCTCAGGAGACTTCTGTTGGGGGGAGCCCAGCAGGCAGTGGGATATGCAGGTCTGAAGATTAGGAAAGAGGTAGGGCTGGATTTAGGAGTGGTTCCTCTGCAGGAGTTTGTTGACAGCTGTGGATGGCATCTCCTAACACACGTGGAATGAGAAGAGCCTTGAGAACTTTAGGAGAACAGCAGAAAGTGTGGGCTGGCAGAAGGAGAGATACACGAAAAAGAGACAGAGAAAGAGTGCAGAAGAGGTGCAAGGGGAAAGCAGGGGAGTGTGAAGTCTTAGCAGCCAAGGGTGTAGAGGGCTCGACGATGGAGGGATAGGCAAGAGGTGTCTAAGTGCCCAGGAGGACAAAGACCGGAAGGTATTGCTGCCCAGGGCAGGGAGAGGGTCACGAGGGGCTTTAGCCTGAGGGAGGGAGTTGAAGCCAGACCTCTGAGCCATCCAGAGAGTGAAGGAGACACAAGATGTGAAGCGGACAGTGGAAGAAGCCCCAACGCTTTCCAACCAAAGTGTGCTTCTTCTTAGACACGAAGGTGTTTTGAGGCAGAGACAAGAATCTGTCTGATGCTGGGATTCAAAGTGGGGCCAGGTGGTTCCTGCCCTGCCTTCTCTTTTCCCATTCACCAGGTCCTCTACATCCTTCCTCCCAGGATGGACAAAGAAACGTATGCCAGAAAACACAGGAAGTCCCAAAATAACTCCTTACACGCTAGAGGACGATGAAGTGAACTTTTTTTGTTTAATTCCCAAATGCACGCTTGCAATAGACCTTCAGTGTTGAAGAATGGGGTTCCTTAGTTCTCTGCTCTGGACATCTCTTTCCATTTGCAGAGAAAACATAAAACCTAATTGCATCCTGCTCCTCAGAGAACAGAGAGGAAGTAAAGGTTGAACGTGGTCCGGCAGGTTGAGACAGACAGCCTCGCGGGCTCTCTCAGGAGTCAGATGGCTGCTCTTTGCATCCTCTTTCTGTTTTGTCTCCTGGAGGGTTTCTTCCAACACCCTCTCATTTCAACAGGACAGACAGAACAGAGCACCGAGGGGCCACTGAACACTCCACTCATTAATAATCCCCAAAGGTGCCTCTTCTTCTAAAGCTCCTGTGAGATGGTGATTGGACAGCCCTGGCAGAGAACACCAACTCTCTTCATTTTTTTAGTCCCTTGCCACGCAAAACTTTCAGGCCCTAAATTAGAAAAGCAGAGGTGCTGCAGGTCCAAAAAAAAAATAATAAGTTGGGATTTTAATGAGCTTTCTGCCTTTAAATGAATCTATCTTCCCAACATCTCATTCTCTCCCCACTCAGATGAAGCGCGTCTATGAAGCGAGTCAGGCTCTGGACCGAGCCCAGGATTCACTACAGTCAAAGCCCTCCTCTCCCCAGGCCAGCGTCCTGCTTGCTCATCACGTCCTGAGTGATAAGTTTGCAGCAAGTGGCAGTGGATTTGCTCCGTGATTATCACGCAAATAGTGACCATGTGATCTGCCTCGCCTGGATCCTGATGTACTTCTTCTGCAGGCTGTCTGGTTGGGGTTGGGGATGAGTTTGGTGTCATCCCTGTGCGCAATCAATAAATCCTTGCAGCCAATTAATTGCCTGAGTCAAGAAGAGGGTTTCACTCACGACAGCCTGAGTTTATCTCCACTCTGACACTGACCACTCAGTGTCAAATGGCTCTTAGGACAAATACCACAAACCACAGCATGGCCTGTAGATACCAGCAGAGCCTGGGCCCTATTACCTCTGTAGGCTCGTCTCAGACCACACACCACCTTGTTTCCTCTCCCTCCCGCTGCAGTGATCTCTCAGCCTCCTTGTGCCCGCCACAGGGCCTTTGCTCATGCTGTTCCATCTCCCTCCTTCTCAGTCTAACACTTTCTCATCCTTCATTTCATTGCTGGATCATCATTTTTCAAGGGATGCCTTCCCTGACCTCCTTGATTAGGTACATTTCCTCTCTTGTTTCTTCTTTCTTCTATTTTCATAGCACTTAATGGGTGGTTAATTAACATTTATTTATGGGCTTTTTTGAGTGTGTGTGTCCCCCACCGGAACATACGTTCCATAAACGCAGGAACTTCATGCGATGTTTTATTTCATTTGTTCTATTTTGTTTTACTAATCACGGTATCCTTGGCACACAGAGGGGCCTAGTTTGGTTTGGTTTACTGGCTCGTTTGAATGAGGTAGGAGTCTTGCCCACGCGCGTCAGTGTGAATTAGGTGCCCGAGTCACACAGCATCAAGGAGGACATTTAATTAACATTCTCTCTCCACCTCCAACTCCACAAGCCAGGAAGCCTAGCAGGCTGCACGACCTTCGGGCAGAAACGCCCGGTGGCTTGTGCATTAGCTGACGAACCTCTCAGGTGCTGGGTGCTGCTTCCGACCATCACTTCCTCATCACTCCTTGAAGCTGCCATGCTGTCCGTCCTCGGAAGGTTTTCTTGCTCAAGTTGGTGATCAAGACGCAAAACTACTCCTGGGGCTGGAATCGGCCCCTCCGGCTGCCACCAGGTGCACACCGAGGTCTGTGCCAGGCGAGTGAGGTACAACAGGTGGACTTTCTTCAAATGTGGCTGACCCCAAAGCAAGGAGTCTGGACAGAATCCACCATCCTGTGGGCTTTGTCGTCTGTCTTTCATTTCTGTTTTTGTTGTTTTGGGCACGTTTTAATTTCTAAATTTTTAAAAATTCTACCTTTACCACTCAGCAACATAATACCCATATTTAAAGCAAAGATGAATAAAATTTCAGATTCTCTGGGGTTCTGCACAAGTCCTGGTTTATGAGGTGTGTGTCTTGGGAAAGACACTTTATTTCACTGATCCTCAGAGCCTAGGTTTCTTCGTGGGACTGACAAATGGTACTAGCTTTACCAACTTCCTAGAACTGTACAAAGGACCAGCAGATGACAAGTATCACTTAACTGTGTCTTTCTTTAATTCATTCATTCACCCTATTGTTTATTCATCTCTGTACCAGGCACTGTGCTGAAGGCTGGGGACCTAGTAGTGAACAAAAACAGCCACAGAACCTGCACCCACAGAGCTTATGGTCTAGATGGGAGAGAGAAGCATTAATCAAGAGCCACAAGAATGTAAAATTGCTATTGACGTGCACATTTTGGAGGAAAATTTTATGGTACTTTAAGAACCCACAGTGAAGGAAAATGAACAATCTAGATGGTCAGAGATTTCCATAAGGAAGGGATGCTGAAGTAGGAGTGATCTAAGCAAAGAGGAGAGGAAAGAGTGCCTCTTGTGAAGAGGGAGCTTCACGTGCAAAGGTCCTGTGGTCAGAGACAACCGACCTCCAGTTGAGGGTCTGAAGGAAGCCACTGGGGCAAGGGTGAGAGAGACCCATTCTATGCCTATAAAACATATTTTTATTCCTTTATACATAGAGAATAGGTGATTACCTTTCTCTCACTTCTCAGTTGCCAGACATCTTTTCACAGTTTCTATTTAATCTCTTTCAGTCATTCCCTGGCTGCTAATCAGAGAAAAGGTGCTAATTACCTTATTAGCACTCCTCTGCTTCTCTGTGATCACAAAATGTTCTTAACTTCCCCCGCCAAGGAAATGCCATTGGGCTGTCACTCTGGCCCCATGCGTTCCCTGCCTTGAGCCTGTTCTCAGCCAGGGAGACCAGGCCTATCCGGCACCAGACCCCGGTTTTACTCATGGGGAAGGCGAGTTAAAGGACCTTCCCAGGGTCAGCTCACAAACTGAACTGCAAACCCACAGCTGCTCTCACTGCACGACACGGCCACCACTCACCCCATGAGCCATCAAGGGGGAACAAGGTCTTCCGCTTGTGAAAGCATTCCTCAGCATTTGGGTCCAGATACTGTGGTTTCCTTTAAGGAACCTTATTTTTCATGTCTCCCCTTGTGAAACCCCTATTCACCTTGGAAGACGTTATCAGGAACAAAACTGCAATGTACAGATGTACTCTGTTTACACTGGGCAGCCAGGGTAGCAGAAATGAGGCAAATAAAAGTCCTTCGAGGCAATTTCCCAGAGGAAAGGAGATTACTAGAAGGATGCAATCACGTCATGCCTAGGGAGGGAGCCAGAATTCCCAACCACAGGGAAGGGGCCCAGGGATGGGGCAATCTCAACTCTTGTGTCATTGGGCGATTTAACAACCCAAAGATGACCAGTGGTAACTCTGAAGGGCCAGGTGGCTCAGAGGGTTATTCCCTGGACCTCTCTGAACCTCACCTGAGAAGTATTCTGTAGACGGAGGCAGGAGAACATCACCTGGACCTCTTCCTAGAGGTTTCCAGCAACCACACCCTTAGGGTTCCAGAGTGTGACATGGGTCACCCTCATGAGCAACACTGGCCAATGAGATGAAGATCTTCCCCGAAGGACAGGTTGGCTCGTTTTTCATATTTATAGTGTGTGTTTCTCAGTCTTTCCTCTCAGTTATGCCGGTAAGGAAGGATACGATTCCAGCTCTGCTATCTCCAAGCTGGGTGACTTTTGCCAAGATGTTTAACCTCTCTGTGCCTTGGTCTCCTCCTCTGTAAATGGAGGTAATTACTGTAGAACAGACTATGAGGATGAAAAGTGGCAAGGATGTAAAAGCACCTGGCACGCAATGAACTCCCAATACATTTTACTGTCACTGTAATTGCCACTATATATCATCCAGTCCACCTGAACTTACAACCAAATCCATCCTCCCTGGACACTGACTTGTCAGAGCGCCATAGCTCCCTCCTGCCAAATTGGGCAGTGTTGGGCCTCTAAAGCCATCTTTGTTGGCAAACCAGGCTGTGAGTTTGCAAACTTATTATTGACTACTCTTCCCACCTATCAATGACCACACACACACACACATGCATATACGTGCACACATGCACACGCGCGCACACACACATAAGTTCAGCACCCCGCCCTCTGTATTTTTACGCATGCTCTCCTACTCCCATAGATTTTATCTGCTGTAGTAGCAAGAGCTGTGGCACAGGAATCTGTATTTTTAAAGCAAATTCTGAGTCACCTGGTCCTCAAATTGGCCCCAGGACAGAACCCAGGGCATGGAAGCATCTTGCCATAATGAACTATCAAGGATTACAGTGAGTTGGGGAAAGAATATTTGCTACATATTAGGTATCCATTGCACACCCTAACTTTCATACCAGATTGCAAGCTACTTGAGGGCAGAAATTAGAACTCGAACAGCTTCAGACTTCCATCTCTCCTCAAACCTCATACAGTAGGTGCTCAATAAATACCTAAAGTATAAACTGCCCCAATAGACTATAAAGTCCAGACGAGCAGGGCCTTGCTCACTGTGCTATAGCCTGTGTGGGCTTACAGGAGGTGTGCAGCAAATTTTGATGAATGAATGAACTGATGAATGAATATAGAGGAGTTGGTTTGGAAACGGGGCACAAAAAGAGAAGAATCGGTGCTTATTTATGTTGATACAGACAAACGTTCAACTTACGCCGCATAGCACACATTTTTACAACCATCTTCCCATCAGGCCACTGAAAAACTGCTGGGGGCCTCTGATCGGTGTGGTCTGGCTCTACGCCATCTCCTAAGTAATTGTTTCCATTCAGATGTTTGGTTTCGAGTGTCACAGGGGTGAGTAACAAGCCAGACCAGAGAAATAGGCTGGATTTGCATTCATCCACTGCCATGCCCCGAAATCTGCCTCAAATGATTCACAGCCGTCTTGAAAACACCTTCTCCAACCTCCAAAGGGATAAAAATGCTAGCTTCATTTGCCCACCCCGACCCAGCCCCCAGCTTTCGTCTCTGAACCTACGGTGAAATCACCGGACATTGCATCTCCTCCTCGAATTGCAATTCCTCACGCCCTGCACATCCCCCAATCAGAGCTCCAAAAATGCCCGCAGGTTCCGCCTGATTCCACAAATCAAGTCATGGCACTCAGGTTTTGGAATCCCTTCAATCCATTTGCAGAGCAAGCCTCGTTAGTATTTAAATATGCAAGCCGAGCTCCCGGTGTGCGATATCTGAACTCCTCACCTGGGATGACGTGTTCCAGGAGTCCCGGCTCCGATTTGTGACACAGGATTCCCGCTGTGCTACAGCGAGGAGCCCGAGGAATCTGCAGGGAATGGTTGATGGTGTTCTTGTGCTTTTCTTCTTTTATTAATTAAAAATGTAGCACATATCAGCAAACCTAGGAATCCACTAAAGGCACGTAATCCAGCAACATCAATACGCTGAGGGGAGATGGTGTGGCTTCCTGCTTGGGACCCATCTAAGCTGGCTCAGGTAGCTATAATAAACCCCAATGGTAAAGAATGTGATCTTTACCTAGTGTCCTGCACACAGGAGGGGCTCAATAAATAATATCGCACGGTAAGTAATCCATAAACATCAGTTGAATAAATATTGAATGAAATACATCACAGCCACCAAGTTTATAACAACCCAGGAAGAAGTTACATGAAAAAGTAAGATAAAATTTTGCAGGTGTACCATGATCATAACTATATTAAACAAACAAATAATATACTATACATAGAAAATAATACAAAAAGGTAATATATTCAAAAATATTAATAGCGATTGTCCTGGGGTGGTGTCACATGGATGCCTTTATGTTTTCTTCCTTCTGCTTTTCTATATTTCTCAAATTTTCTAGAGTTAACCTGTATTTCCTATATGAAGACAAAATCAATTTACTTTACTTTAAAAATAGCCCAGACAGGTGAGGGGAACATGTTCATTGGAATCAACCAGTCTATCATTTATTAATCATACAACCTGAGCCCCACATGTAACTCTCAATTTCCTGATTGATACACTAGAAATAGTAACACCTACCATTCAAGTGAGCTGTTGTTGTTTTCATTTACATGAGATAAATGTACAATGCTCAGCCCTGTAGTGCCTGGTATGCAGTCAACACCCAATAGATGCTAGGTAGAGAAGCATTTGTTCATGTACTCATCTATTTAATGGCCCTTCATTAAGTCTCTGCTGGGTACCAGGAACCACTTTTGCACTGAAGCTGTAGCCCATGAGGAAGACATTCTGAGCCTGAATCACCAGGTACCATTCAAATGCCAATAAGGAGCCATAAGCCAATAGGAGACCCATCCTCCAGGCTGGGAACTCATCTAATGATGGCGGTCACTGGTGGGATGCAGAGGTAAAGAGCTCTCTACACTCAATGTTACCGGTGAACCTCAAAAACGTTATGCGAAGTAAAAGAAGCCAGCCACAAAAGAACATACACTATACAATCCGTTTATAACACAACGTAACATGCAGATATTTTACATAAAGTTCGAGAATAGTCAAAACTAATCTACTAATCTATGCTGATTAAATTCAGAGTTGTGGTTATCTTGGGTTGATGGGAAGGGAGCAAAAGAGAACTTTTTAGGGCGCTGGAAATGTTCTATATCTTGATCTGAGTGGTGGTCTCAACGGTTGTATATACCTGTAAAAATTTATCGAGCTGCACACTTAAGATTTGTACATTATACCACCATAAAGTACTGCTGGAAAAATAAATAAAAGGTTTTTAAACATTTACTACAGGTGTATTAATTCTCAGTCTCTGTAGATATATTGAGAACCTGCTATTCACTAATTCATCCATTCGACAGATATTTATTGTGTACCTACTGTGTGCCAGGCACTGTTCTAGGCACTGGAATACAGCAATGATGGACAAAACTCCCTGTCCTCCTGGGGCTGGCATTTCAGTAAGCCATGGGCCAGACACAGTGCTGTGTCCTGGTGAAGGAGAGGTGGGGCGATGCGGGATCTGGGAGAACTCACGGTCTGGTGGGAAGATGGCTGCAGTCAACATGTGGTAAGTGCTGTGATGGGGTGTGTGGAATTCTTTGGTGCTATTGATGCACAAGAAAAAGGGGCCCTGTGGCCTGATGGCGAATTTGGAGACACAACACAGCCTGAGAGCTGAAGGACATAGCAGAGCTTCCAGGTAGACCTTTGGAGGAGGCAAGAGCATCCTCAGAGGTGTGCGTGCAAAAGCAGAGCCGCGTGAAATATCAGGGATGCTCAGGGGTCCACAGGGAGTTTGATGCTAACGTGAAGTCTCAGCACAAGTGTGGCTCTGGAACCAGCAGTCCAATCCTGGGCCTGCCACTCAATAAATATGTGACTTTGTGCAATTACTCTGCCCCGGATTCCTCTTCCCAAAAATGTGACTAACAGTAGTTAACTCATAGGGTTCTTTTGAGGATTTAATGAGATCAACCATGGTGTATTATTGCTGCTGTAAATTACCACACCCTTGGTGGCTTCAGGAATACAAGTATATTATCTTATAGCTCTGGAGGTCAGAGTATAAAAAAGGTTCTCACTGAGCTAAAATCAGTGTCAGCAGGGTTGTAGTCCCTTCCGGAGGTTCTAGGAGAGAATCCCTTCCCTTGCCTTTTCCGGTTTCTAGAGGTCTCTGCATTCCTTAGCTCATGGCTCCTTCCTCCTCCTTCAAAGCCAGCAGCGTAGCATCCCTCTGACCATTCTTCCATCTTCACAGCTTTCTCTGACCGCAGCCTGAAAAGGTTCTCCACTTTTAAAGATTCATGTGATTAAATTGGGCCCATCTGGATAATCCAGGATAATCTCTCCATCTCAAGGTCTTTAGCCTTAGTCACAACTACAAAGTCCCTTTTGCCATGTAAAGTGGCATATTCACACATTTGAGAGCTTAGGACGTGGACTTCTTTGGGGAGCCATGATTTTGCCTACTACACATGATATTACTTAGCACAATGCCTAGCTTATAATATGTGCCTAAGAATGGTTAGTAGCTATGATGTTACTATTGTTATTATATCAGATTCCAAGGAATATGAGAAGGAAGTGCCAGAGCCTCTGAGCCCAGTAGGCATGCAAATCTGAACCAAATTAGCTATAAATCCTGGGAATGCTCAGGTCTTAAGAAATTGCTCCAAAAGATACACAAATCTAGAGTTTCCATTTGGATCAAAGTTCCTAATAAACTAAGACTTTCTCACTAAATATTATCTGTTTCACGCTCATATGCTGGCAGAACAAACACTGCACGGTGTTTCAGCATTTCCATACCAACAGCTAGAACAGATTCCTCTCCTAACCCTCTGTGCCGATCAACCAGCTGGTCTGGTCTGACTCACAAATGGCTCTAGCCTGGTTGTGGGTGACAAGAGCCCTGTAAACCATTTGCAAAGAACTCCCGGCAACTGGTGGGGTGGAACCAAAAACGACTCCAAAAGTCGCCTCCACTTCATTAAAACTTGAGCTGCTAGGAAGCCAGGAAATTGAGCACAAAGCATACTGGGCCGGGCTACGGGATAGAGGCTCTTTGGATGGCTGGTCAACTCTCTCTCCCGTTATAACTAGACATGGCAATAGATTTTGACACTGCTTGACAATCCCCCCCACACTTGATGAGACCCCAAGCTCCAGGAGAGGGAGAACCTTGCCAGGAAGTCAGCAGTCAATCTCCCATGCCCACTTCAGCATCTGGTATGCAGTCAGGACCCAATAAAAGGTGTTGAATTAAAGAATGAATGAATGAATGGAGGGATGAGAATGACTGATAAGACAAGCAAACCAGAATCACAAGCAAGAGTGATATTTAGATTCTAAAGCAGCGGTTCACTATCTATGGCCCATGGACCAAATCCACCACACAGCCTATTTTATATGGCCCCCAAAACACAGCCACATTCATTCTTTAATGTACTGTCTGTGGCTGTTTTTCTGCTACAAAGGCAGAGCACGTAGCCTCTCTGTCTGCCAAGTCTAAAACATTTACTATCTGGCCCTTGACGGAAGATGTTTGCCAACCCCTGCTTTACATATATTATAGTAGCTCAACAGAACAACCTTGGGACATTTTAAATATGTAGCTTCTTAGGCCCATGATCTGTATTTTAACTAGTTTTGCAAGGTTTGAGAATCCTTGTACTAAGAAGATAGTGATCTGATTTCACTAGGGCAAGGTTCTAAAGGTTTAAATTGAACCAGAATCACCCAAAAGGCTTGTTAGCACACAGATTGACAAGCCCTGCCCCAGAATTTCTGACTCAGTAGGACACATATGAGCCTGAGAATATGCATCTTTGGGTCATTTTCCTAAGCGATGCTGCTGCTGCTGGCCCCAGCACCACACTTTGAGAACCAAGGCACGAGGGTTCACCCAGTGCCCGTCACTGTTTAAAATCACTCATGCTCCACATGGTAGCAGTAGATTCGGGGTTGAGTAGGTCCCACATTTTGAAATTTGGGGTGAATTCTTCCTGCAGCTCTATGGCAATAAAGAATATGAACTATGAACACATCATGAGGCTAAGGCAGCAAACAGAGAGAAAGGCACTTGGTGACTGTGGCTGAAATACTTGCATACAGTGTTTCGTCACCTACAAAGTTGATCCTCATCTGTTATCTCATTTAAAGCTCAGAACAACCCTGTGGGGAGGCATTATTATTACAACACGATCCCCATCCCCATTTTTCAGGAGAAAAGAATGAAGCTCAAAAGGGTGAAAGATAGAGAGAGGTCCCTCTCCCCTCCCCCCACCCACGTGTTCAGTGACAATCTCTAGGTCCCGTCTTGCTTTATTCTCTCTTCTCTCTCCTTATCTATCTCTTCTTCGCCTCTCCTGACTCTTCTACACTTGGCCTCAAACATGCTCAGTTCCCTCCCTCCCTAAGAATAAACTCATTGTAGCGATGCCTCTTCTCCTAGCTAACGATGCGACCACTCATCTTCCCTTTTCTGCCAAAGAGCAAGCAGTCCACGCTCGCGATGTGATCACTTGTCTTCCTTTTTGCCCAAGGAGCAGTCCACTCTCCAGCTCCATGTCCCCACCTTCCACTCGCTCCTCAGCTCACTATCTGCTGCTCTTAGCGCTCACCCCTCTGTTCCGTGCCAGTCTGTCCAATAAAGACAGGACGCAAGCTACAGATGTCATTTTACGTTTTATCACACAAACAGGTGGAATTGCTTTTAACAGTGTATCTTAGTCAACCCTATATATCCAAAATATCATTCCAATGTGCAATCACGATAAAAAAAGATTAATGAGATATTTTACATTCTTTCTTTTTCAGAGTAAATCTGAAACCCAATGTGAATTTTACATTTACAGCACATCTCAGCTCGGTCTGAGAGCCGCGTTTCCACTGCTCAGTAGCCACACGTGGTCGGTGGCCATCAACTCACACAGCACAGGCCTCTATGTTCAAGATGATCTTCTGGTAGATGTGCCCCATGAGCCCTTTGCAGACCCAGTGTTAGTGAGTCTTTCTTCTCCCGACTATTACCTCTCTTTTCTCCTTGCCCGCTCTCCTCCATTGTTTTCTGAGACACTTTTTTCTCCTTGTCCTTCTCCTATATCCCTGATCATTCCTTCTTATGAGCATCTCTTCCTTCACTCATCTCTGAAAGAGTTGCGTTTCCAAAGTTCTGTTTTCTGTCCATTGTTCCTCTCTTAGTACATCATTTACTCGGAAATTTTATCCATTCTTTATGGTTTTAACTATATGCTGATGGATCTCAAATCCCTATCACTAGGCCTGACCTTTCCGCTTGGCTTCTATATCCAAATAAGTGGGTGTTTATGATACCATATAAGCCAACTGAACTCAACAGACTCTAAATCTGACCTTATCATCCACCAGCTGAACCTGCTCGGTGAATGATACATCAATCCATGGGCCACCCAGAGTAGAAAACTTAGAGCAGTGGTTCTCAACAGAGGGTGATTATGCTCCCTAAGGGACATTTGGCGATGGCTGGAGACATATTTAGTTGTCACAGCTTTGGGGGATGGGTTGCTACTGGCATCTAGTGGGTAAAGACCAAGGATGCTGCTAAACATCCTACAATGCAAGAGAAAACTTCCCACAATAAAGAATTACCTGGTGAAATTGGATCCTTATCTTACACTGTACACAAAAATCAACTCAAAATGGATTAAAGGCTTAAGTTTAAAACATGAAACTGTAAAACTCCTAGAAGAAAATATAGGAAAGAAGCTTCATGACCTTGGTGTTGGCAGTGATTTCTTGGATATGACACCAAAGCACAGGCAACGGAAACAAAAATAGACACGTAGGATGACATCAACCTGAAAAGCTTCTGCACAGCAAAGGAAACCGTCAACAGAGTGAAAAGACCACCTCCAGAATGGGAGAAAATATTTGCAAACCGTATCTCTGATAAAGGGTTAATTTCCAAAATACATAATAAACTCCTACAACTCAATGACAACAAAACAAACAACCCCTTAAAAAATGGGCAGAGGACTTGAATAGACATTTCTCCAAAGGCCAACAGGTATATCCAAAGATGCTCAACATCACTAATCATCAGAGAAATGCAAATCAAAACCACAATGAGAGATCACTTCACCCCTGTTAGGATGGCTATTATCAAAAAAACAAAAGATAAGTGTTGACGAGGCTGTGGAGAAAAAGGAACTCCTGTACACTGTTGATGGCAATGTAAATTACTGCAGCCACTAGAGAAAGCAGTATGGAGGTTTTGCAAACAAAAATTAAAAATAGTACTACCTACAAACCAGCAATCCCACTTCTTAGAAATTGAACAAAGTTATTAAAATCAGGATGTCAAAGAGATATCTGCACTCCCACGTTCATTGCAGCATTATTCACAACAGCCAAAATATAGAAACAACCCAAATGTCCATCAACAGATGAATGGGTAAAGAAAATGTGGCATATACATACAATGGAATATTATTCAGCTTTAAAAAAAAAGGAAACATTGCCATTAGCAACAACATGGATGAACCTGAAGGACATTATGCTAAGCGAGATAAGCTAGACACAGAAGGACAAATAGCACATGACACCACTTAAATGAACAATCTAAGATAGTCAAACTTATAGAAACAGAGAGTAGAATGGTGGTTGCCAGGGGGTTGGAGATGGGACATGGGGAGTTGCTATTCAATGGGTCTATTCAGTTATGCAAGATGAATAAGTTCTGGAGATCTGCTGTACAACGTAGTGCCTATAGTTAACAATACTGTACTGTACACTTAAAAATTTGTTAAGAGGGTAGATCTCATGTTAAGGGTTCTTACCATAAAAATAATAAAAACAGAATTATTCAGCCCAAAATGTCAAGAATTCCACTGTTGAGAAACACTGCTTTAAAGCCTTGCCACTCAATGAGTAGCCCATGGACCAGCTGCATTAGCATGACATGCGAGCCTAAAGGGCATGCATATTCTTGGGCCCCACCTCAGAACCACTGAACTAGAATCTCTGAAGTGGGGCCCAGAATCACATTTTAACAAGCTCTCCCGATGATTCTTACACACACCAAAGTCTGAGAATCATTGCTCAAGGTAGAGA
Source organism: Ceratotherium simum simum (assembly GCF_057802395.1). Classification (NCBI taxonomy): domain Eukaryota; kingdom Metazoa; phylum Chordata; class Mammalia; order Perissodactyla; family Rhinocerotidae; genus Ceratotherium; species Ceratotherium simum. The sequence goes on from NC_141925.1 coordinate 8,615,855, forward strand.
CCACTTTAATGTCAGAGACATCCACTGCGTTCTTGTTCTGTGCCCAAGCATCAGAATAGTTGATATAGAAAAGGAAGCTCAAATTCAAGGTTTGAGTGAGCACTTGACTTCAGCCTTCAGGATCCAACCTCCTGGGCTTCCAGGTGAATCACTGAACTCTCTTTTTTCCCTTTATTACACTATTCCAGAAGACATTCACCTGTAAGCTTCATGGTCCAAAGTAACAAGTATATGATGCACTATCTTCTTAGTCCTGGAGGTCGGAAGCTGATTTCTTCAAGTTTGAAACCAAGAAATAGAGCAGTGTTTGATGCGTTACCCATCAGAGAGACCAGTGTAGAGACCGATGCAGGAAAATCCTCAATTCTTTTCACCCTATTAAACGCAGCTTATATTTTAAAACATGAAAGAAAGTGCTCTTGAGATATGGGGATAAAGCTATAAGCTGGATATACTGGAAAAGAGGCCTTGAGGATTGTTTAGATTCACTCAGCTGCTGGAGAGCCCTAGAAAGAATTAACTTCGAGGGGAAAACAAATCTGGAATCCAGTTCTGCCTTAACAGACTGTGTGAATTTCAGAAAAAAAGAAATAATTCCAGTTCAAGAAATATTTATGAAGCATCTCTGATGAGCCAGGCACAGAGCTAGGCACTGGGAGTATAATAAACAGAGCAAGAAAAGTCCCCAACCTTGGGGACACAGGCTGGTGAACTCACAGTGGGAGAAACGTCGGACGTATCAAATATGGTCCCTTCCCCTAAGAAATCAGACAAGTTGGTGAAGAAGACTAATAGATCTTATAATCAGGACAATGTGGGCAATACCAAGGTATGTACAGAATGCCATGGAATGATGGAGACGGAAAGTGCATTCACTCTGGTAGATAGAGAATGGCTTTCTCAAGAAGGCAAGGAGTTGTACAGATAGACGTAGGAGAGAGGCAAGACTGGAGGGAAAGGGACACGTTAGAAGCCACTTCAGGGGTCCTGTAAAGAGACGAGGCGGGCATGAACAAAGGGCGTGGTGGTGAGGAGAGAGGAGCAGTCAGTATCAAGGGGGGTGAATTGAGGATGGCCGCACATTTGTTACCTTCCTCCCCACTGACCGTGGTTTCTTTCACTCTCTCTTGAATCTAGCGACCAGTAGAGAGTATCTGAAATAAAGAATTTACCGGATGGACTTAATATGAGAATGGAGATGACATAAGAAAAAATCAGAGAACCTGAAGAGAGATCAATAGAAATTACACATCTGAAAAAGAGAGACTTAAAATTAGCAGAGCAAGGTCTAACACACTTGTGATTAACATCCCTGAAAGAAAGAGAATGGGCTAGAAAAAAATATATGGACGAATAACGGCTAAAAACTTCCCAAATTTGGTTAAAAAAACAACTAAATTTACAAATTCAAAAAGCTCAGAGAACCCTAAACAGAATAAATGTGAAGAAAGCTATGAGAGGCATGTCGTGGTTAAAATGATGAAAATCAGAAGAAAAAGAAAATCTTGAAATGAGCAAGAGAAAAATGACACATTATATACAGGAGATAATGATTCAAAATTTACACAGACTTAGCATTTGAAACTATAGAGTTCCGAAGACAGTGGAATAACATCTTTAAAGTGCTGAAAGGAAACCCCTAAATTCCATATTTGGTGGAAATGACCCCCAAGAATGAAAGCAAATTAAAGACTTTTCAGATAAAAGAAAATTAAGAATTCATTGCCAGCTGACCAGCACTTCCAGAAATGCTAAAGGAAGTTCTTGAAGCTAAAGGGAAATGGTACCAGAAGGAAACCCAGATTCCTTCAGGAACAAATGAAGAGCGTTAGAAATGGTTAACCATCTGAGTAAGTGTAAAAGACTATTTTTCTTCTTAATTTTAAAAAATACATATGCATATGACTGTTTAAAGCCAAAATTCTTACATTGTCTCCTGGCGTTTTAATGTATGTAGATGCAATTCGCATCACACTACGTCAGCAAGGATGATGAGGGGTGGTAAGGGAGCCTGCACAGTGAAAGGTTTCTACATTTTACATGAAGTGATACAATATTAACCCTAAGCAGCCTGTGAAAAGCTAAGGATGTTTAATGCAATCCAGGGCAATCACTTTAAAAATGCAAGACATATAGCTAAAACCAATAAATAAGTTAAAATGGAATTCTAAAATATCCTAAAAAATTTTAAAAGGCAGGTGTTTGAGGCAGAGTGGTCCCCAAAGATGTCCATGCCCTAATCCCTAGATCCTGTGAATACCTTGTTACATGAAAAACGGATTGCAGGTGTATTCAAAGACCTTAAAATAGGGAGATTATCCCACTGAGCCCAATCTAATCACACACCCTTAAAAGCAGAGAAATTTCTCCAGCTGGAGTCAGAGAGATATGGCAGAGAAGCAGGAGAGAGTCAAAGGATGAGAGCAACACAACCCGCCATTGCTAGAGGGACCATAGAAAACCTGGGAAGGGATGTGGGCAGCCTCGAGGAGCCAAGATCAGCCCCCAGTCCACAGAGAGCAAGGAAATGCAGACCTAAGTCCTACAACCCTATGGTGTGTGCTAATTTGTGTCAGCAGCAATAGAAAACAAATACAGCAGGACAGGGAGAAGAGAGAAATGAAAAGTAGGAGAAATAAAGAACACAAATAATAAAATGGCACACCTCATCCAAACACATCAATAGTCACCTTAAATGGTAGTGGACTAAAAGGCAGAGATTACCAGAATGGATTAAAAAAAGCAAGACCGACTATTTGCTATCTTCAAGAGATGCACTTTAAATATAAAGACAGGGGCAGATTGAAAGTAAATTAATGGAAAAAAGATACACCACACAGCCAGTAGGTATTAGAAGGCTGGAGAATCTGTGTGAGCATCAGATAAAATAGACTTTGGGACAAAGAATATTACCAGAGGGACATTTCATGATGATAAAAGGGCCATTTCATCAGGAAGATATAACAAACATAAATGTGTATGCACTTAATAACAGAATCCCAAAATATACGATAGTATTAAAGGGAGAAATAGACAACTCCACAATCCGTTTCTCTTCAACTTCAATCACAGATATTTGCCATTACTTATTATTTGTCTAGAAATCAACTCAGTTTTTAAAATGTAATTAAGCTATTTTAAGGGAAACTTTATTGCTTGCATGAATGGGAAGCTGTGTCACTTACGTAAATAATCACCATAAAAATAAAACACACTGTATTATTAAATCCTAGCATTAGTGCATTATTGCATGCCCACTCTGTGAGTGTGTGGTCTTTAATGCTGGGCTCTACCACCTAAAACTATCTCATTTACCCGGTGCATCCCACATTCTCGGAAACAGTGAGGTAACCCAAGTCTCACGTGTTGGAGGAGACTAACTGGTCTCATGTCACAAAACAAGTCCCTGCCAGACCCCCTTCTTCTGATCCTTTGCCATGTGCTCCCCCCTCCATTCTGTTCAGTCTCTTATTTGCAGTAAGAGTGGAAACCAAGACTTCCTCTTGAAGTTGGTGTTTAGAACGCAACAGAAAACTCCAAGGTCCAGGATCCTGAACCAACTCAGAGTCAGACGTGTGTACTATATATATTTTTAATTTTCTGTATGTTATGATGTTTTGATATCTTAAAAAAACCTTTCTGGCTGGGGAAAGATTGCCCCTTCTGGGGCTAGCCAATTCTTAGAGATGCCAAAGGACTCAACAGGAGCGTGCCTTTGACACACAAATGAACCAATCCAGAGTTATACCTCCTCTATCTGGCTCTTAGACCCTAGGAGGCCACATTCCTCTGCCGTAATCATCCAAGGACCGGATGCCAGGCAATTAGGGACCACCCCTATAGTTTAGAGCCCCCTGAAATTATTCAAATTAGCCAATCTTAAACTGTTTACCCTGTCCTGTCTTGCCTTTCCCTCGGAAACCCCAATAAAAGCTCTGACCTAAACTTTCTGCTTCTCCCAGCTTCTGCTTCCTGACCCAAACCCGACCTCATCCCGTGGCCCTGTGTGGCAGCCATGTCTCTCGTTTCTAGGGGAACTGTGAGTAACATGAAACTTTTCTGTCCATGGCATTGACCTCTCTGTGTCTCACTCAGTCACCTTTATAAATTAAGACCTGGGCACAAAACAGTGTGCCGGTTGCAATCAGCATCGAAGAATACTTAGAGCCAAGTTTGTGCTGTCTTCTAACCCGACCGTATCGTCATCAGAGTCACAGAAAACTGGGAGTGAGCACTCCAGTTCCAGTAACGGAATCTCAGGCAGGCATCCCCCGCCCCAGAGGAGCTTCGAAAATGATGCACGTCCTCTGAAGCTGTTCAGCTGGCATGACCTCTAAATTTATCCCTCGGAGGGAAGCCACTACCCATCAGGTTGCCGGCCTGGTGCCACACTGGTTGAGGAATGAACTCTCGGAATCCGAGCCTTATCAGGCAAAGGCTGCCACATTAACGGAATACAAAATCGTCTACCCTGACTATGCTCAGCTGGCCGCTGTAAATGATCTTTGTCCAAGGCCCGAGACAGAAGGGCCCAAAACTCTTTGTTCTGCTTCCAACAACAAACATGGAGTTAATTCTCTGCACCCCCGAAATGATCGCAGTGATGAATCTCTAATTAACCAGTTTGTTACACAGCCCCCACTCACTGTGCAGCTGGAATGCAAGACACCGGTTTCAAAAATTGGGTGCGCGCGCTCCGCTGCTGGCGGCCAGGGTTCGGATCCCGGGTGCGCACCAACGCACTGCTGCTCCGGCCATGCTGAGGCCACGTCCCACGTACAGCAACTAGAAGGATGTGCAGCTATGACATACAACTATCTACTGGGTCTTTGGGGGAAAAAATAAATAAATAAAATTATTAAAAAAAAAATTAAACAGACCTGGGTTTGAGTGCTGGGTCTCTCAATTGCTAATTGTGTGATTTGGAGAAGTTAGTTACATCTCTAAATCTCAATTTCCTAATCTCTTTAAAACTGAGGAAATATTGTTTACCACTAAATGAGAAAATTATAATAAAAACTAGTAATATTCGGGGCCAACCGTGGCATAGTGGTTGGGTTCAACATGCTCCACTTCGGTGGCCCAGGTTTGAAGGTTTGGATCCTGGGTGCGGACCTGCACCACTCGTCAGCCACGCTATGGTGGTGACCCACATACAAAATAGAGGAAGACTGGCATAGACGTTAGCTCAGGGCTAACCTTTCCCAAGCAAAAAAAGAGGAAGATTGACAACAGGTGTTAGCTCAGGGTGAATCTTCCTCAGCAAAAAAAAAAAAAAAAAAAAAGTAAAAAGTTAGTAATGTTCATTGCATGCCATCTGCCAGACACTAGATTAAGCCCTTTATGTGTATTGGAGCATATATGCAGCATGTAAAGGAGAGCTGTGCACACATCCAGGCACTCAGTACACAGTACTCCATCCTCTCCAGCGCGGAAGGTTGAAGGCAGAACTCAGGCACATGCTGAGGCAACTCTGCCACTGAATGTTACTAGCACGTATGTAAATATGTGTAAAGGCATCCCTCTCCACCCCAACCCCACACACAATTCAGTTCAACTGGTTGGCTTTCCCCTGGGGAGTAGACTTTAATGAATATATACCTCTCTCAGCCTCAATCCCAACTCCAAGCAAACTGAAATAGACGGACTCTCTAATCCCAACAGAAGGCCATTCTCAATTAGGTCGGCCGAGAAGCTCGACTACAAAGGTAACGAAGAACAAGACCTTTGGCAGGAACACGGCAGCGACGGTTTGAGAAGGCAGTGGACTTGGAGTTAGAGCTTGGGTCCTGGCTCAGCTGCTTGTCAGCTGGTGAGTTTGGACACAGTCTTCACCTCTCTGAGCCTCTCCTTGTGTGCAGGGTGAGACAGTTGGATGCCACGTTTCTGAGACGTGATGATGCCGCAGCATAAGCGAAGCCTCAACCACTCGCTCTTCAGAGCAGCCGTGGGGAAGCTGCGTGCTCCGGGGAACGGAGCTGCAGACGCCTGGCGCAGCCTCCTCCTGTCTGTGCTCAGTTTGCTCACTTGCAGAAAGGTGACTATAATTCCCAGCCTGGCTGGGATTTTCTAACGATTAACGTGAGTATATAAAGTGCTCCATAGGTCTCCTCCTCCTCTGTAGAGGAAGGGTCTACCTAAGTGACATCAAATTTCTCCTACTCTGTGACCCTGGTCAAGTTCATCACGGAGACCATTCTCCAGAAGGCTGTTTATTACTTTCCTCTTTGAGGAAGAGCGAGCAGGGAATCAACCATTGGCATCTCTCAGGAGATGAAAGCAAGCTACCCCGTACCCCGAGCCGAGGCTGCACCGGAATCAGAGAGATGCCTTAATCTCTGTTCTGATGACACAACGCGGCTCTGGTTCCTCATGGCAAAGGGCAGGTTACTCAGCGAGACAGAGGAGCGCAGCAGATGGATGGGACAGCCAGTTCTGCTGTGTCCCACAGACACTTCTGAGACATCACAAAGTTGTGCCCATGTTTCCTATTCCCACAGCAAAACCTGGGAAGAAACCCTGATGTCCACGTGAGGAGCACGTGGGATCTTGCCTTTCAGTGCAAGTCCCTCCCCCTGGTCGTGTCACACACAGCTTCAATTGACCTCTCTGGTTGTGAGAAAAGGGAGGCAAGAAGAGGCTAAGATTATAACGGGTGTATTTTATCTGCTTGGAAGAAACACCAGATCTAGAGTCTGATGAAAAGGATTCGAGCTTTCCTTCCCTGACTTACTAGCAATGACACCAGAGGGCTGCCTTAGTTCTCCCATCTTTAAAATGGGAGGAGCAATGAAGACAGCTACACATGGTTATTTTGAAGACCAAATTAGACCCCATACCTCGGGCCAGGCTCCCTCTCACGCGTTCTACACTAGTCCCCCTTATCCGCGGTTTCACTTACCCGCGAAAGGAAAACCGCGGATATGGAGGATCTACATCCAAAACCCTGAATAACGGGGAACTACTGGAGGGTTCAGTACTATCCGCGGTGTCAAGCATCCACTGGGGGTCTTGGATCTTATCCCCCGGATAAGGGAGAACTGCTGTACTCTAACCACAACAGACCTCGACAGTTTCCAGACTGTGATCAGCTTTTTCCTGCCTCAGTGTCTTTGCACTGGCTGTTCCCTCTACCTCAATTGCTTTTCCCCCAGCTCTTCCTATCAGTAGTGGCTCCTTTTCATCCTTCAGGTTTCAGCTTAAGTGTCACCTACTCTGAGAGGTCTTCTCTTTCTAGACCAGGGCCTTTGCCCATTAGTCTTTACCACAGCTCTCTGCTTATCTTTTTTTCCCACAGCTCTTTTCAAAATGATTGTTTTCTCACCTGTGTATTGATGTCTCCCTACACTAGAGTGTAAGCTAGAATCTGGTCTTTCATACTGTATCCTCATCATCTAGTGCAGAGCCAGCTATCTAGGCATTTAAGAAATATTCACTGAATGAATGAATGTGTTAGAAAATACATGGGAACTGTAAAATCCTATATACATATAGGGGACATTATATATATATATAATGGTATTTTTAAAATTATAGTATAATGTATATTATTACATATAAAAATTGTATATTGTATATGATTATATGTGGATATAAATACCCACACACACACCATATAGAAATTGACATCATAGACTCCTTCTGCTGATATTGGAAAATTCCCCTTTATAACGAGAGAACATTTCATCCAGTGGTCTCTAAGCCCCACAGCTAACTTAGAAGAGGAAAGAAGCTGGCACGGGCTCCAGACTGAAAAGACAGCAGTCACTGCGACTGTCAGGCACCCATGAGGTGCTAAAAGAACTCCAAGACAGGAAATGCACAAATCAGCATCAGAGTAAAAGCTGGAAATGCCACCCATGCCGTTTGTTATTAACTTCCTGACTTGATGAATTCTCCCCCTAAAATCATCAAGGCAGTGCTGCCGTGCTGTTCTCATGACTTTTTTTATGTTCTGTTCTTTCTTTTTTTTTCTAATTTATTTTTATTGAGATATAATTGACATATAACGGTGTATAAGTTTAAGGTGTACGATGTGTTGATTTGATACATTTATACATTGCAACATGATTACCATGGTAGCATTAGCTCACTTCTCTATCATGTCACATAGTTACCCAACGTTTACAAGAAATTGGACTGGTAGATTTGTACCCATCTGCAAGGCTTTGTTATAGCCCAATTAGATCATTTACAAGAACATTTCCATAAACTTAGGTCACCATATTCTTTTAAACTTATCATTATGGGAAATGTCAAACACAGAAAAGAGAAAGAATATTATAACGAACTCATATGTACCACATCAGCCAGTTTCAACAATTTTCAATTCATGACCAATCTTGTTTTGTCCCTATTCTTACCAATGTCCTCCTTTCCCTGGATTATTTTGAAGCAAACCCCCAGACATCATTTCAAATGTGTAAATATTTCAGTGTGTACCTCTAACAGTCAGGGACTGTCCTTTTCAAATATCACCATAATACCAACATCACACTCAGAAAATCTTTTTTTAATCCTTAATATTATCAAGTATCTGGTCTGTGTTCACATTTTCCTGATTGCCCTATACACTTTTCTTTTAAACATTTTATTCCTTTGAATGAGAATACAAACAAGATGTATATATTATGATTAGTTATATACATATTGACATATATATTGGTTATATATTGGTAATATATGCATATAGGTTATGTATATAAAGTCTCTTTTAGCTTACAGGTTTCCTTTCTACCTTCTTATTTTATTTCATTGCATTTTTGGTGGAAAAAACTGTGTCTTTTGTCTCAGTTTCCCATAGTCTGGATTTTTTTTGTTTCTTTGTTTTTTTGCTGAGGAAGATTTGCCTTGAGCTAACATCTGTTGCCAATCTTCCTCTTTTTGCAGGTGAGCCGCCACAGCATGGCCACTAACAGACGAGCAGTGTAGGTCTGAGCCCAGGAACTGAACCTGGGCCACCGTAGCAGAGCACACCAAACTTAACCACTAAGCCACCAGGGCTGGTCCCCACAGTCTGGATTTTGCTGATGACATTCCCACGATGTCATTTAATAGGCTTACATCTCCTCCTATATTTGTTGGAAATTATTTTAATCTAGAGGCTCAATCAGATGCAGATTTCATTTATTTTTCCAAGGCTATGTCATAGGTGACATGTGTACTTTCTTTAGGACATAAAAATTTCTAGTTGTCTCTTTTTGTAACATTAATAGGCATTGATGATCATTGCTTGGCTCCACTAACTCATCAGAGTTTGCAATGCGGTGATATTCCAATTCTACTATTATTTCTTCATTTATTACCTGGAACAATGCCAAAAACAGAAACTTCCCCCCATCAACTATTTGGTTAGCCTGAAGGATAGTTTACATAAGAAAGGCAGAATAAATACTGATTCCTTCCCTTTATGTAGGTGTAGGGGATCAGAACTGGCCATCCCAAAATGTATCTTTTCTGCTTGATTATTTTTAAGGACAAAAGACTCTGAAAGAAACTTTGACCTTCTCCCTAATGGCATAAAAGAGTTTAACATAGAAGGCCTGTCCTCAGGACAGGCCATCACCATAGATAACTCTGGGTATTAGTAGACTGGGATAGTCCTTGCTAAGCCCATTTTTTAATCAAAGTTCTGTCTCTCGGGTCACATTGTCTATAGATGGCCCAGCAAATATTTGTTTATCAAACATTTGCTTTTTCATCTCCATGTGAATTGCCTTCCTCCCCTCTGAAGTCCCAAACCACTACCCACAACATCCTCCTTTGTCCTTAGCTGGAGATGGTATTTAAGGTGGTGGCTTGGACCATTTCACAGAGTTACTCAGTTTTCCTGGGCCTCTCCCACGTGTAGAGGAGGAATACATATTAGTAAACTTCTGTTTGTTTTTCTCCTGTTAATCTGCCTTTTATTACAGGGGGTCTCAGCCAGGAACCTAGAAGGGTAGAGGGAAAATTATTTTTCCTCTCTAATAATGTCATCAACATAAGTACAATTTTCTTTATCTCACACTATGCACATACAAGTCTCAGAAAAACAACATTATTATTATCTCCAAGAACACTGAGAATAGCACAAGATTTTTTGCTATTCTTTTTGTCCTTAGAGTGTAGTCCATCAGGTATGTACAGACAAAGTTCAGTTTTAAAGTCACCTGGAATAGTTCCTTTCTGTGTGGTTATTGCAAAAATTAGATTCACTTGTTTTATTTTCAGTATATAGGAATTCCTTGTTTATTTTATTTTTCATAATTGAATAAAATATTTAAATAGTTCTAAAGTGAAGTATATAAAATAGTATCTATTCAAAGTCTAGCTTCTACTCCCTCTAGTCTATTTCCTCCTTCTTTCCATAGGTAATCATTATATTATATGTATATATGTATATATTTATATACACACACACTGTGCACGTGTGTGTGTGTGTGTGTGTAGACAGAGACATAAAGATAGATAAAAGCAGAGAGAGACAGACTCTTTCACTATGTAACCATTTGCTCAGTACCATTCTTCAACATACATTTTCATATAGAGGAAGATTTATCTTTATATTCTGATGGTCATTTTTATATAATTCTTGTTATAGGTTGCATTATGTCTCCTATACTCCCTACCAAATTCATATGTTGAAGTCCTAACCCTTAGTACCTCAGAATGTGACTTTATTTGGAGATTGGGTCTTTACAGAGGTAATCAAGGTAAAATGAGGTCATTGGGGTGGACTCTAATTCAATATGGCTGCTATCCTGATAAAAAGTGGAAACTTGGAGACAGACATGCACACAGGGAGAACACCATGTGAAGATGAAGGAAGAGATAGGAGTGATGCTTCTACAAGTCAAGAAACACCAAAGATTTCCGGCAAACCACCAAAAGCTAAGGGCAAAGCATAGAACAGATTGTTCCTCACAGCCCTCGGAAGCAAGCAACCCTGCCGACACCTTGTCTCAACTTCTGGCCTCCAAAACTGTGAGACATTAAATTTCTGTTGTTTAAGCCACTCAGTTTATGATACTTTGCTATGGCAGTTCTAGGAAAATAACGCAATACTTTTGTATTTCATTTTATTAAGCTATTTTCTATTGGTTCTCTACTATCAGCAATATTGAAATTAGTAACTCTTTCCTCTCTTCAAGCTTTATCTTATTTTCCTTTGAAGTCCAATGGTTTTACTAGAATAAGTCTCAGTGCTGGCCAATCTGGAATAATACATGGTATGTCTCTTCAGTGTACAGTTTTTTAGCTTTTTATATTTCATAAAAGTTTTCTTGAAACTTCCTTATGGTTTCTAATATTTGTTCTGTTCTATCGCTTTGGGTTTTTTTCCTTCAAGGACTCCTATTTTGTGTATATTTTGGATCTTCTTTGTTTATATTTTGTATATTTCAATTTCTAGGAAATCATTTTTGTCTCAATTTATTTCTGAGTGTTTAAATTTTTCTCCTTCCTACCTTCTACTTACTCTAAGGCATTATCCATTGGGTTTATTCACTACTTTGTTCATTCATTTCTGAAATGATTTTTTCTTTTCTTTCTAGTTTTTTCATGACTTCTTTTGTCTCTCTTTCAATTTTTTTTCCTCTAATCACCTCATTTCTAAGATTTCCTAGTTCAGCTTTATGTTATTTTTTCATTTTGTTAGCTTCTTTTAGCTAGTTTTGAAATGGTTGTCACAGTTCTCACCTGTCTTGCAGCTATGATTTTATATGTGCTTTCATTATCTATCTATCTATCTATCTATCTATCTATCTATCTATCTATCTATCTATCTATCTACCTACCTACCTACCTACCTATCTATCTGTCCAACTATCCATCTATCTATCTATCTACCTATATGTCCCCTGTATGTATATAGGACTTTACAGATCCCAAGTGTTTTCTAATACATTCATTCAGTATTCTACTTTGAATTCTTTTTTATCATAACTTTGTATGAGATTCAACTATGATCTTTTTATGTTGCTCTTTTTTAAGTGAAATTAGTGTTCCTATACTTTTAGGAGGGAGCGGAGGGCCAAGATATCTTCTCTCCCTCATGGCTCTAGAGTTCCCTGTTCTGTTTTTATCATGAAGTGATTAAAAATATGGCCTATTGAGCTGGCCCTGATTGCCTAGTGGTTAAAGTTCAGTGCTCTCACCACTTTGGCGGTCTGCGTTTGGTTCCTGGTCACAGAACCATACCACCCATCTGTCAGTTGCCAAGCTGTGGTGACGGCTCAAATAGAAGAACTAGAATAATTTACAACCAGGATATACAATCATGTCATGTACTGGGGCTTTGGTGAGGAAAAAGAAATGTGGCCTCTTGATTTTTTGAGACCGTCCTCTTCTGCTCCTCTCACGTCCTTTCATCTGGACTTCTGTCATTGACCCCATTGTTTCTGTCCTGCCTACTTTGGTTTCTACTCCCAGCTCTTTCTCCTCAGTGCATGGCTTTGTTCTGGAAGAACACTCAGGTTTGTCAGTTCTGAGAGTTCATAAGCCCACACCCCCAGACCATTCCAGGACCATCAGCCCTTCCCATAGACCTCCTGCACTCATTCTCAAGTGGAGCCTCCAAGACACCCCCCAGTTTCTGCTGTCATCCTTAGAATAGTCTGCCCGGCATTCCAGGAGGACCCAATGGTGCTTTTGGACTTCTCAAATCTGAGCATCATCACAAATAACTTGGTCTTTCCTTTCTCACACACCATTTCCAACGCCACATGGCAATTGTAGCTATTGGAGGTTTTATCCACACACTCATTTCAGGGGTGGATGGGGACATCTTGTCTCATAATTTTTTTGTAGATACTACCCACGAGTTTTTTTATTTGTTTTATTACATTTGTTGCTCTGTCTTTTTATGAGAACTGGGGTCAAAGACATTCAAAAACTCAGCTACCACCTCTCAGATTTCCCCATAAGCTTATTCTTTTCTTTTTTTTAAAGATTTTATTTATTTTCCCCCCAAAGCCCCAGTAGATAGTTGCACATCATAGCTGCACATCCTCCTAGTTGCTGCACGTGGGACGCGGCCTCAGCATGACTGGAGAAGCAGCGTCGGTGCGCGCCCGGGATCCGAACCCGTGCCGCCAGCAGCAGAGCGCACGCACTTAACCGCTAAGCCACGGGGCCGGCCCCCCATATGCTTATTCTTGATGTGACACTTTTTCAGCCAAAAATACACACATACTAGTATTCATCCCTTCTCTCATAGGTACATTCATATGTGTGCATATATGCATGCACGAACATGCATGTGCATACACACACCTCTCAAGAGTAGCTTGACTCTCTTTGAGGCTCTGCCAGAACTATTGACAGAAGTTGCCTGATTGCCCAACTCTCTGAGTAAGTTCCTCAATTCAGGTGGGCCCAAACCCAGGGAGAGAGATTTCCTTGCCATTAGTAAGAATAAATCAAATGGTGCTATTACAACATCCAGCATGGGGCCAAATGACTTATGTGCTCATTTCTATAGGGTTCTCCATATGGAATGGGAAGAAATTTCAATCTATCCTTCTGGTTCCTGTCTGCCCTTATCATCAGGAAGTGATATTTATTAGTCAGTGTTTTAAAAGGAAAATACATTGGAATGAGCTTGTTACCTGGCCAAAACCGTATGTAATCAGAGTCATCTTGATTCCAGCAAATGGAAAGTTCTTAATCGTCTGGCTGCAGTAACAACTTTGAGGAAAAATAGAAGCATACATCTTCCTTTGGAAACAGAAACCATCAACATCTCTGTCCCTTCTGCCTCGGTACCAAGGTACACTGATAAGAAAGGAAATTCACTCCCCAGAATGTTCTACAACCAATAAAAAGGAATTCTACAACCAAGAGAAAGTGTTTATGGAAAGGTTGTAATAACATGGCAAATGTGGAAGTTACGATGTTAGGTGGAAAAAAAGCAGGACACAAAATGTGTGTACAAGATGATCTTGAAAGATACTCATAAGAAAAAGAAACATTGAAATACTATACGAAAATGTTACAATAGTGATGGGATTAACAAGTGATCTTTTCCTATTATATTTTATAGTATTTTCTATTTTTAACAACGTGCCTTTATTATGATAACCAAAAGGCTTTTTTAAAGAAGTAAAATATGCTAATTTTGTCAATGTTTTATTCATCCTTCAAGATCTAGATGTCACTATCTCTCTTCTATAAATCCTACAACCTCACATAGGGATTTTCACATCCCCTAAACTTTGAGAGCGCTAGAGGCAGTAATTTGATAATTTGGTGAGTATCAGAATCACCCGAATGAGCTTTTTATTTATTTTTTTTAATTTTTTGTTTATTGCAGTAACATTGGTTTATAACATTGTGTAAATTTCAGGTGTACATCATTATACTTCTATTTCTGCATAGATTACATCATTTCACCACCCAAATACTAATTTAACCCCTCACCACACGCATGTACCGAATTATCCCTTTTGCCCTCCTCCCTCCCCCCTTCCCCTCTGGTAACCACCAATCCAATCTCTGTCTCTATGTGTTTGTTTATTGTTGTTATTATCTACTACTTAATGAAAGAAATCATACGGTATTTGACCTTCTCCCTCTGACTTATTTCACTTTGCATAATACCCTCAATGTCCATCCATGTTGTCACAAATGGCTGGATTTCATCGTTTCTTACGGCTGAGTAGTATTCCATGGTGTATATATACCACATCTTCTTTATCCCTAATGAGCTTTTTAAAAGGCATATACCTGAGTTCCGCTCCAGCCCCATTGAATCAGAATCTCTGAATACCATGCCCAGGAATCTGAATTTTGAACCAGCACACCTGATATTATTGTTGCAGGGGTTCCATGGACCCCACCTGGAGACACTGTATTGGAACCCAACTTTTCACTGGGCACATAATTTGACACTTATTACTATGGCTGTTTGTTATTGCAGAGCATGTCTAGTGCCTTCAACCAGATTACTAATGATGGAAAAACAGAGCCACAACTTCTCCCAGAGCCCTCTAAAATGCTTCTGGGCAATAGATCAACAAAGATGACCCAAAGACTTGCTGCCTCTTCCCTTTTTAAAACATTCATTATGTAGTTGCATATCAAAGCCTACTCACTTCTATCTGTAATTCAGAAGCTAAGAGAGAAAAAAAAAGCCGCTAGAATAATGTTTTCTTTGTATGCTGCTAGGCACACATGTGGAAGTCCACCTATTCAATAAGAATAGTGTCTACTTGATAACAGCTAGTTTATGCCCTGTCCAAAAGCAGTGAAATATATGAGGACATAGAAGGTAAACAAATATGCCCACACATATTTAAAAAGTGGCATATTAAAAATATCTGGTCACCCCTGCCTTGAGCTGAGCTGAGAAAATAAAACCAGTGACCCCAACGAAGTAAATCATTAGACATTCAAGTTGTATACATTTGGCTTAAATGAAAGCAAAGAAGACAGAGAAGTTCTCCCTCACATGAGATCTGTTTACTCTGCTTAGCCCAGTTCTGAGGTAATGGTCTTAAATAGTTCTAGGAGGATCTAGGTGAACTCAGATCTAGATTGGGTGGATACACCCATTCTAGAAAAGGAAAATTCCCATGCATAGAATCAATTTAACAACTATCAAGAGGTTGCTCTACAAAAGTCAACATCTTTCCAGACTAGGGGCAGGGGGTTGTCTCTACCCAAGAGATGAATCCAAAGAGTATGAGGCTAATTCTTTAACACGTCCAACACTGCACCAAATGGTGTACCTGAATCATTTCTAATCCTCACAGCAAACATTTTGCAGACAAGAAATCCGAGGCTTGTGAAAAATAAACCCAAGATTCAAACTCTGGTTTTTCTGCCTCCAAAGTCCATATGGTTCTCAGTACACCAAACTACCACCTAACAAAGGCAATGGAAGAACACCAGGTCTGAAGAGAAATATGGGTATAGATCACGTCTGATGTTGGGGGCAGAAATCAACAGCGGAAGAAAGGAGATGCCAAGATCTTTTGGGATTGTGTCTCTCCTGGACACTATAAGAAAGAGGCCCATCTTTGTAAATACATATTTGTGGGTGTGATATATCTCACAGACACATTTTTAGTAAAATTTTAATACATAAGAACAGTGGGCAAATCATTGTGGTATACCACTCAATTTTTTACAACTTGCACACACCCGTGCAACCACTTCCTAAATCAAGACCCAGAACATCCCCAGAAACTCCCTCCAGCCCCCTCTAAGTCTAGTCCCCTCAGTGGTTATCTGGTCATCTCTCTCTCTCACATACACACTCACACATTTTTAACAAGGACAAAGACATCTAAAGAGAACCTTCTTTATATCAGGCACTGTGATAAGTCCCTAACCTCCAGTTTATTTTATTTTCATAGCAACCCTCTGAAGAAGCCATGATTATCTCCATTATGACGAAGAGGGAAAGAAGGTTCAGAGATGCCAAGTAATTTCCCCGGGTTGATACAGCTAGAAATCAGCCAAGGCATGATCTGACCTCAAGTCAGACTAACTCCCAGCCCACATTCTTTCCACAAGGCCACAGAGCCCCCAGTACTGCCACTTCTGATGTAATGTAGCCCAATATCCCCAAGAACAGAATGATGTCAACCAGAAAGATAAGAAAGGAAGAGGGTGTAATCAATATACCTATCCAGCTAACAGTTTTCATCCTGTAACTAAGCTTTATTTCCTCCCTCTCAAGACCATGTTGAAAACTTAATATGTTGGTCCATTTTCCTGCCTTAATAAAGAGAGGAAATCTTGATGTGTGTTGAATCTTGACGTGTGATGGTGACTCTGGCAGGGCTTTGGTGCTCTCTCGCTGAACATCAGTCGTCTCTGCCCAAGGATCAAGAATATGGGGTTAAGGGAAAGTGAATGCTGACCCTAGATTCTGCCTAGAAGTAGAGTTTTGACTACGTTCTTCATATTGACATTTCCTTCACCAGTCTCTTTCTCATAAAGGTCAAGTGTAGGAGAAACTTTGGCTAACAGAGTTTGTAAGGCAGGTTTTAGATAACACAGTTTTCTTGTTTTAACAAACAACTTGATATTTATAAGATGCCAATGTCCTCATTAAAAAGAAAATGGAAAAAGGCAAATGCCTGGCATTTCTTAATGAGGCACCACACTCAGCACGTTCCAGGAGTTATCGGATTTAATGCTCCCAACAATCTAATATCAGGTACCATTAACTACACTTGCAGATTAGGAAAACAGGTTCCAGAGAAGAAATGACATCCCCAAGGTGGAGAAACAATTGAATCTTGGTCATTTGACCCCAAAGTCTAGCTCCGAATAATTAAATGGTCCAATTGGTACAATAAATGATGTTTTTTTCAAGTTGCAATCAAGGTTCTTAATATGAAGCCTTCTCAGATGACAAGATAGCGTATAGAGGGAGCTGGAAGAGGTGAAGAATGAGATTTATATGCCTAGAAGCTCTCAGAGCTGATGCTCCCATATGAAGATGGAACAAGGAAGTGATATTCTATTTGCTCAGCAGAAGAAAGGCCAGCTTCACTCTCAGCCAGCAGACTGTAAACTGTTTGTGTCCTATGTCTTCGTGCCATCCAAGGTAAGAGACAGGCCAATATATTTCTCAGTTCATGAAGTTAAGGAGGATATATCTGTAGCGAAAATAACCCGTCCTGCTTTAAGCCCCTTCAACCAGAGAAAAAGAACAGGACCAACCAACGCATTTATTGTGAATCATGTTCTGGATATTTGCTGATGGGGCAGGTTATAAATTGTTCTTGATTTTACACAGAGGTTTGCTGTGCATCAACCAGGGCTGATAGATCAGGCCAAAGAGGAATCAAAGCAGCCTTGTGAAGCGCAGTTTATAGGGGAATGTTGACACTAGACAAATAGGACACAGAGAGGCAACGTGCAACTAAGCGATTGAACAGTACATAACATGAAGTACAACGGGAGCCATACTCGGTCCCTAAATTATCTCCTCTGCAATCTTGATTCCAACACTACTTTTTCCTGCAATAAATAATGACGGTAAACTCTCATACTTAAAAAAAAATTATTTTGTTTTCACTAAGAGTTGAAACTCTTCCTTTCAAATCTCTCCTGTGCATGGGACATGTCTCCATGCTGCATTGCAGGTAGGGAAACAAAGACACAGAGTAATTGAGTGACTTCTCCAAAGGCACCAAAAAACTCTATGTAAGGGAGAACAAAGACCAAAACCTAAGTCTGCTCACCTCCAACCCCGCTACACTCCCTGTAAAGACCCCACGCTCCAGGTCAACGGGGGCAAGAAGCCTCAAGGTACATCACGAGTCAGCATAGATGGCTCTTGGAAGGAAGGGGACGCAGGCCTTGTTCTTGCTACTCTCGCAGTTTTCAGAAGCATCATTGCAATCCCCTGGTGTTCCATTCCACTATCATTTCTACTCACTTGCAAAGAGTAGTCTGCTATCTCACAGGAATTGCAGATGGATACTTATTCTTGAACATTCTGGAGCAAGGGAAGAAGAAATTCATCACCCAGAATACCATCCTGCATGCTATCATCTCACATCTCTGGCACAAATGCTCAGCAGTAAGGGTAATGCTGTGAAACACCTCCTTTCCCACGTAAAAAGAAAAACGAAAACTCTAGATCTTCAACTCCAAGGCTCATTTTTACAATTTCCAAGGCAAACCACTGAAGAGGGCCTTGCTCTTGTCAGAACACAAAACCCATTTATCGGCTCCTGGAGAGTTTCTTTCAGTTATTTGAAGAGGTAACTTGGGTTACTCATCTCATATTGCCTGCGCCCGTGCCTTGTATCTCCTTCTCTCCAAGGCAATAAAGCAAAATGTCATTGTTCGGGGGACCACGGAGCCCTCCACATCCCCAGGTGAGAGGTGGAATGAGAGGGTCTCAGCAACAGGATCCAATCAATTAGGAGGAAAACATTCTCTTAACTAAGTTCTGCCTCAAGGATCCACTTCCCCAAGATGCCAGCCTTTGTACGTCAATGGGGTGGCGAGACTGCAGAGTTGATTAGCTTCACTAAATGCAGGGTCAAGACAAGGGGAACAATTGATTTCTACCCAAATAGACAAAGAGCAAAGAGAAGACCAGAGACAGGGAAGGATTCGAATACAAATGGAAACCGCCAGGTATCACATGGAGAGTTTCTGGATGAAGTTTCAGGCCAGGGGCTCCTATATCACCTTAGCATGAAAAAATAGTAAACAAAATTCTAAGTTCAACATCTCCATGTCATTGGATTTCCTTGATCCTGGCAGCGTTTCTGATTGCCTACAGTTGCTATGGTAATGGAGGTATTCTTGGCCAGGATCCTGAGGACAATAAATAAGCAAACTAACAACCTAATTTCAGCTAGTTCTAAGGGTGAAGAAGCAAATACGTGCCAGCTGATGTGATAGGGTGACAAGGGAGGCCCACTCTTAGAGACTGATCTGGCAGTACAGACGCCCGAAAGGTCCACGGATGGGCTTCAGGGAGCTCTGAAATTGGGAGAAAATAAAACTGTTATGTGTATGCGCATGTTCCTGCAAAGAGAGTCCTTGGTTTTCACCAAACTCGTCAGGTGTCTTTTCCCCCCTACCAAAGGTCAGGAATAACTAACTGCAAAAGAGAATCATGAGAGAACGTCACTCTGAGGACTCAAATGACAAGAAATCGGGCATGTGAAGACTTGGGGAAGGTTGGGAAAGGCATAAAGGAAAGCAAAGCTAAGATGATCTGTGGGATATAGAGCTGCACCAGCCAGCAGAGGAGGAGGAGAGAGGAAAGACACAAGAGCTAGAGATCGTCAAGAGAATTTGGGGAACAGACAAGACAAGAGAGATTTTTAAGCAGGTTCATGGAGGGGATAGAGGAGGAAATAGGATTTTTAAAAGGCTTCCTAGGTATTCACCCCCTTAGGAGGTTCAGAAAGACAAGGATTTTGTTGTTGCTGTTGTTTCGGCTAAGATATCGTGGGGGCGTCCCACTCTTTCTGGCTACACTGGTCAGATGGAAGGGGAAGTCTTGGATATGTGTGAACAAATGGAGGAGGGTTGCAAACCAGTCTGATCCATGGTCAGAATGAAATCTCCACAAACAGATAAATGTATCCAAGGTCCAGGTCATCTAATAACAACACTTCCCCCCTCCTTGTCTCCCCCTACACAATGTAGACTGTACTCATCATGTTAAGGATTCTTGCACTCTGCATTCCCCAATGTCCTCACTCACTTTCCTTTGAGCGGGTCCTGCAGTCCTATACTCTCAGAATGCTTTTTCAATGCAAGGGGTAAGTGGTCCCTATAACCCTAATTGCCACTCGACGAGGGATAATGAAGTAAAGCTTGGAGGATGCATGTAGCACCTACAATGGGTCTAAGATATAATGGAGGAGGGGCTTGTAGGGAGGTAAAGAAATCAGAGAAACAAGGAGAGTTGCAAGTACATTGAACAAAAGCGAGCAAAGAGGTAAAAGAATAGACAAGGGAGGAAACGGGATGGGAGGGTCAAAGAGAGAGCAAGGAGGAAGAGGGAGGGGACAAGGAAGGAAAAGAACAGAAGGAAACAGAAAGAGAAAGCAGGGTTTGGAAAAGAAAGAAAGCCAAGGAGAAACAAGTGTGGATATAAAGTAATAAAAGGATGGAAGACAAGGATGCCAGAAAGGAAGAAGCAAGATAGCCAAGAAAATGGCGGAGTCGTGACCCAGTGGAGGGTCATCTCCAACAATCACATCCAACTGTGTCATTATTTTCTTCTTTCTGCCTCAATGATTCAGCTGGAGAAGCAGGAAACTTCAGTCTCTTCCACAATATTGCTGTGTGAAACCATTTCAGCTCCCCACTGCCATGATGCACACTCCCTGTGCTTTCACAAACAGCGATTCTCTCAGATGTGGGCACACATGGAAATTGAGTTCAGCTAAATTCAAACTGAACTCCAGAAGACCTGCTCCTACCCATTATCCTAGTCATTAAGAGAGAAAATTAATTGCCTGAGGCCAGAGGGTGGAAATCCAACTAGACATCTCCTCCCAAGTGATCTGTCCCTGAGTGGTTTGTGGTGGGCACACCTGTAAGTAATATTCCAAATTCATTTGTCTACACAGAATTTCCCTTGTCAGGCTTTATAATCACATATACATAACTGTTGTGGGTGTTGTTCAATATCTGTCTCCCCCAATAAACTAGAAGCTCCATCCATGGGAACAAACCATGCCTACTTTTTATTTATGTATTTATTTTTTTTGGTGAGGAAGATTGGCTTGGCTCTAAGCTAACATCCATTGCCAATCCTACTCTTTTTGCTGAGGAAGATTAGTCCTGAGCCAACATGTGTGCCCATCTTCCTCTATTTTGTATGTGGGACGCTGCCACAGCATGGCCTGATGAGGGGTGCGTAGGTCCGCGCCCAGAATCTGAACCCACAAACCAGGGGCTGCCAAAGTGGAGTGCACGAACCCAACCACTATGGCACGGGGCTGGCCCCCTAGACCATGACTACTTTTAAACCCCTCGCATTTGGTGCATACTAACCACTCATTAAATAATTCTGAAGAATGGGTAAATGAATAGCAGTGGGGATGCCAAACCAGAACTCATAGTTCTTAACAAGGAAAACAGAATAAAAGGTATGCTGCTCATTTTTCTGGTCTGATTCCTCTACCAGGTTCTTAAAAAAACAGAATTATTTCTCACACATTGAGTAGTTAATTGCTACAAAGTTTCAAACCAAAGAGGCCAATCTTTACACAATTCCTTAAGCTAAGCTCTTCCATTCTTTTTAAGCAAAACCACAATTTTTTTATCACCACCATCCCAAAAATTTGTCATCCTGACAACACAGAAAGAACAACCTGATTAAGCTTGGAAAACATTCTCTAAAATCGAAATACTGATTGCCGAGTAAAACTCAAAACAGTAGCTTCGTCCTGAACTGCCCTCTAGACTTTCTAACGCTGGAACAAACCAATAATCACCAGCTTTCGAGATGCTATAATTAAAGTCGGTTTATCACAATGGAGAGGAGGCCGAGTCTGAAAGCTCTTGCTGTTCAACTCTCCCCCGTGCATGCTGTTCCACTGCAATGGGTAGAGAGTAATGGTGTGATGAACGGTTTCACCCAAATTCCATCCCAGGCATCTCTGCCTCTCCATGGGCTTCCCTCTGTGCCTTTTTCTTGGCTTCATTGCACTCTGTCTCTTTGTCTTTCACTCCCCTTTTCTTGTTTTCTTTCAATTTGATTCATTTATATGTACACATTCAATACATGCAGATATGCTCCTTTGACAAGTCCAAACATTGTGAGACAAAACTAAGGTCCCCTTGACCACCACCCCTAATCCCAGGTCATCCCCACAGCAACCACCATTGTGTTATGTATTTGTTGTGTTTCCATCTGCCTGTGCATTTATGTGCCTATGTTTACAGAGAGAACTATATCATCCCAATTCATAACTTTTTACATAAATATAGAACTTTTTTGTTCTATAACTTGCTGTTTTCACCCAAAACAAAACAAGACCCTACTTCATTCCACCAAGCTCTTTTTTCCCATGGGACAGATGGGTCATAGGTTAGCCATGGCCTGCAATTAATATTTAGTCCGTGTCTAGTTGTTGTTGCTGTTGCTACATGCTACATGCAACATGGACGAAGCTCGAAAACATTGTCCTAAGCGAAAGAAGCCAGACACAACACTGTATGATTCCATTCGTGTGAAATGTTCAGAATATGTAAATCCATACAGAAAGAATGCAGATTGGTGGTTGCTGGAGGCTGGGGGAGGGGAGAATGTGACTACTTGATAGGTACGGGGTTTCCATTTGGGCATCATGAAAAATTCTGGAACTAGATAGTGGTGATGGTTGCACAACTCTGTGACTGTACTTAATGCCACTGAATTGTACACTTTAAAAATGGTTAAAACAGTAAACTTTATATTATGAGCATTTTACTAAAATAAAATGAATGTAGACCTATTGGGTCACAGAGTATGCCATCTTTTAATTTTAATAAAGATTGGAAAATTGCCCTGCAAAACGTTACTCCTTTTCTCTGTTTGTATTATTATATATCTCTCTCTGTGTCTCTTTCTCCATTGATTTCATTATCTGTCTTTCCCTTTCTTCCCTCTTTCCCCTCCTTTCTTCCACCTTCCCTCTCTCTCTCCCTTCCTCTCTCCCATGCTCCCTCCTTGCCCCCTCAATGATCTATTTCCTTTTCAGGAGATTGGGAAGCCTCTTCTGACCTTCCTCTCCAACTCTATGAACGGTTCTGAGAACAATCACAAATACTTCCCCCATCCCCCCAAAATTCAGGTGATGCATCAGTTCTAATTACAGGCACGGCCTTCCCCACCCTGCTGCTTGAGGCTGGTTCCTGGATGGCTAGTTGAAGAACCTAAACAAGCTGGAGGGTGGGTAGGGCATAAGGATGAGTGGAATCCTTATCCCCGTGGTCAGGTGGGAGCCAGTGGAGGTACAACACCCAAAGGTAGACTAGAGGTTCCAGTGTTTCACTCTTCCTGCTATACAGGTGAAGTATTTCCCTAGAACAGCACAGAACTGTGCACCTAAGACAGCTTTCCAGGCATCTGATGGCCCAGAAAAGACATTTTTATGTCTAAGACCTCCCAGCTACCGTAGGGAGGTGGCAGACTGCCGTGGTCAAGGACCCCAGTTCTGGTATCAGCCTGGATTCAAATCCTGACTCAACCGCTTTACTAATGAAGTGACCCCAGATCTGTTAACTTACCTCTCTGAGCCACATTTTGTAATCTTTACAATGAAGGATTGACAAAAACCAAGCAAGAACGTATGCAAAACATTGAGCACAGGTCCTGTCACATGATGTATTAATCTCCATTTGCCGCTGTAACAAATTACCACAAGCTTACTGGCTTAAAACAACACATACTTATTATCCTACAATTTTGGAGGTCAGAAGTTCTAAATGGGCTTCACTGGGCTCAAATTGAAGAGTCCACAGAGCTGTGCTCCTCTGGACGCTCTAGGGAAGAATCCATCTCCTTGATTTTTTCCAGCTTCTAGGCTTTACCACATTCTTTGGGTCCCCCCCCCAGCATCTTATTATTCAGACCTCTGCTTCTTCTGCTTCTGTCATCACATCTCCTCCTCTGGCTCTGACCCTCCTGTCTCCTTTTTTCACTTATAAGGACCCTTGTGATTACATTAGACCCACCCAAATAATCCAGAGTAATCGCCTCATCTCAAGATCCTTAACTTAATCACTCTTCAAAGACCCTTTTGCCATGTAAGGTAAGTATCCACAGATTCTAAGGATTAGGACGTGGACTTCTTTGGGAAGCCATCATGGTGCCTACCACATATGGTGAGACTCATGGATTAGCTACTGCTGCTTCTGTGTTACTCCCACTACTACAGGGAAAGAACATTTCTTGTCCTCCTAAAGGAAAAGGAGAAGCAAGTCATGGCTCAGCTATCAAGAGAAAAGGTAAACATCCAATATCCTTCTCTCTTAAAATTCCTCTAAAATTACTTAATACAACGTCTCTTTCTTTTTTCACTAATGGACACTTGTTTGACGTACCAAGCACTGAGTTATGTTCTAAAGCACTGTTAAGTGGCCCTAAAATCCTTGAAGGTACTTTGGCATGGAATACCACAGGAAACAGAGAAGAGAGAAGAAGACTTCTGGGTACCTTGGCCAATCTGACCTACACTGATTTCATTGTATTATGGAGGAGAAAGACAAATATTCTTCTTTTTCACCCCTCATGCTTCTTTTGTTTCTCATGAGCGTCTTTTTCCTCTTTCTTTCTCCTTTTTCTTCTCTTTTCCTTCCCCACAGTCCTCATTCACTCCCTTCTCTCTCATCCTCCAGAAACAGATGCAGTACTGGGTACCTTCACCTTTTCATCCCCATTTCGTTGGTCCTTGTCTTGGCTGCAATACAAAGGGCAGAATTCACAAACAACTCGAGACTCCTGCTGGCCCCAGGAAGTCTGTCCCATCACCCCTTGTATCTGTGATCAGTATACAAGGGCTCTGAATCAATGAGAAAAAGCCATCTAAAAAGCCATTAGTATGATACACAGAACAAGGGATAAAGGTGCTGTGATGTGAAGAAGAGCAGTGCACTGGGGCTTCTCATCTTAGCCTTGAACCCCCATTGAGTTGGACAAGTTACTTTTCCTTTCTTGGCCTCAGTTTCCTTGTTTGTAACATCGGAGGCTGAACAGTGCAATCTCATGGGTCTCTTCCAGCTCTGAGATTCTATGATTCTGTTGAAAGAAGCCCTATCCACATGAAGCAGAGAAGGGCAGAGGAAATGGCACAGACTTTGTCACACATCAGAATCAAGCCAAAATCAGAACAAAACACAGAATCAGTCCTGTGTTTGAATCATGGCCCCATTACTTACTAGTTGAGTGTATCCATCCGTTAGGATTCAACTGGTTGCAAGTGAAGGGAAATTCAAACCATCTTAAACAACAAAGAAGGTATCAGCTCATGTGACTGGAGTGACCAGTGACAAAGATGGCTTCAGGATTATTTTGAGTTGCTGGACCAATAATGCCATCAAGATTTTGTTCTTTCCAACTTTCTGTTCTGCACTCCCTATGTTAAAACCATCCTATGGACATAAGACAGGAGCATGCCAACCATTCTAGGAGCCACATGCATGGTCCTCCGTGTCCTGACTGATAATACAAGGGTCTCTTCAGAAGGTTCTCAGAAGCCCTCCAGCCAAATCTTCTCCAATCTCATTGTTCTTAACTGTGACTCATGCTAACTAATGAACCAATCACTGTGGCCAGTGAATGGGAATTGTACTGATTGGTTTAAGCCTGAGTCACATGGCCTGTCTTCCCAATGGAGATGAACTGCATGGGGTAAGGTTGGATATCCAAATGAAACTTATGTCAGTTACAAAAAGACAGAGGAATGAATTTTGGGGAGACAAACACAATGTCCACCACAATGGCCTTTGAGAATATATTTAACTTCTCTGAGCCTTGGTTTACTCATCTATAAATTAGGAGAACACCTACCTTTAATTAGGATTAGATACAGTGATGCTTGTTAAGCATTTATCCTAGTACATGTTTTACCCTGGCAGCAGTTTTCCAATAAAAGGTAGTTACTAATAGCATCATCATTATCAACACCATTGTCATTACAAAAACTAACATCTCTTCCTTTGGATCTTCCCAGGTGAGCACTGAGAAATCTCTCAGATGGCCTCATATATCAGGAGCTTTCAAATGGCATAAAAAAAAAAAAAAAAAAACCAGATAAAGAATGTTACAGAATGAGGAGGTATCAGGGTCCCTGGTGCTTTACAATTAGCACAGTGCAAATGTTAAACTGACAGCCCTTAGTGGGCCCGAGCCCTTGAGACTGTGGAAACCAAGTTTGGGAGGGATACAGTAATCCAAATGGATGCCTTGTGAATATACCCAACCTGGGGGTGGGAGGACTTACGAGATGAAAACGTTACTTTAATCTGTGGAAGAACTTTCTTCCAGAGAGAGCTGATTACAGAAGGAATAGTTATGTGGGAAGGCAATGAGCACTTTTTTCCTGGAGGCTGAATGACCAGTTTCAAGTTATAGAAAAGGGCCATTCACAAGTCAGGTGGGTGAGGGAGGGGTCAGTGTAGACATCTATATTCCAGTTCCCGTGAGCCTAGAACTCCGTGAGGGAAGTTACAAAATCAGGTGCCTACAGAAATCAAGCAGGTAACAAAACTGAGCAAAGTAGGGTGAATAAATACCAGACTGAGGTGAAACAAAGATTGCCTTATCCCCAGAGGCAGCAACTACTCAACTCCAGCTGTCTGTGGCCAAGCAAGAATACCACCTTAATGTTGCCAGATGTTTCAGTATTTCAAGATAATTCAGAAATCAGCATTTTGTGTGAAGTATTCCTATTTTAAAAGCTGGCAACTCACTCACATTTAAGATCTTGCGTGGGTCAAAGAGAACGCATCTGTGAACCAGAATCACTCAAGGGCCTGCCATTTTGTGGCCTCTATGAGAAAGGTAATTTCCATATGGAACACCATGAGGCCTTTTATTTATGTCAAAATTCATCAACATTTTATAAAATGGAACAAACTTTTAAGCATTAACTAGAAATATCTGGCATCTTGCCACTGAGTGGGTGTGTGGCTGCAGTGACTAACAATTATAGACATTAGGACCCAAACTGGCTCTTCATGTGTGTCGAAGGGGAAGCAAATATAAAGCAGTCAGTGTAACGTTAGAGCCACATTTCCTGGAGGCCTCCATTTGTCTTTCTATACCGGGACTATGAAGTCCCTGATCCTCCATCCGCTTTTGAGGGGTCCAGTCCAGAGGCAGCACAGAAACAGAAGTCCTGGATTCCAATTCCAATGGCTGAGGCATGGAGTGGTCAAGAGTGGAGAGGGAGAAAGAGAAAAACCCATGTGGAAAGTGTTGAAGGTAATAATTATCATAGAGGGATTTCAGATAGGAAATCTATTACATGGGAAAAGGAAAAGACATCAGGATTAGCTAGGAGAAAATACAGAACTAATTTAGTGAATTCAGGAAAAACTATGTAGACCTGCTAAAACATTAATAAAAAGAGAAAAAAATGAGCAGGGTTGAACATGGAATGGTTTGCATTATTTTGGCTATGGAAGACAGGAAAATCAAGAACACAGTGGGAGTATACCAAGTAGATCTGAGTTCTTGGCCAAGGCTGAAATTGTGCATGCTCCCACTTCTGGTTGCCTTGGCAATGAGACTCCTACTTTATACTAGTGACATTAGAATGAGTAAAACTCCATGCAAATGAAGCACACGGTAATTAGAGGCAGAGCCACATGTAGTCTGGATAGCGCCATGTCAGAGGAAAATCTAAGGAATAATTGGGTGGGCTTGTGCAGCAAAGAATGAGGTCATAAAAGCAAAGAAATTGACTTATAAATAAAAGAGATAAATGCTTGAGAAACACTATGAGTTCTACTGACTTGTTGGTTCTTCCATTGATTTTGGTCAAGTCATTGTGGATAACAGATCATGTAGCCATATGTCCACATTGCCCCGTCTGCTATAATTTTCTGTGTCCCTCCTGGAATCGTGGAATGGGGAAAGATGGTGGTTTACTGTCCAACTTCCCTGTGTGTGCTGCCTCACTCTTGCCCATAAAACGGAATTAAAAGGGATCTGGAAAAGTTTCATGGAGAGGCTTAAGAATACACAAAGAAAGGGGCCGGCCTGGTGACATAGTTGTTAAGTTCCTGCACTCCGCTCCAGCAGCCTGGGGTTCACAGGTTCGGATCCTGGGCACAGACATGCGCACCGCTTATCAAGCCATGTTGTGGCAAGTGTCCCACATATAAAGTGGAGGAAGATGGGCACAGATGTTAGCTCAGGGCCAATCTTCCTCAGCAAAAAAAAACGAACACAAAGAAAGAGGCCAGTTATGGGATGTATTAGTTTCTTATGGCTGCTGTAACAAACTACCACAAACTTGCTGGCTTAAAAGAGCACACATTTATTCTCTTACAGTTCTGGATATCAGAAGTCCTAAGTCAGTTGCACTGGGTGGAAATCAAGGTATCAGCAGGAGGGTACTCTCTCAAGAGGCTCCAGGGAAATCCATCCCCTTGCGTTTTCCAGCTCCCAGAGCTGTAGTCCCGGCATTCCTTAGCTCATGGCCCCTGCCTCCATCTTCAAAGCAGGAAGCATAGCATTTTGCTTCAGCCGCCCAATGCCTTCATCTATTCCTGTAGTCGAATCTCCCTCTATCTTATCCTTGTAAGGATATTTGTGAGTATATCATTGAGTCCACCTGAATAATCCAGGATACTCTCCCCATCTCAAGATCCTTAACTTAGTCACATCTGTGCAGTACTTTTTGCCATATAAAGTAACACATTCACATATTCACAGAGTCCGGGGATTATGACATGGACATATTAGAGGGTTATTATCCAGCCTACTACACGGAGCAAGAGAGAGTAGAAGTGGAGAGGAAGGTGATTTTAAGAATTGTTACTTAAAGTGCATTATAAATTAGATCCCCATTAGTGTTGTTGGAAAAATCCAAGTAAAGATGGGAATTTCTTTTTAATGACTGTTAAATAAGTTTCTCTGAATTTGACACCATTCTGAGACTGGACCACAAGGGTCACCAGCATATATGTAGCTTACAAGCATTAATCTATTAAAATAATCATTTGGAAAAAATTACACCCAGCAACATGCATCACTTAAAGTCATCATTTCAAGTAATTACTTCTTTTCCAGCACTTATTTTAGATAAGTATTGATGTACAAAGTAGTAGGGAAGATTTAGATATCAAAAGCTACTTATATTCTGAGCCAATGTAATCTTTTTTTTTTTTAATAATTTTATTTTTTTCCCCCAAAGCCCCAGTAGATAGTTGTATGTCATAGTTGCACATCCTTCTAGTTGCTGTATGTGGGACGCGGCCTCAGCATGGCCAGAGAAGCAGTGTGTCGGTGCGCGCCCGGGATCCGAACCCGGGCCGCCAGCAGCGGAGCACACGCACTTAACCGCTAAGCCACGGGGCCGGCCCCAATGTAATCTTAAATGTTGATTCTTCACCAGCTCTCTCTCTCAGACACCTGCTATTTGTGTTGGTAAGTTTGAGCAATTACGCCAATTAACAAACACGGATATATCATTTTTTATTACTCATATTCCCTGCTATTTCCATTTTGAAGGGAAATAGATGAGAAATTTCAGAAGGAAGGTCACAAAACAAAATGCTATAGGGGCATATGTGCCTGTGAAATGAGTGACGAAGCAGTCCAGACGGGAAAAGTCGCAAACTCGAGGGCACATGCCCTACCTAGGGAAAGAAGTCACTATTCACCTCTTCTCGTTATTGCTATTTCAAAAGGCACTACCACCCGAGATTTAAATTTTCAAGAGAAGTCAAAAACCCAGAATTTCATGTAATATTTCCTGATTTTTAAATGTTGGAGACTAATTCAAAACACCACACAGGCCAAATAAAGCTCATGCAACCTGTGGCTTGACACTTTGCAAACTCCATTATAAATTCCGTCAAATACCTTTTACTTTTCAACCTGAAGACAAAAGGGAGAAAGTTTCACCCAGTGGCATGATGTGGCCGTATCTGTGTTGATTTTGTTTATTTATAATGCAACATGCGCATGCACACGTATGGACACACATACACACCTACATAAATCTATGATTGAGTGAAAGAATTACTTTTGAAACCATAAATTCTTAAAGGATAGGTTTTTTTTGTTTTATTTTATTTTTTACTTATTTTTTTAAATTATTTTATTGGGTTCATATTGGCTTACAACATCGTATAAATTTCAGGTGTACATCACTATGTTTCAGTTTCTGTATAAACTACATCGCATTCACCACCAACAATCCAGTTTCCATCTGTCACCATATATATGTGCCCTTTACCACTTTTGCCCTCCCCCAATCCCCGTCCCCTCTGGTAATCACCAATCTGTTCTCCTTATATATGTGTTTGCTTATCTTCCACATATCAGTGAAATTATTTTTGTTTCTCTGTCTGACTTATTTCGTTTAGCATAACACCCTCAAGGCCCATCCATGTTGTCACAAATTGCACAATTTTGTCTTTTCTTTGGCTGAGTAGTATTCCATTACATATATATACCACATCTTCTTAAAAGATAGCTTTTAACCTCATCTTACAGCTTTGGCCAGCACTGACCAATAATTGCTTTCCCTTCAGTGAAGATCTGTGTAGGGCTACAGGTTGTTGTAATAATGACCTACTTCATGTGAGAGAAAACAAGCCTCCCAAATACGATGTGACTGGTCTCTGTGGTCCACCTAAGCAAAATGGTCCCAGGAACTTGGGACACCATCCTAACCATAGCCAGAGAGGTCATTGGCCATGTCCTCCTGGCCTTCAGTCAGGACTAGAATGGAACAATCTCAGACAAGTAAGCACTCACCCAGATTCTAAAACACAGTTTTTTAAAAAGTGACTCCAAAGTCCACATCAACAAATAAAACATGTGAACAATGGAAACAATTTTTTCAGATAGTGAGAAGAGTTGTGTGCAGGATAAAACAGGACAATGAGATAGAGTGTGATGATAGGGAGAGGTCAAGAAAGATATGTCATCCCCCAGGAGGTGACATTCATGCTGTGGCTAGAAGAAACCAACCATGTAAAACTTAGGGGGTAAATGTTCTTGGCAGAGGGAGGGATAAGTGCAAAGGTCCTGAGGTAGGAATGAGCTCATAGATTTAAGTGGAGGAAAGAAGGCTATGGTGGCTGGAGCAAGATGTGAGAGGGAGAGAGTGGGATTCAGATTAAATTGGAGCTATTGGCAGAGGCCAGGTAAGAACATGGGAGAGCCTTAAATTGGAAGGTTTTAAGCAGGAAGTGACTCAGTCTCATTGACATTTTTTAATAGCTTACTCTGGCAAGTCATTCCACCTCTTTAAGCCTCTGTTACACTCTCTCTAAGATGTGGCTAATATCCTTGTTTTACAGGACTCTTCAGAAAGTTAAATTGGATCTTGGACAAAAAGCATCCGGCATACAGCAGATTCACTATGAAAATGAGCTGATCAAGTTGAGGGGAGAACAATAACTCCTCAGAGAGGAGGTAGGGGCCGCAGTGAATGGAGAGAACTGCTCTCCTGAGCACTGACAGCTCCTGCTCCTAAGAGAGATTGTGATTTCAAGGCAGCGCCTCCCCCCTCCCATGTTTTGCTGTCTCATGCCTATGCTGCGGCTGTGCCCCAACTAGCATCCTATGGCGGCTTCCAACAGGAAAACTAATTTGGTTGTATCATGCTGAGAAATCCATCTTCTAATACAAATGTAACAGGTTAGCACACAAAGAATGGACTGCTGGTGACCACAGGGGTTAGCAAGACAGACTTCTAGAAGCCTCCCATGCAATCACTCCTCTCCCCGCCCTCATTACTGTGGTTCTGTAGAGCCCAAGAAAGTGGCTGGGTGGTTTCTAAGAGTAACAACCAAAAGACCAAATAGCCACCCAAGAGAGCGGCGATTCCTCCCTGGGCACACAATGAAACAATTAGGCCATATCTACCCAAAATACCAACACAACCTCGGACCCAGCAGTTGCACTTGTAGAACTCCCTATGGTCCTTAAATGTGTGGACAAGGAGATTTGTGCAAGGATATGCAGGGCATTGTTGCCTGCAATGACAAGAGATTGGGAATAACCTAGGTGGCCATCAGAAGGGGATTGGTCACTGACTAGGGTACATCCTCATCACAGATGCACATTCTATGCAGCTGATTAGAAAGCGAAGCTGATTCACATGGACTGACAAAGAACAACGTGTGAAACACAGTATTAAATGAGGGAGGCAAGGTGCAGATTGGTGTACAGAGCTGACTACCATTTGTGAAGAGGCAGTGAGGGGTACATTCATTTACTGATGGAGAGACTTTTTTGGTGCCAGGCATGGGGGATACAGCAATGAACAAAACAAGTCCCAGCCCCACGGAGTTTACAGTCTGATGGAGAGAGACGATGCTACGCATGAAAATATGCTATTTGCCAGGTGGTGATAAGACATAGGTCCCATATTTATGCTTGAATTCCACTGAACCACATGAAATTGCCAATATGCAACTATGATGACCTATAAATAAGGTAATTTCACAAGCTCCAACCCAACGCACACACAGACAAAATGATGTAAAAGAAACAGACAGCAGTTCCTCCAGGAAGGGAGATTAAGGAGGGGAAATGCTTGCTCTACACACAGTGGGCCGATTAGTTTCTTATCACATGCATGTATTGCCTATTCAAAAGAAATAAACATTTTTAAATAGATAATCATAGGAGCATAATTGAGTTGGCATCCAGAAGGAGGCACAAGGGAGATAAGGATGGAGGGAGGATTAAGAGCTAAGAGGAGGTAGAAATTTTTTAATGCAAAAGTCAGCAGGTGACATACTGTGGAAGGGTATGCTCAGTTCGAAGCCATAAGTGGCTTTTTATTTGTGATTCAACTCAATCCCCAGAACAGAGCAACCCCCAGACACAGGGGAGATACCTGGGCAGGACGGGGCGCTGCCCAGGAATCTGTCCTTGGCTCACCAGCACACCTGTCCCAGGTGATCCTCATGGGTCTTTCTTGCCTGAACTCAACTCACTGATCCAAGCACGGTTTGTAAAAGGCCACTTCCCATCGTCACCCTCCATGTTCTCAGTGCCTCCCTCGAATGAGCAAAACCTGCCAACCTGATCTTTCCTGCAGGAAATGAAAACCAATGTATCGTTCCAGAACAGAACAGAGAAGTGTCCAGGCAGCTAGGTCATGTGGCCAGAGGCACTCTCAGCAGGGAGAGGTCATGTGGAACAGAGATGAGCAAGAGGCAGAAATGGGCAGATGGCAGCCAAACGCACACAGGGACTGGACCTGACGCTCCTAAAGATGCGGGCCTGGCACAGAGCGGCCACTTATCCTGGGCCAGACCCAAGCTTAGTCCCCTCCGCTGTGCGAGTGGGTGGCGAGACCTATGGAGACACACATAACTTTGAACTCAGTTCAAATTCCTGCTCTCTACTTCCTAGCTTTGTGCCCTGGAGCACACTGATGAACATCTCTGAGCCTCCATCCTCCAGTCTGTAAAAGACAGATAGAAACAAGGCCTATCTGGTGCGTCCGTATTTTATTATGAACTATCTAGTTATTCTTTTAGGCATGTATGTCTAGCTTTTTATATTACTCTGTACACTTACGCAAGAGTAATCCCCACCCAGGAGAATTCCCACATCCTTATTTATCTGAGTCCTCCACAACTTTCAAGATAGGAGCTTGTTCCAGAGTGAAGAGAACATTTAGTCTTGAGAAGATTAACAGTAGTTCCTACCTCTGAAAATTACTGTAAAATTAAATGAAATAACGTATAGGAAGCATCTAACACAGTCCCTAGCACTTAGTACGTTCTCAATAAATGTTTCCCATCATTATTGTTATTCCGTGAATACCATGGATATGCAGCATTAACAAGGGATGACCACCTGAAAGAGAAGACCTTGAACCCCAGACACCTGCCCAAGAAGTAAAGGGTCTTACCTTGCCTCTCAGGGCTCTTATGTTGATCCCTAGGGATGACAAGTATTTACACTATGCTGGTCTCTCCACCAGGACTGCCACTTTGCACAGCTCCAGGGGGCAGAATTCATATCCTATTCCACTCGCATAGTCTCCCACCCAGCACTCAGACTGCGCAACATGGCAGCCCTTGTGTGCTAAAGTTACAGGTTTGCTCGGTTATCACTGTAGCATTTGCTTCCATGGTATCTTACCCCAACTCTTCATGGCCATCCCCAGTACACCCGGCCATCAGTGTCACACTCTTCCTTAGCAACCATCACCCCACAAGCAACTGGGGAGATACTCGCCTACCTCCCCCCACTTTTTCTGATCCATGTCTCAATTTGAAATTATCGGGAAATATTTGTGCCTTTATTCTGAAGATGGCTCTCTCTTATCGTTAATTGCAGGCAAATGTTAAACTAACTTTTTTAATGCTAAGATTATCTGCCCAGGTGCTTATTCTAGATAGAATTCTAGGTTTGGAGGTGAGAGGGAACTTAGAGATGCTCTAGGCTTCCCCTCTCTGTTTTAAGAGGAGAAATTGAGGCCGGAAAGGAAAATGGACTCAACCGACTTCATTCAGCTAATTAGCACCTCTCTTCGCCACTCCCCATCAGCTGCTCACCCTTACGTGGTACTTAGTAGGATGCTAGGGGACCTATGGAATCATCTGGGTCTCAACTCTAAAAAATTACTTCAAGTAAAAAGGTACAGCTGACATCAGTATCCAATCCCTCTACTGGTAGCAATGTCTTATTTCCTTTTGGGAATCACCTCTCCCCAGTCACATTGGCGAGGGCGTCGATCAAGGTGCCTGCCCTCCCCAGGTCAACGTGGGACCCAGATCAACCAATCAGTCTCATTCCCCCAAGAATTCGCATCTCAAGGGGAAAGGCACAAGGTCAGAGCTGACTCTCCTTGACTGCCGAGTGCTGAAGTAACTGTCCATCAGATCCCGCTTCCTAGGTCCCCAGGGAGGTCCTTCTTCCTGCTCTTGAAGGAACATACTTTTTCAGAGCATCCCTGAAACCTGCCAATGAATTACTATTCAATCTAGTCCAGCCAAGCCCTTTAACTCAGGGATCACAAACGCAAATGTCTACAGTAGAGAGGCGGGTAAAGGAAATGTGTAAAGCCCGTTCACTAGAGTCTAAAGGGGTGGCCATGTAGGATAGACAGAATGATGGCCCCCGAAGACGTCCACATCCTAATCCCTGGAACCTTACATGGCACCTCTTGCCATAAAACAGACCCAAGTACAGAGACCTGTGGCATACCACCAGAGACTCGCTTCCAGGTGACTTACTTCAAGCCAGTGACACAACGACTAACTAGCTCACTCAAGCCGAAAAAAAAGACTTCCTGCTGATTCTGAAAGCACTTCAAATTTCCAAGTCTACTTACATTGGAAACGTCATTTTGCCCTTACATACGCAGTTTGCACTAGATTAATTTGCATGAATTTAACATTGCAGCATAAGCTTGCTCTTAAGCACTCTCACCTGCTCGATCATCCATTCACTGCATCCCTTGGACAAACATTTACTGAGCACGTACTGTTTACCAGGCGCTGGCAACTGCAGGGGACAGGGAGGCGAAACAACCCAGCCCCTGCTCTGAGGCAGCTCATGGTTAGTGTGGGAAACAGACACCCAAGCAGTCCCTCACTCAACAACGTCATGGGCGTGCCCTGGGTGAAGGGAGCCCATGGGGACACAGGGGCACAGAGGAGAGCCACTGAACTTAGCCTGCGACAGAGTGGGCGACAGTCAGGAATAATGTCTTGGAAATCTGAGAGTTGTTTTGTTTCCTAACTGGACTGTGGGCTTCTCATGGTGAGTGTCCCCTCTGGCACCCCATGCAACTCTCAGCATCCAGCTCAGACAGGACGGGAAGGACCTCCACTTCATGCACACTGGATTTCCACACATGCATGGAAAAGGAAAGAGGACTATTGTCCCATGGATGGACTGCATTGAGTATTTCTAAGGGGTTGCAGCTGCTTGTCAATCACAAACCCGTTTTAGCGCACAGTGCAGATGGCACTCACCAAATCACGCATCTTACGAGGGCAGGGAGCCCTGTCCTTCTTGATCACTGCTGAACCCCGAGTGTCTGGCATAGTACCTATGGGATGAGTGGCTAACAGAGAGGCCAAGAGTTGAGTTGAGCTGAGGTTTGGCAATAGATTTTCTCCCCCTTTGAATGACGATGCTCCTCCCCCACAGTAGGGTAACGTGGGCAAACTCATCTCTGACTTGACCAGAACTGCCCCCGACCGCACCGCCATTATTCACACAGGGCAGCAGGATGGAGCTGGCAGGCAAGAGGAGCCTCCCACGTCTCCTCTGCCGAGTCTTCAAATATCATCAGTCACGCTGGAAAATGGCCCCAGGCCACTGCTGCTTAATGTGCCATGATGGATGAGCACAAATGCAGAGACAGGCTGTGTTTACCAACTAAAAGATAAGATGTGACGGGCCTCTTTCTGTCCTCCACAGAGCATGTTCTACTGGGGCAGATGAGGTTGAGTCCAGAGCCAGCCATGAGCAGGTGAGCAAGACTGAGCAGAATGGCCTGTAAACCTCTCATCTTCTGGCCACAAAATAACCACAGGAGGACGATGTAACGGCCATCCTTAAGAGGCCTCGTGAGAAAGACGGACAGGTAAATAGATAACGATTACATGCCATTGAGAGTGACATGATGGCGTCATCATGAGGCAGCTGATGAGTCCGGCGATCAGAGAGGCTACCAGCCTGGGGGGAGAAAATGTCTGAAGGCAGGCCTGGAAATTATTTCTGCACAGGGGATGGTAACCTGAGAGTATGTTCTAGAGCCAAAGAGCCTCGGTTAGCATCTTGGTTCTGCCTCTTTCTAGCGTGTTAGTAGCAAGTTACCATCCGCCGCGCTCAGTTGCTGTGAGAAGTGTGAATGGTCACAGCTCCTAGTCCATGGGGTTGTTGTGAGGACTGTAGGCCTAAAAGACATGAGGAGAGGCCTGGGACACAGTCAGTGCTCAGGAAACACTGGCCATCGTTACCCGGGCTGGGACCAGGGGGAGGTCAACGAGACACCTGCTTTGAGTGCAAAATTTAAAAGAGTGTCAAAGACTCAGCGATAAAGATAAATAATATTTTAACGCAATATTTTTCTTAAATAAAAATCAACACAAAAAAAGTCCATGATGAAAGAAATATCAAAATTTGAAATAAAGATGGGATCCGACTCCGTACTTGCGTGATCTGCCTTTCTTGTCAATCTCATCCCAGCCCTGTCGGATCCTCTCTTTATTTAAAAATTCCGTGTTTTAGGCCAGTCCCGGTGGCCTAGTGGTTAGGTTTGGCATGCTCCACTTTGGCGGCCTGGGTTTGGTTCCCAGGCACAGAACCACACCACTTGTCAGTGGCCGTGTGGTGGTGACCCACATACAAAATAGGGAAAGATTGGTGACAGATGCTAGCTCAGGGCAAATCTTCCTCAGCAAAAGAAAAAAAATAATTCCATATTTTTTCACCAGGGAATTCTTTGCATTAATTTCTTCTTTTTGCAATATTGCATTAAAATAGCATTTATCTTGATAATTGAGTTTCTTGGTGCCCTCTTGAATTTTGTACCCGAATCGAGTGCCTCAGTATCCCACCTAGTCCTGGCCCTGATACATTGCTTTCAAATGTTTCTACAGTGAATATATGTTACTTTTAGAATTAGGAAAAAAAGGTAAGATGACTATTTTAAAGAGATGAATCATTAAAAAGGAGACTTGATCAGGAGGTATTTAGCCTAGCTTGGGAGGCAAAGCAAACACATGGGCCATTTCAAATACAAAATCATAGAACAATATGTGATAAAGAACCTGTTAAATGAAACAACAGTGGGTGTTATAAGAATTGTGATCAGGGCAAGACAAGAGGATGCTGGTGTTTTCCAGAAAGAGTCAGAAGGGAAGAAAGTGGGGTTTTCCAGATAGCACCAGAACACACACAAACCAGAGGCAGCAATCCCATCGTATCCGATGTGCAGGGCGGCCCCTGCAGAGCAGCTCACCAAACTGCGGAAGGGGCAGCTAGCACCTGTGCACTGTGGTGGCCTGGGTCTCAGCTCAACTCTGTAGCCAGACCTGCTTGTAGCCAGGTGAGAGGATCCCAAGGCTATTTCAGACTGTCCATTTAAGGATGCTTGTGCAGAGGGAAGGGTGAGCCTCTGGTCCAGCTATTGCTGAGGCTGCAGGAGGGGAACTCTGGGCAGGGAGGTTCAGCCTGGCATTTCTGTCTCTGCAATTCACCCATACTCCCTGCCTACCCCAGCTCTGCTTGCACCAGGGAGACGAGCAGGAAAGAAACTCACCTCTCAGCTCCAGGCTGCTAATTGTCCAGGTCCCAGACTCAGAATTACAGACACCTTGGAAACCCGGATTGTCGTAAATGAGAATACATCGAGAGTTACAGCTGCAAACCCTCGGCCTGGGCACTGGATGTGGCCTGCTTTCAGTGATTGTGGACCATGCCCTGGCTCAGACCCCACATTTTATCCCAAGTCCTCCCAAGTCCCAAGAAAAAATTCTCTTTTTAGAAAATATGTTTTTAACAAGATCCAATGAAGAGAGGATGATCTATTCTCCAATAAGTCCAGGGAAGTAGAGATCTCCAAGAAAGACCTGGATCCCAATTTAAGCTTGTGATCTTGAGCAGATTACCAGATCACTCTACGCCTCAGTTACCCCATCAATAAAGAGGGAGAATCACCACATTGCTACACCTTATTGATAAAATAGGGACACTAAGAGCACCTTCCTTTATGAGAATAAAATGAGATTGTGCAGAGAATGCAGGCAGTTGGCACAATGGCTGGCATCTGACATTCCATACAGCAGAGCTATCGTTTATTATCTTTTTATAATCATTGCTGTCATTATTATTGTTATTAAGTCGTAAGGACTAGAATTAGATCACGCATGTAAAGCATCCGTCACATCCTGGCACACGGCAGGCCCACAATCAATGGTAGGTACTGTCATAAGGATGGCAGCAAGGAAATGGTAAAATCTGTGAAGCATTTCAAAGAGGAAAGCTAAAATAGTATTTCTAAGCAGAAATCTGTGGGCACACTTTAAAGATAAAACACATTTCTAATTAGCAGCATTATTTGCATATAAACAATTTATCTACCCAAGGCAAGAAAACGGTTTGCTCTCAAGTGGATTAAACCACCCCCACCTCGTGCCCCAGTTCTTCTTTTTGCTACTCATTTGCTTGGCAAATGTTTTCTTCTGAGATTGCAACCAGGTCAATTTCAAATCCGGCCAGACAGGGTTCAGAACTGCCGGCGGCAGGAGTCGTGGCTCCTGGATCTACCTCACGCTGACTTCCAGGCTGAATCAGAAATTACCCCGAAGAAATGAAAAGCCTCTGTAGCTCTGTGCTCACCATCTGAAACCAAAAAATTGTACTTTTCTCCCGCAGGTGGTTGGTTTAGAACATTTAGTCTCTAATCTTAAAGGAAAACTTTTTAATAGACTCTACTTTGGGCCAGAAATTTGGGTAAATATTTAAGCTAAGAGATAGTCTGGTCAAGTGTTGTAAACCAGCTCTCACATTTTTCTACATCTTGGAGAAAGTTCATAAATAAAGAGGAAAATGAGAAAAGCAGGTTCATGCCACCCAGGCTGCTGAGCTCAGTGATGCTGGCATCATAAAGCCTTAGAGTTGGAAGGGGTCTCAGCAGCCAGGTTGTTCCAAGCCCTGCTTCTCTGAGAGTCCCTGAGGATGCACGCAAACTTTCCTTACAACTTCAGGGGCAGCTCCAGGGGCTGCTCAGACCTTTCCCTCCTGCCCAGGTACCAACTTCCTCATGTTTTCCCTTTTTCACCATCCAGCCAGGGATCTTGGGAGTGCATGAGGACTCCCCCTTAGTGAGGCCTCTGATTAAGCAGAAGGGCCTTCCAGGATCCTGTAGGAAGCAAGGGGCTTTCTCTGGGGTACCAAAAGAACAGAAAGAGCCCTGAGCTGTGACTCAAGGCAGTAGGTGCCAGATCTGGCTCCACCAGACTGTTTCAAGTGAAATAATGGACATAACACTCAAAGACCATCTCAACCTGGCTGCACATTATCACCATGTAGGGTGCTTTTTGAAAGTTCAGATGCAGGCCCCCACTCCAGAACAACGAAATCAGAAAGCCATCTGGGGATGCTAATGTGCATGCAGGGTTGGGAGCCACTGAGCAAGAAAAAGGTGAGGTAACAGAGAAGTCACGTGTGCTTTTTCAAAGACTGCCAATCAAAGTGTGGTCCATGGACCTGTTTGTTATGAGTCCATGACAAGATGAGTACAGAAATGGAGAGTGTTTAGAAACTTTTATAGCAATTTGACACTGCTACGATGTCCAAATACTGGATCACGTTTCTAATTATTTTTATTGTATTTTACAAAAGTAGCTGACAATGAAGGATTAATAATTTTTTTAAAAAAAAGTACATCCCACCACTGCTGTTGTTTTAGAAGCACTGGTGTAGTGGGAAAGGACCAGCCTTGAAGCAGCATGAACCTCTATCCAGACCCGGGCTCCATCCTTCATTAGTTGCATGCACTCGCACATGCGTTGAAGCTCTTCGGGCTCAGTGTCCTCATCCTGAAAATGGGAATCCTCATACCAGCTCTGTGTTATTTTTCCAAGAAGTCCAGAAGTCAGTTATGTAGGAAACATCTTTCACAATGTAAGTGATCGATAAATATAAAATTGAAGTTCCGCATATTATGATTTCAATATAAGGTGGGAGTTTAATGCATGGGGCACACAGTAGGTACTCAATAAATGTCAGATTAGAGTTTTCCATATTGAGTTTCTGAATAACCGAGGAGAACATAGACTCTGGAGCCAAGAGATCAAATGTGAAGCTCCACTGCTCACTAGCCATATGATATAAGGTGAATTAAGTAAGTGTTCCAGTCACCAGCTGCACATTGAGGGTCAATAATCATGGCGTAATCCACGATGCTGTAATATGAAATAAAATTAAGCCCATATAAAGCACCACGCATAGTGCTTGGGCCCTGTTAAGTGCTCAGCAAACAGCATTATTTTACTATAATAATAATCGTCATTATCCTCGCTGCTGCCCTGCCAGGTATCACAGAGATCCTACCTGTGGCAGCCCCAGCGTAGAGGACCACAGCAGCAGAGTCTGGACACGTCGCTGAGCTGCTGTGGGTCTCTGTCAGGCCCCCTGCCCTTCTGCAGCCTGCACACAATGCCGCTATGTCCCATGGGCTTCTCCTCTCACCTCTGAGTATGTGCTAAACAGCTTACCAAGCAGCTTCAGACTCATTGACACCTAATCAGCCCTAACTGGCTGCAAGTCAGCACACTAAGCTCAAGGAGAAGTCCTTCCAGGGGGCAGGTGGCTGCCAGAATCCCCACAGAAATATATGCAAGGCCTCTGGGGACCAGCCACTGGGTGGGATGATGAAGGAAGACCACAGTCGAGTCCCCTAAGAAACCTGTGCTGTCCCAGCTATAAGGCAGCCACAGG
The DNA here is from genome assembly GCF_057802395.1 of Ceratotherium simum simum. NCBI lineage: Eukaryota > Metazoa > Chordata > Mammalia > Perissodactyla > Rhinocerotidae > Ceratotherium > Ceratotherium simum. The sequence goes on from NC_141925.1 coordinate 8,657,430, forward strand.
ACCTCGGCACTGAATGACGGATTAAATGAACGGATTGATCAAGTATGGATCCATTCCACCTACTATGTTTCAGGTACTCTGCTAGTGCTGGAGCCTGAGACACAACCATGAATAGAACAGATGGTCTCCTGCCCACATGGAGCTTAGAGTCTTGTGGGGGAGGGATACCAAAAAGCAAGTGAACAAACTCATCAAAATAATGGTCAGCATTTATTGTATGGCAGGCTCTGTCCTTCTGGAAGCCCTCCTGGATGACCTTATGAGGTAGAATCTATTATAATCCCTGTTTTAGAGAAGAGGAAAATGAGGACCAGAAACTTGGCCCAATATCCCAGCAACTGGGAAGTGGGGAAGCCAGAATTCTCACCTCAGCGATCTGCCGCAGACTCCAAGCTCTTAACCACTCAGTGCACTGTGATATGTTCCATAGTTACCTATGGTGGAAGTGCCAAGAGGGAAACAAAGAAGTGGAGACGTACACTGATGGGGGATATGGGCAGGAGGGGACCAATGGGAAGTGAGGCAAGCCCTATCTGAGGTGGTGATACGTAATGATGAGAAATAGCCAGCCATGGCAGGAGTGAGGGGAAGAGCATTCCAGGCTGAAAGAAAAGCCAGTGCAGCTGGAGCAGATGAGGAAGCTGTCAAAGGGCAACATCCATCAAGCCCAGTCAGGACACTCAGTGACCGTAGGATGCACTCTGTCCCATCAGCCTCTACTCAAATGGGCTCACCTCTCCCAGTTATGGGAATCGGCGTGGCTGTGTAACCAGGAGCAAGTCACTAACCTCCTGAGCCTCAGTTTCTGCATCTGTAAATATATATACATGAACAAGTATTTAAGAGGAACTCGTTGTTTTCAACTATCACGCCAAATACTTTGGGAGAAAACTGACAACAATGACGCTGTCCCCAAAAAGTTAAAATTTGGCCTAACAGAGCACCACTACAAAATACTATAAGACAGCGTATGATCAAGGTGACTACCACACTTTGGTATTCCAAAGTCTGCCATGGATCAACTGCTCAGACTTCAGGTTAATACAGGAATCTGGAAGAAAATCATGCCAATCAGGATAATATAACTTAATTTTCTTGCTTAAACAACCTTGGATGATGAACCAGCACTCCCAAGCCTAGAAAGAGAGGGCTCCACCAATCAGGAATGAACAACCACCAGACATCAAGGTGGAAGATTCCAGCTGAGTTCTCCCAGGCTAATCTTATACCACATCGTAAACAAACAAAGTGATGACCACCAGCTTCTCCTAGTATCTCAGTTGCATTCCAAAGCTAGACAGTGAGGTAGTTCTAAATCCAGAGTAATTCAGCTAACTAAAGCAGTGGCTATACAAACACCCTCAGAAGCCAAGTACAATATATTGGACAGATATCATGTGGTCTAGCTGCTATTTTCAATAGTGCTTGTGTCTGTGTGTATCTGGGTGCATGTAAGTATAGTCTTCACAATGACCCTTCAAAGTAAATATTATGATTACAAGTTTATGTATGAGAAAACTAAGGTTGAGATTTATTTAGTAATCTGGCACAAATCTTAAAACCAGTAGTAGGATATACCAGGATCTGAGCACCAACATGAGCCCATTTTCTTCCATTACTGCTGAGGGTGAGTACGGAAAAGTCCTCAATAAATACTGATGAAAGAAATAGGTATGATGGAATTAAAATACCAGAAAGAGCCTTGTGTTTCCTCTTGCCCTGGTTCAATGACTTCTCCTGAGATGAAAGTTTTCAGTGTATGTTTATATAAATGGGCATTACTGTCTTGCTAGTTGAACCTGCAGACAAAAATAATACGAGTGGTAACAAGTCCACTCATTTCCGTAGGCCTTCCACAGAGGTCTTTGACATACGGTGTCTTGGTTAATCCTCCAATGGCTTGGGAGGTGGGCATTGGTGCCACTCTAAACACAAAGAAAATGAGATCCCAAAACAGTGAAAACAGCGATGGCAGATATTTATTAAGCACGCACCTGATGCTAGGCGCTTTGCACATTATGCCATTCAATCCATTCATATGAAGCTGTCATGGTGCCCATCGTCCAGAAGAGCAGATTGGGGCTCAGAGAGGTTAAGTGACTCATCCAAGGTCATATGCCTGGTCATCAGAGCAAGAATTCAAACCCAAAGATATGCTCTCAATCACCATGACATCCTGCCTCTCCCCAGGACAGACAAGGGCTCAAATTGAGTCCAGCAGACTCCCATCAGATATCTACCAGTTCATCTGGATTTGTGGCTCATTATAGACTCTTGTGGAGACTTTGTTGATGCCATATGAGTTCTACGCAAAGACACGCTTCCGTCTCAGCTAACCTATGTCCTCACCACCTCTTCTTTGTCTCCTATCGCCTGTTGGAAATCACACAATATACCACGGTCAGCCTGGCTGTCAGAGACTCTCCTCACCCAGCAGAGTTAGACTTGCATCAAGATGAGAGGCCACAGCTACACGGGAAGGTCCGTGTTCAAGCGTAACCCCCTACTCACCACTTACTGAAGAGTAAGCACAACAGCTCTCCCACTGCTTAGCAACTATTTTATGTCAAGTAAGAGCTACTGAGGGGCAGAGAGACCACTTGTAGACACAGAATAGCTATTTGGTTGGTTGGTTGTTCATTTTTTGAGGAAATGAAATGAGCTTTTAATTCAAACACAGTCTCCAACAAAATAATCCAAGAGTGAAGAAGAAGGAGGTAATGGGTGAAGTGGAGAGAGGCTGGGAAGGCCAAAGTATATGGCTGGGGGAGGAACAGAGAGGAGGAAGAGGAAAACGAGGGGGTGAGGGGAGAGGCAGAGAGAGAGAAAGGGGAAGAGACGGAGAGGAGAAGGGAGGAAAGAAGGGGGAGAGTGAAGGAGAAAATTGAGAGATGTGGCAGAGAGATCAGAGGGGCTAACAAGGAAGGAAATTATTAGTGATGCAGCTGAATCATAAAACTTTCATGTTTATAGGAAACTCATGGCTCCAGGGTTTAACAAAAGGTGTTATGTCTTAAACTTGCCAGATTGGGGAAGCAGCAGGACTTTTAGAATGTGTTTAAGTAAGGAGGCCTGAGTGCTTTCTAAATTCACTCCAGGAAAACGACAATTTGCCCCAGGGTGAAAATAAAGACACAAGAGTAGGATACGGGGCAGAGGCCACCCAAGGGTATTGACAAGAGCCATGCCCCCAGGGTTGTCACCTGGAGTGAGAGGCAGGCTACGGGGATGCCAAGGCTTAGAGAGGGAGATACAGCCTTGCTTCAGAGAAATCTTGCTGCAAACCCTGGAGACTTCCAGACCAGGGCTTTGGACAGGGTTGCAATGACGTTATGTATATGAGGCAGTGGAAGTTTCCTCCAAAGGAAAAAGGGAGACAAGTGGCTTGAGCAAGTCAGGAAAGCAAGCTTGGTGGCTGGAGTCCTGCAGTCAACCGACCAAGGCAGCCTCTCTGACTCGCACGATGCTGTCTGGCTCCCACATCATCACTGTTCTGAGTTCAGCGTTCCTCCTGGTTATAGATGCTCCATACACTCACCACAGACAAAATATGCAAAAGCAGAAGGATGCAGAGAAGACTTCCAGGGTCCCCCACCCAGGGGCAACCACCAGGACACAGGCCTGCTTGGTGGTGGAGAGCTGGGTTCAACCAGACTCAGGTTCTCACCAACTGGGTAATTGGAGGCAAGTCATTCACCATCCCAAGTCTCAGTTTCCTCATCAGTATCACAGAAGTAACAAAATGTGGAAAAATACAATAAAATGCTTGATGCACTGTCCATCATGTACAGGAAAGCTTTTTCTACTATTTATGATTGTTATTTCCCTTTCAGTCTCTTTTTTTCTCAGCATTTGAATGTGGTCTATGCAATGTACCCAACACAGGCAGAAGGATTTTTCCAGGCCATTAAAAACAAAAACACTTCCTAAATTCAGTCATCAGATCACTTTGCCCTCGGATCCAAGAAGAGCGTTAGGGCCCGTCTCTAACTCTCTCTTTCTATCAGCTGAAGAACATGGAGATGCTCCACTCAGCTGCTCCGTCAGGCTAGGAGGGGCTGGCTGCAGAGAACACAGAAGGAAGGACACCACCAGCAGACAAGGACCGTGACAGCTCTTAACAACCACCCCGAGAGAAACCACCAACTCCACTCAACTAGAGACATGTCAAACAAGAACCAGGTCTACTTTTCTCTCTCTTCGCTCCCCCCACCGAAAAAAATCCAATTGGGGAACTGTGAAAGCAGGTCCTTTCAGAGACTTCATATCAGCTAGAGGAACCTCCAGACCTTTGCACATGCTGTTCCCTCTCTTGCAATGCTTTTCCTCAAGTATGTGGCAGGATCTCCTACTTGACCTGTCTGTTCTCAGATGGCTCCTTCTCAGTGAAGCCCTCTCTGATGGCTCTATTTAAAATGGAAACCCCACCGCACCACCACCCTAACCCTTTCTTTGCCCTTCCCTGCTCCATCTTTTCTAGTGCTTATCACCAGCTGACATATCACAAACTTTACTTGCTTACGTCTGTTCTCCCGCCCCTCGCACTAGATTGGAGCCACAAAGAAGGCAGAAGGTTTTGCCCATTGTGTTGACTGCTGTATCTGCAGCACTCAGAGCCCATAGAAGGCTCTCAGAGAGTATTTGTTACACGACAGAATGAGTTGTCTATAGCTCCCCCAACCCTGGCATCCACATGAAGGTGAAAGGACCTTATAAAGAAGTTGTCCATATCACAGAGGAGGAAACTGAGGCCCAGAGAGGAGAAGGGACTTGTCCAAGCTCTCACAGCAAAGTTTAGCATTTCAGCTGGCAAGAACACCCACATATCAATGTTAGAATATAATGAATTTTCTCTCCATGCTCCAAGGAAGGTTCATCCAGCCTAGTCTCAGAAACAACCTTCATAACAGCAACCAGGGCGGGAGCCTGGCTGCCAGTTCTAGGTCTGCCCTGACCAGCCGAGTGAGGTTGGCATGTCTCTCAGCTGAGTCCATCTGCAAAATGGAACAATAGACCCTGCTCTCACCTCCCACCACTGGTGCTCTGAGCATCAGTAGAATATTTTGGAAAGTTTCTTGGCTTCCAGAGTGGGAGGGGAACCTAGGGAGACACGAGGAGCCCTTGCTGGTGTGTTAATGGAAGTGCTAAAGTTGGCGTGCTGCCAGCGAGGGCTGGCCCAGTGCCTCTGCGACTTTCCATTCAGATGCTCCTATGCCACTTGTCACCAGCAAGAGGATGCTGTCTCAGTAAAGGACAGAACTGGAAATGCTGCTGCCCCCGCGAACCAAGCACTCTCTCTGCATGTTCCCTTCTCTCCTTCCTCCTCCCAGGCATCCCAGACAGACACTCGTGGGCCTCGGACAGAGGATCCTTTCCACCCTCTGTCTGTCCTCATGCTACCGGCTCAACACCAAGCTGACATGAGGGAAGCCATTGTAGAAAACATACCCTATCGTAACTTTGAATGACCTCTGACTAACTAACCCAGCTGGAGATGCACCCTCCAGGAGGTCTAACTGCTCTGTGGATTTTACAACCCCTGCTTGTGCGTGTACCTCCCAGCTGTGATGAGATGACAACTTTGTTCTTTTGAGTTCCTTAGGAATGTGATGACCTCCGAACAGAGAGTCTATGCTGATAGCCATCAACAATGACAACTAAAAGATCTGGTGTGGGAGTCCCAGTCTGTAACACCACAGGGTCAACATTCCTAACCCCCTCCCCTGTAATCCACTGGCCTATATAACTGCTGTAAGATTTTGTGCCCCCTTAAGATGGTTCTTTGAGACATTAGTCGGCCATCTTCCCCCTTGCTAGCAAGCTGTAATACACTGCCCTTTCTTTTCCACCATCTTGCCTCTTGATGATTGGCTTTTGTCTCGCGGTGAGCAGATCGTGCCCTTTGTGCGGTAACACCCACTGCCTTGGCCTGGACAAATCTCCCCAGGAAGCAACTCCTTTCACATCCATATGGCTTTCCACAGGGAGGTGCAGTGGTTGGGGACTTATTACAAAGTGCTCTAGAGGCCGTGGCTGAGGAGCGTCTGGTTTTCTGTGGCATCGCTGGAAATGCCATCGTCATCATTGGTGACTGACATTTGTTTTCTGCGTGCCCTGTGCTAGACCTGTGCTAAGCCCTCCATGTAGCCTATAGTATTGCTTACTTCTCACAATGACTCTATGAGGCCAGCGCTATTGTTTTACCCATTTCAAAGATGAGGAAACTGAGGCACAGAGTTTTTAATTACATTCCCCAAAGTTTCACAGTCAATAAGTGGCAGAGTGATGATTCAAAGCCAGGCATCCAGCATAGTGAGAAAAGAGCATGATGGTGAAATGAATGTGTGCTCCCCTTTACATAAATAGTGTGGAGCTGTCACTGGGAGGCAGCTGTCCAGCCAGGGACTACATTTCCCAGCACCCCTTGCATCTGGGTGTGGCCATGTGACTAGCTCTCACCAATAGGATGTGGGCCAGAGTTTATAAGAGCTCAGAAGCCCTCTCCTCTCTCCTTCCCCCCTCCACTGGCTGGTTGCAGAACACTCTAAGGTATCAGAGGATGGCACAGCCACAACATGGTAGAGGTTGAGTCCTTAAATCCCCACATGACAGGAAGCTGCCAGCTGACCAGCATGGACCATTGGATGAGTGAGTAATAAGCTTTACGGTTAAGTCAGAGGTTGGCCAAGTGTTTTTCTATAAAAGGTCAGAGAGCGTATTTTCAGCTTTACAGAACATACAGTCTCTGTCATAAGGACCCAACTCTGCCATTAAGCATGAAAGCTTCCATAGATAATCTGTAAACAAACGAGTGTAGCTGTGTTCCAATAAAACTTTATTTACAAATAAAACAGACAGCAGGCCAGATTTGGCCCATGAGTCATAGTCTGCCAGCCCTTCTGTTAAGCCATCAAAATGGGGGTGGGGTGGAATATTTGTCATTGCAGCCAATGTTAATCAAGTAATATGGAGGAGGGGAGAGGAACGATGATAAACAGTGCTCATTGGTCCTCTGATCATCCACGACCATACGCATGTGAAGGGACTCAGTCTCCCAACCCCATCTTTCCTCCCCAAAGCTTGATCAGGCCATGAATCCAGGCCACAGGCTTCATTGCCCGTAGAAAATCAGAAGGGAGGCGAGTCCCCAAAGAGAACACTCTATTTCCCAGCCTAATCGCACATCTTCCCAAAGGCTGCAGTCATGTAGATTCAAATGAAAAACAGCATTTTAAAAAGAAGATAGAAATGCTGAATAAAACATTAAATAGAAAAACCTAATGCAGCACTTAAAAGTTAATGCCCCAACATTTATTTTGAGAATGAAGCATGTGTCTCACCTCATCTGTGACTAAAAAGTTCCCTGCCTTATTCATGCAGCGGCTTTCCCATTGTTTGCATAATGCGGCCAGTTAAAGCGGAAACTCCAGGAGGCCGCAGGGTCCTGGGCGTTTACTGTAGGTGATGGAAAAGGAACGTGGGCAAGGAGCTACGCTTGCCTAGAAGGGAAGAAATTGTTTCAGAGATTTTCCAAGTCATCTTCACGTTCTTGGGTGGGTTTTTTTAAATCATTAAATGTTATACAATTTACATTTCTCTTGTCACTCAATATGACTGTCAGTTCTGGCAGAAGATGTTAACATGCTCGGTTTCCTTCCCCCTTCTCTGCTCCAGACCATGACGTGATGGCATAGCAGAGTCTGCAACTGAGATGCTGCCTCCTTGGGAGGCACCGACGCGGTGCGGCTGCGTCTCTCTCCGGGGATGTGCTCAGGCCGCGCCATTGCCGTGGGGAGGGGAATGTGAAGCCCAGAGGGTATTAGTTTTGGTCTCCTGCCTGCACTTTCTCCTGCCCTGGGGATGCAGCTGGCACCTGCGAATCCACGCCTCCCAGGAAGGGCCTGCACAGGGACCAGGCATTTTCAGACGGAAAGCTTTTCTCGAGGATTCTTTTACTCGCATTCTGCCTTAAGCCCAGGACTTTTTATTTTGTGCTTTTATATTGATGAATTACAAAGGGGCCTCTCACATCTTTCTCTTCTTTCTAACCTTCTCCCTCCACTTTGTTTGCTGAATCTCTGCTCTCAGGCCAGGAGGCATTACACAGAAACTAAAGTTCAGGGGGATCAACTGTTAACTCGGCAAATACTTACTGACATCTGCAATCTCAGACACTATTTAAGCCTCCAGAGATAGAGCAGTGAGCAAAACACAGTCGCTGATGTCAAGGTGCCTACATTCTAGTGGGAAAAACAATAAATAAATTTATAATTTGTCACCATAAAAAAATTTTAATGAGGCCTCTTTGGTTTTATGCCCCATGTGCTGTTCGGGGGGTGGGCTCTGCCGTACTGACTGCTGACATAAAAATATGCTAGCATTCATGAGGCCAGAGAGAAATCTGAACTCGAGAAAGTGGTGTGGGGCCCTGGAATCAGGAAAAAAAGGCCCAGGCTGGAATCCTTCTGCCATTCAGTTCATGTCAGTTCCCAGCTCTCCAGCTTCTAATGGCCTCTTTGTTACTCCCTGAATAAAATCTAAATTCTCAGCAAGGCCTTCAAGACCCCGTATGATCTGCCTCTGCTATTTCTCTGGACACACCCTCTATTCCTTCTCTCCAGCCACACTGGCTTCTTTGCTGTTCCTCAAACACACAGAGCCTATTCACACCTCAGGGCCTTTGCACCTGCTGTGCCCTCCTCCTGATAGTCACGTGGCTGCGGCCCTCACTTCGAATGTCAGCACTTCAAGAGGTCATTCCCATCTAAATGGCAGCCGATACTCTATTCTCTTCCCCTGCTGCTATTGACTGAATGTCCCCCAAAATTCATATGTTAAAATAATAACCCCCACCCCAACGGGAAGGTATTTGGAAGTGAGGCCTTGGGAGGTGATTAGGTCATGAGGGTGGAGCCCTAATGAATGGGATTAGTGCCCTTATAAAAAACTCAAGATGGCGTGCTTTCTCTCTCTCTCTGCTCTCCGCCATGTGAGGACACAGCAAGAAGACGGCCATCTACAGGCCAGGAAGCGGGTCCTCACTAGGAACGGAATCTGCTGGCATTTTGATGTCAGACTTCCAGCCTCCAGAACTGTGAGAAATAAATGTCTGTTGTTTAAGCCGCCCAGTTGATGGTAATTTGTTACAGCAGCCCGAACAGACTAAGACACCGGACTAGGACACCTGCTTTCAGTTTCTCCTCCCAGCCCGTATTGCTCCCCAACACAGTGTATCTTCACTTGCCCGTCTCTGTCTGACTTCCTCCACTGGAACATCAGCTCTCTCAGGCTGAGCTGTGGATGACGAATGCTGCTCAGCGCTGTAACTTACTGCACCCACTCTGCTGCCCTCCAGCCGGTTTTCCATGTGGCCCTCAGAGGATGCTTCCGGCTCACCACCCCCTCCACCATGGTTTGGAAATCTTCAGTGGTTTCTCTCTGCTCTTAAGATAAAGATGCAACTCCCAAAGCGGGCCTGCACCTCCCTGCATGGACTTGCACTTGCCTACCTTAGTCCTTACCCTCCAAGCTCTGGAGTCTTGTCCGGCATTTTTTTCAGACCTTATATTTGCTACAGTCCCTCCTGCCCCAGGGCCTTTGCCCACGCTGTTCCCACTTTCTGGAACACTCTTCTCTCTTCACCCAGTCACCCCCTCCTAGTCTTCATATCTCAGTTTCAGTCCACGTCCTCAGACAACACTTCTCTGACCTTCCCGAGTAGGTCAAACCCTGTCATCTGCTCTCCTAGAGCCTGTGGTTTCACAGTACTCAGTACGGGGTATTTTTATATATTTACTTAGGAGATACTTTACTTGATATCTGCCTCCCCTTCTAGACTGTAAGCTCCAGGTGGGCAAAGAGAGCATTGTTTGTGCTCCCATCTTACTCTCAGAGCCTAGCACACAGGAGGCTTTCCAGAAATATGTGAATGAATAACCAAAGGAACATCACGGTCAAACAAGCTCCTTAAAGCTCGCTGAGTCTCAGGCAATAACAGCTATGCCATAGGACGGGAGGCCTCAATGAGATAAAACTTAGACGACGCTTTGTAAGTAACAATGGGCACCATTGCGCAAATTCAGTGCATTTATTTAAAGACTGGGGACCACCCACCTCTAGTCTCTTCTGATCCATTGAATCTGAAACCTTCCACAAGACACTTTAATCCAAACACCACCTCTGCTGAGTTACTTTAGTGGCCTTTTGCACTGCTAAAAGTCAGTATCTCATAGGATTTTCTCACCAAACCAGTCAGTTGGGCATTGACTGTGTGTTCTGAGTGCTTTATATAAATTAACACATTCAGCGCTTGCAACCTCTAATTATGCCCACTGAACAGCTGGGGAAACTGAGGCATGGAAGAGAAAAGGGACTTTCCAATAGACACCCAACTAGAAGGTGGTGGATTCAGGGTGTGAACCCAGCATTCTAACTCCAGTCTGTGCTCTGAACTGTCATGCAGCGGCAGTGGAATCCACGCAAATGACAAATGAGGCAGCTGAGGCCAGGCAGGTTTAGTCACGTCTGCCTGACCCCCAGCAGGAACTCTGAACACAAGGCCTCCACCTTGTGTTCATGAAAGAGATCAATGTCTAATGTCCCCGCCCAATGGGGAGGCCGTTGGACCCATCACCATGCCATGCCTCCCAGCACACCAGGCTCCCAGGACACCCCCAGTGCCCCAGCTGGTCTTCCCCTGTTGGCGTAGTTTGCCCTGCACTCCTGGGCACATGTTCACACCAGGATCAGGTGTGTTTCTGTGACTTTCTCAGGTGCTCATACCTGGTACTCCCACCTGTCACGCCAACCTGGGACTGCAATTCAATTCCATCAACATTTACCAAGACTCTACCCCACGGAATTCTGCAGAGAGCAAACCACCAGAGTGAGGCTTTAGTCAGACAGGCCAGGGTTCAAATTATTCATTCATTCTTTCATTCATTCATTCTGTTAACACATATTGTGGAGCCTGGCTCTACTATGGGGCTGTGCTATGCACTCAGGATACCAAGGTGAACCCAAGAGACAGGGGCCCTGCCATCGGGAACTCAGAGCCTGATGGGAGAGACAGACACTAAGTCACTAAACACATAAACAAACAAGGAAACTGGCAATTGTGTGACATGCAGTGATGGAAATAAACAGGATGATCTGGGGGATGAAACTGAGAGTGGAGGGTTGGAAAGATCTTTAAAACAGAGCCACAATCTGCCCCTGACAAGTTTTGTTCCTTGGGGCAAGTCTTTTAACCCCTCCAAGCCACAGTTTCCAAATCCATGAATGGGGATGGCAATATCTACCACATTTGTAAAATGCTCAGAAATGAAAGTGACACTTTTGTTGAGCCAGATGCTAGGTATTCAGGTGTGAACAAGACATGCCGTGTGGTCCAGGAAGGGAGACGGGGCACATGAAGGCATGTGCCACCAGCATTAAGTGGACACCACAATCAGTCCTCTCTAAGCCCTGTCCCCCCTTGTCCTGATGCAGCTGAGTTCATGCTTGTTCACTGCCCACCAAAGCAGGTGAGTCCTCCAGCCTCATCCAGCCCAGCAGCCAACCGTGAGAAAGGCAGACGAGAGGCATCTTCCTCCTCCCACCTCGCCAAGTCATTGAGCAAAGAGGAGACAGAGGCAGATGGGCCCACTTTCTGCCTCTTCTCTGCTTTTTTCCTATCACCCCAGGGCAAACAACCAGCAAGAAAGACCCTGCAGGAAGACCTCACAGGTGGGGCCAGGGCCTTGGCATAGACAGATGTCTTCACCAAGCCAGGCTGCCAGGAGAGCCACATTAGCAGCGTCAAGGGCAGACATTTCTACGCCCTATCTGACCAAATCATAATGCTCCCAGAGACGACAGCCCATCGTCCTCTGCCTTCAGGCTAGGCCAGTGATCAGGGAGGCTTCACAACTCAAATCAAAACTGGCTCAGATACGATGGCGCTGGGGAGAAGAATCACGACTTGCTGGCGCGTGCTCAAGGCCAAGAGATAAATGAGTCACTCAACTTTTAACAGCCGCAGGTGGGAGAAAACTGGTATCCATTCAGGAGATTGGTTGGCCCTTGGCATTCTTAAAGATTCCCAGAATCTAAGTATCCTCAGCATCCCTGCCTTACACACACACACAGATACTTTATATACGTGTATATATATACACATACACGTGTATATAGATACACATACAGACATGCATATATATAGACACAAACATGTGTGTGTATATAGACACACACACACACATACGCACGCATGTACTGCTGTTATATCAGCTCACATTCGCTCTGAGAAAACCTTCAGTGGTCCTCCGTGAAGAATAAACTTGTCCTGGCCCTAAGGCCACCACAAATGGACCTTGCCTTCCTTACATCCAGCCATGCCCTCCTTTAACATTTACACTTTCTTTGCACATTCTGCACTGGTGTTTCCCCAACTTCCATCACTCAAAAACGATCTTTGGGATTTTTGCCTTATTTGCAAACCACCCATTTTATTAGCAACTTAATACATTTTAAGTTAAGGTAGTTTTCACTTAAATGAATTTGTTTTGAAAAATAACTTTATGCAGAGCACCATAAATGAAAAACCAGTATCATTCACCATCACACAAAGGCTGCCGTAAAAATAAATACAATGAATATAAAATAATGCTGGTGAATTCTAGCTGGGGACCAGAGCCTGCCCAAGGCCTTCAGCCAGAGAGCTACTGACATTTTGTTACAAAGAGAGAAAAGCTGGCTCTGGAGACGTGATTCCTCTGACTAAGACCTTCTCCTTGATGTAATCTGGAAAACTAGAAAATAATTTAAAAAGGGGTCTGTGATTCTGTTGATTTATTCTGGTGTTGGTGTGACCCCTCCAATCGTCTCAGGAACCACCAGTCTGTGGCCCACACTTTGAGAGACAGTGGCGAGTATTCAGTGGTTTGTTGGCTGGGAGCATCCTAACAGGTGCAGCCAATCTGAATGTCACACACACAAATGACACCCCGATGCTTCATCCTATAGCAATCATCCTGAAACTCCTTCTGGGGCGCCCCATTAAGTATAAACTCATTGTTTATGAGTTTATGGCTCTCAGATCCTTTACAACATAACATCTTTGGCTTCATTCTTTTCTTCCCACCCTGTCTGCACTCACTTTCTCTCACACTCCTCTTCATATACTCTACCTCCTGAGCAAACCCCTAAAGCCCTACCCATCCTTCGAGTCACATCTCAAGTGTCTCCTCCCCCATGAAGCTTCCTCTGCCTTCTCCCTGGTCTCACACACCTAAGCCAGTGGTTCCCAGACTTGAGCATCCCTCCACACCACCTTGAGTTTCTGATTCAAGGAGTCTTGGGGGGAGCCCAAGAATTTGCATTCCCACGTAAGGCTGATGCTCCTGGTCTGGGGACCACACTCTGAGAGCCACTGCCCTAGGCAATCAATAGATTTCTGCGGAATTTCATTTCCTCTCTGCCTCCTGCTTTCAGGTAAAAGTGGTGACTGAATGGTTGTTAGATTCCCTGCTAACACTCCTTCACTTGTGTTACCAGGGTTCAGGGGGTCTCTCCGAAATACACCAGGACCCCCCCCCTTTTTAATCATTCTGCTTACGCTGATGTATTAGTTCCTAGAGCTGACACAACAAAGTACCACAGACTGGGTGGCTTAAACAAAAGAAATTTATTCTCTCACGGTTCTGGAGGCTGGAAGTCTGAGATCAAGGGGTTGGTAGGGTTGGTTCCTTCTGAGAGCTGTGAGGAAAAATCTGTTCCATGCCTCTCTCCCAGCTTTTGGTAGCCTCGGGTTCCTTGGCTTGTAGATGGCGCTCTCCCATTTACGCCATAATAAAAATATTAGTACTTATGGGGCTGGCCCGGTGGCATAGTGGTTAAGGTCGTGCACTCTGCTTCGGCAGCCTGGGGTTTGTGGGTTCAGATCCTGGTGCAGACCTATGCACTGCTTATCAAGGCATGCTGTGGCAGGCGTCCCACATATAAAATAGAGGAAGATGGGCACAGATGTTAGCCCAGGGCCAGTCTTCCTCAGCAAAAAGAGGAGGATTGGCAATGGATGTTAGCTCAGGGCTAATCTTCCTCATCAAAAAATATATATATATATATATTAGTGCTTGTTATTTAAAAAAAATTGTATGTGTCTTCACATCATCTTCCCTCTGTATATGTCTGACTCTATGTCCAAATTTCCCCTTTTTATAAGGACACCAGTCATTTTGGATTAGGGTCCACCCTATGACTCCATTTTAACTTGATTACCTCTGTAAAAACCCTATCTCCAAATGAGGTCATATTCTGAGGTCCTGGGGGTTAGGACTTCTGCACATATTTTGTGGGTGGACATAATTTCACCCATGACACCCTGTCAGGTAACACCTCCGATCCCACGAGGATCCGTGCTGTGGAGACAAACAACTCACTTGCCTTGAGGACACATCATCCCGTAGATGTCCCCCATCACCAGTCCGAGCATCAGAATCTGGGCTACTGGAGAATTCTGCTCAGGTTAGCAAAAGGGAATTGCTCCCGTCCTTATGCAACGTGCTGACCTGGTTGGTAATTGAAACGAAAGGGCGTTGGTAGCCAAGTAAGACGTGGGATACTCATCTCACCAGTGCTTTTGTCTCCATGGCTTTCTTCTTGAAATATGAAAACAACCCTGTTATATAACTGCATGCCATTGCACTGAGTTAAGTAAACCGATCCTAGCGCCTCTGTGGAAACACAGCGATCGCCTCTCCGCTTGTCAGAATTAACCGCCTTCTACTTGAAGCCCCCCACCCAGGTCCAGCCCTGCCCCCTTCCATCTCACCTGACACTCAGGATGCACAATGATCTTTCTAAAAAGCGTATTTGATCATGTCACTACCCTGCTTTAAACCCTTTAATGCCCCACCCCCACCTCATCCTAAAATAAAGTCTAAACTCCTTAGCAGGACATTCAAGGGTGGTCATTAATCTGCACGTGACAACTTCTCTACTCCCATCTCTAAGCCCTCCCCCACACCTGGAGAACCTTCCAGGCAAGCCCAGCTCCCTGCGGTTCCTCTCAGTCCCCATCACCCCCCCTTGATTGCCTTTCCCTCCTGCTCTCCCTAGACCAGGGTTTCTCAACCTCAGCACTGCTGACATTTGGGACTGGATAATTCTGCCTTGGGAGGGGCTGTCCTGTGCATTCCAGCGTGGTCAGCAACCTCCCTGGCCTCTACCCACTAGACGCTAGTAGCAACTCCTCCCCACCTCCAGTTTTGACAACCAAAAATGTCCCTAGACATTGCCACCTGTCCCCTGTCCTAGATAATTCCAAACAGTCCTTTAAAAAAAGGTGACAGAGCAGTGTCACCTCCTCCAGGAAGCTCTCCGGTCCCCCCTCCAGGCCCCACGGTACAACGTCCTGTTTTTACTGCAGCCCTCACACTGCAAATTCACCATGTGTTTACTTTGGGTCTCCCCCACATTAGACTGGACCACCATGTCTACTTCTATTTTGTGCCTCTGGTGCTAGCATAGGGCCTGCCTAGCAGGCGGCCGGTGTTCTGTCATGTTTGTGGATCAAGTAAATGAAAAAGTGAGTGAGTGGGAAAGAAAGGGAGAGAAGAGGGGTTGGTCCTGCCCCTGGTGCCACATTTAAAGGGGTTTCACTGCGTCCAGCGTGTTTTTTCAGTTCACCACTCGGATGAGGAGGGACATCCGTAGGGGGAGCATATATGAATCGCACTCCAACCCCGCACCAAACCTGCTCTCCATCTCCAGGGGCTCAGATAAATGTTGCTTTGTTAACACCTCACTCACTAGGCTTTCTTTTATTTTCTTTTAAACTTTAAAAGGTAGAGTTTTTTTTTAAAGGCAAGAAGCTAAAGTCTTAGAGGCATTTGCTCAAGCTAATCTCCGCTGACGCGAGGACGGGAGCAAGGCTTATCAACGCTGCCACCTACAGAGCAGCGGGGCAGCCGAGGGCTGTGAGGCAGAGGGAACAGGCTGGAGGGGCCAAGCGAGGGCCCCCCCAGAAGGAAGGCCTGGGGTCAGCGCCACAAAGGGGCCGGCGCCTGGCTCTTCACTAGTGGGAGGAGATTGTTTTTCAGAAAAGCTCTGAGAACAGGGTGCTGGGCGGAAATCCGTCCCCTCTCAGCTACAAAGGAGCTGGGCTGAAGGAGAGAGAAGCCCTTCCTCCACACTCACTCAAAGGAGGGGTATCGGGGCTGCAACACACACGTGCACACACAAGCCCTCACACTCAGCACACACACAAACTCACAAATACACACACACACACACAAAAGTGCACACACACAAATACACACGTTCATACCACACAGGCACACTACACATACATAAACACACATCACAGGCATACTCTCACACACACACACACTCACACACACAAACACACACATCACAGGCAATACACATACTCACACCGATACACATATACACACAACACAATCACACGTTTTTGCCTCTAATTCTCTTTACATCTGCCTCTGTTCATCAAAAAGCCATTCTGAAGGCTGAGATACAGCTGTGGGGGAGACGCAGCTGTAGGGGAGATGCAGCTGCAGGGGAGAGGCAGCTGGGGGGGAGATATTTACAGCTGTGGGGGAGACGCAGCTGTGGGGGGAGATGCAGCTGTGGGGGGAGATAGACACAGCTGTGGGGGAGACGCAGCTGTGGGGGAGACGCAGCTGTGGGGGAGAGGCAGCAGTGGGGGGAGATGCAGGTGTGGGGGGAGATAGATACAGCTGTGGGGGAGACGCAGCTGTGGGGGAGATGCAGCTGTGGAGGAAATGCAGCTGTGGGGAAAGATAGACACAGCTGTGGGGGGAGGCTAGGGGCTCCCACTCTGCCCCTGGTGAGGCGTCCTGTCTGCGCTGGGCAGGAGCAATCACAGCCTGTAACTTTCCCTTCTGTCTCAGGCTTGGGGAGTGGGCTTTCTCTGCGCTTCCTGCCAGCCCTTCCCAGCCTCCACCAGACCCCCGAGTGTCTTGGCAGAGTGGCCATGGTTGACTCAGTCCTCTCTCCCACCAAGGCTCACTTCCCTTCTCCAGTGACTATCTGAGGGGGCGGAGTTCCAGGTGTTAATTAACAACAATTAATGTTTTTTTACTTCAATAAACCATATCACCTTTATAATTTAAAAAAGTGAATTTAATTTTTAAGACCTTACTTTCCATGAGAGCTTCCCAGTTTTGCAAGCTAATTTTTACAAGTTAATTGTTCCAACAACCCAGCCTACAAAAAAAGTATAATGCAGAGTAGGAATTCCAGGGGGAGAGGTGCGCAAAGTAATCTTAATAAATTTTGAATCATATTTTCAATGCACTGGGTGGGGTGTGGGCTTGATAATTAGGGAGAGTCTTCAGTAAAGGTTCAATAAAATGACAGTCTTTTGTAAAGCGATTACTCACTCTGCTGTACCTACTCCCTAAAGCTCAATTATTATGTAAAAGCCTAACTTTGAACAAGCTAGCCACGTTTCTTCAGGCAAGACTCTGGCCCCTAAGTCCTTTAAAATGCAAGTTATTCCTTAGGTAAGCGCTCTGAGTGGGGCCTCTTACTAGCTACAGGGCCTCTGGGGGACCATTCATGTCTCCAAGCTTGTTTCTTCATCCGTAAAACGGGGATAATATTGCCTGTCTCCTGGGAGTGTTATAAAAGTTAAAAAAAATATGTACAGTATGTGGTACACCTTAGGTGCTCAATAAATGCTGGCTGACACCTTTGGTATGCTCATGCTCTTCACCAACCCCAATCCCCATCTCTGACTGTGTAAATCTAACCCCTTCCGTGGAGCCCAGTTCAACTCCCACCTCCTCCATGAAGTCTCCATGAATGCGCTCGTTAGCGTAAACCATTTCCTTCTGTAATCTACATCCCCCCCTCCAGCACTTTATCTGTACCTCTCCTGGGGCCCATTTAGCTTGCCATATTCTAATAAAGTCTCCAGCACACCTTACACTTGCTCTTTACTGTAATTACCAGGGTCCATGTCTAATTCATCCCCATGTCCCCCTCAGCACCCAGAACAATGAGATGCACACAGGGGGTGCTCCACGCATGCTCTTCACATTAGTAACGGTAATCACATGGTAGTCCTTGTGGTTGGCTCCCCCCATGCACTCCACCCCTGACCACCAGATAATTGTTCTAAGACAATCATGGAATTTCTGTTGCACCGCCCATATTGGGGTTTTAAAATATGTCCACAAATTTTTTTACATTCCCTCCCCTTCAAAAGGTGGAGCCTGGTCCCCTCCTGTGCACTCAATGATTCACTTCTAATGAATGGAATGTGGCAGAAGTGACAGCTGTGACTTCTGAGATGGGATCAACAAAAGCACTGTGGCTTCCTTCTCTCTCTCTGGGATCACTCACTCTGGGGGAAGCCAGCTGCCAGGACATGAGGACACTCAAGTAGCCCCATGGAGAGATTCTGAAAGTGAATAAATGCGGCCTCTTGCCAACAGCCATTTGAGGGAGCCATCTTGGCAGCAGGTCCTCCAGCCTTGGTCCAGCCTTTACATGACTGCAGCCCTGGCCAGTGTACTGACCACAACCTTACGCAAGACCCCAAGCCCCAGAATCCCCCAACCAAAATTCAAGTTGCTCCTGAATTCCAACCCACAGAATCTGTGAGATAATAAACCCTTGTTGTTTCAAACTGCTAAGTTTGGGGATAATTTGTTATGCACCAATAGCTAACTAATATACTCCTTCAGTACGTGGTTCAGGAATTTGATCCAATCCTGGACAATGATACAGTGAGAGGAAGCTGCTAAGGGAGAGGGGGTTCAGGGGAAAGCTCACTTACTCACTCCTCAGGGGGACAAAGGATGATAAGTGTCTCTTCTAGATGTTTGTTTCTGGATGTGATGCCCCAAACCTCAGAAATCCTTTTGGTACCAGCTTGTAGTGAAGCCAACACCAAATGATGGTAGGGTAGAGAGAAGGAAAGAAGCCGGGTTCTTGATGATGACACTGAACCACTGAATCCACCAATCCCAAAGCCTGATCTACTGCAGAGTTTCCGGTCATGTGAGATAATAAACTCATATGTTGTGTAAGCTACTTTGAGTCAAAGTTCTCTTACAGCAGCTAAACATATCCCAACTCAAAGAGCTACATTTAATGGGCTACCCGTATCTCACATGAGGCACTATCCTTGACACTTCTTACAGATGATTTCTAATATCTCCAGGACCTTACAATTTAGGTATTACCATCCCTATTATTAGACGAGGAAATTGAAGCTCAAAGAGGTTAAATAACTTGTCTCAGGTCATAGCTGGGATTCAGTACATGCCTGTTGAATGCAAAGTCCACGTTCTTTCCAACACACCATGCTGATGAGAAAAACGGCATGCTAAGATAGCTCCCCAAGATTCACTCAGGAAGGCAGCCAGGGCTACATCAGCAGCAAGCTTAAACATTAAATGCTGACTCCTTATCTTTCTGTAGAGCCGAACATCACCCTCTGCCACGTAGCCTCCCAAAGCTGGACAGGTCTGGATGTGACTTTCCACTTCCCACTATAGAAGGTATTATTTCTCAACATCCTACAACGGTGCCATCCACCTTAAATTTTCTCAGCTGGAAACACTTCTGCCACCACTCTAGCCCACGGTGAAGGCTCCCTGCTCTGAACTCCTACTGCACTGGTAACTGGAACTACACAGTTTAGTGCTAAAGGGTTTTCAAATTGTCTCAAGCATCCTAACCTGCCCCCAATCAGCCCAGCTGTCTGTTTCTTAAGATCAAAT
Source organism: Ceratotherium simum simum (assembly GCF_057802395.1). Taxonomy (NCBI): domain Eukaryota; kingdom Metazoa; phylum Chordata; class Mammalia; order Perissodactyla; family Rhinocerotidae; genus Ceratotherium; species Ceratotherium simum. The sequence continues at coordinate 8,677,187 of NC_141925.1, forward strand.
TCCTGTGCCGAATGCTTCTCACATTCAGCCCCTGAGTCTAGGTATCAAAGTATTAGGCATAACGTGGGTGCCTAATATGCACTTTCACACTGTCTGACCAATGGAAAGGGGCTGCAATACTAGTTTTTATTTTTTGAATCATATCTACATGGCTTTTTGCTGCATTGAGAAGTTCGACTTGCCAGCCCTCCTTTATGCCTCTTCTTTCCTCTATGCCTTTGCACAATCCTTGCAAATTCTTTCCTAATGCCATCCCCATGCCCCCAAATTAAGTCACTCTTCTTCTAGGCTATCAGTCTGTTACGTGTGTATCTTCAATAAAACAAGAATCCTATTGCTTTCTGATGAGCTCCTGAAAATGTCTTGGGCCTCAGGTATGTGAAAAACCACACACTTTCAATTCCCCAACTACCAATGGTCGGTATTTAGAAGATGCTCGATAAATGTTGATAAGATGGATGAACACGTTTATGATTCAAATGATATCCAATGTCTGCTGTGCTTCTGTAACAGTTATCTCAGGACTCAGCCCAGTAAATTGCAATAATATGTTTGAAGCTGTCTCCTCTATTGGACTGTGAGTTTGTAAGAGCAAGGAACGGATTCTTTTCACCATTGTGACTCTAACATCAAGCATGGGGCACAATGCAAGCATTCAGATATTTGCACATAAATGTGTGATGATAGTTATCTGTTTAGTTCAGCATTAGATGGGTTACTGTTCCCCAATCAACGATCAATGAATTATTGGACAATACAAAGAAACTGGTCTTGAATTAAACATTTACTATACATAATCACCTGGCAGAAAACAGTTCAAAAATAACTCTTTTTAAAAACATTTTGGGGGGACCACTAGTTGATGTCATAGTCTTTTTCAGGTTGGTGACAGCTCCTTACCAATTGTCCAAAGCTTTCCTTGGTGTCTTGCTTCACAAGGTTGCAGACGTGACTCAAGGATTTCTGATAAGGTTTGGCCTATGGAAATGCATCCCAGGCATGCGAAACTACAGATAGGCATTTTTAAAAATACAAATACCAAAAAAAAAAAAAAAAATACATATATATATATGTATATATATACATATATACATATATATATATATATATATATATATATACACAGACACCCTTTCCCAGGAAATTATTATTTCCTTCCACCCAAAGGAAGCAAGTTAAAACTAAGCTTCCTTCCCCCTATGTTCGCCAGGGGTCTCCGAAGAGCTCACATCCTTTTGCACAGCAGGCTCCATCTGAGGCCTCTTGGAAACTGGTCTGCACTGCTCTGGCTGCAGAAGAGAGAGGTTCAAAGTGGGACACAGCTTCACCATCAATTAATCCTGACTGATCTCCTGCCAGAGGTGACGTCTTATCCTCTGGGTTTGGCAGCAAGCCTGATGGAGATAAGAAATGCCAGACTGGGTCAGACCAGTGGCCCATTCAGGCCACAGCACTGTCTGACGAAGCCATCCAGAGACGTTTTGTAGAAAAGAGCTGCATGTGTCTCCTATGACATCAGTCATCAAAAATGTGCAGAGTCCTTCTCCAGCAGATCATCTTGGTGGCCCATCCAACTTCTATGCCCCCCTTCCTCCATGTTGATAGAGTCTCCATTTTGTTTAGCTGCCTATGTCTCCCTCATGAAGCTTGGGATTAAATCTTTTCCCCTGCACCAGGATTTCTCAACCTCTACACTAGTGACATTTTGAATCAGAGAATTCTTTGCTGTGGGGACTGTTCTGTGCGTTGCAGGATATTTTGCAGCATCTCTGGCCCCTACATGCTAGATACTAGTAGCAACCTCCCCACATACACTCAGTTGTGACAACCCAAAATATCTCCAGACATTGCCAAATGGGAGACATTTGTCCCTGAAGGACAAAATTGCACTTCACTGAAAACGACTGGTGCAGAAGGTGGGGATATATAGATGAAAAGATTTTTCCTTGACCTCAAGGAACTTATATTCTTGTATAATAAGCAAGCATTTATTTTTATACTGTAAAACTACCACAACCATTATTTGGTAGCAGAGAGATCATAGATCTAGATTCAAATGCTGGCTCTACTCTCTACTAGCCTGAGAGCATTACTGTCTCAATCTCAGTTTCTTCATCCAGATAATGGAGGTGACAAAGCCTACCTCTCTGCAGCATTTCAGACTTAAATAAGATAATGTGTGCAAAATGCCTAACAAAATGCCTGGCATACAATTAGTACTTAATACATTTTGGCCCTGCTTCTTATTGTGTTCTTGGTTCAAAGATTATTGTCTGGTTAGGGAACTGGGGCCTCAGTCTCTGTTAACCTTCTTCACTTTGTTCCATGGTTTTACAGACTTGAGTCCCACACGTGATGTTGATGCTGTTGGTGCTTCACCGAAATCCCCTCGGACCTTCTTACCATTTTGGGAAGGCCAGCTTGACTTCCAGCAGCCAGTACCTGCATCTTTGTCAGAAAGCAACCCTGAAGATGTGGGCCCCACGTTCCCCAGACCCTTCTGGCCCACCATGCATACTCCACCCTGGAACAGCCTTTAACTGATGACTAATGGGTGTGGGAGTATAAATACCCCAGCTCCCTCATTCTTTGGCAGGAATAATTCTCAGGCACGTGTTTTACATTGATTCCTAGAACTTCCCTGCAGGGTTAAGTTTCAGTTACCCAGCTGGTATCTGGATTAGTAACACACCCCTTATTGGATGCCTTCTCCTCCTTGTATCACCTCCTCTCTCTCGCGCCGGTGCCTCTGCATGCCCCAGATAAGCCAGGTGCACTCAATCTTTAGTCAGCCTGTTTCTAGGAGGAACTCAACTAAGACGCTCTCCCTTGACTTTAGTGATTAAGAGTCCAGACTCCAGAGCTATACTGACTGGTTAGAATCTCATTTCCGACATTTACTAGTTTTATAGCTTCGGGTAAGTTATTTAACCTCTGTATGACTCGGTTTTCTTTTTGTAAAATGGAGACAATAATACCTACTTCACAAAGTTATTATGAGGACTAAATGAGTTAACATTTGTTAAATAATTAAAGTAGTGCTTGATACCCAGTAAGCCCCAAATAAATGATTATTCCTTTAAGCGCCCTCATAATGGATCCCAGCCTCCCTGGCAGCCTGGGTCAAGTTTCCAGGGCTTGGGATTGCTGCCCACCATCTCAAGCCAACACATCAGGAGCTGTTTAGGAATCCAATTTCCAAACACAGTCAACACAGCAAGAAGAAAACTTCTCCCACTTGCCCCAAACACAATTCCAGCCTTCGTTGGTGAAGACATATGTGAAGACACGTTTCTTGCAAACTGCCTGGATTCCTGAACTTAAATTAACACTCAGGAAAGGTGCCCGGATAGAGCTGTATCTGCTGAATCATCCCTCTGTCCTGGAAAACAGACCACAGATATCAGTGTCCCCAAATGCTGACATAACCCAGTGCTGTGCCCTGCGACACGGGTATTCCCATGGGCTGGCAACAGTCCATCCTGCAGGACAACGACCCCCACCACACTTGGCCTCCCTCGGGTTGGTGCTCTAAGTAGCTCAAAACATCTCAATCCATAAAGGATTCCTCTCCCCACTTGCTCTCTCCACTTCAGCCTTGTAGGGTTTCTGTTTCCCGAAACCTTTCTACATTGCAGAGTGTGACATAGTTAGATGGCTATCTCATAAAGACTACACTTGCAACGTGTGAATATCATAATGATGCATTTTCATTCCTCAGATCACTGTCAAATGCTAAAAAACACCATTTTCATTTGTGCTGAGAGATCCCAAGCTACCTGTTTTACTGAAGACTTCCGTAAGAAAACTGCAGAATCATAATGAACTGGAAAGATTGATCCCTATAGGACAAAGATTGAATCCAGAAGGCAACATCACACATGCTGAACCAATGTCGTAAGGAAATTTGGGAGGTTATTAAATCTTACTGCAGAGGAAAATAACAAAAAGATGATCTTAATGATAAATGTATTCTCACGAAGATTTAAACTACTCCCCACTTGGAATAGGAGAGAAAAGGAAACTACTTTTCAAAGAGCCTATTATGTTTAATCTTCCCCTTAAGACCTGTGAGGAGGATGCAGTTATCACTACTTTATAGTTGAGGAGACTGAGGATCTATGGAATACAGTATGGCGGTTCCTTAAAAAATTCAAAATAGAACTACCATATGATCCAGCAATCCAACTTCTGGGTATATATCCAAGGAAATGAAAACAGGATATTGAAGAGATAGCTTCACTCCTGTGTTTATTGCAGCATTAGGCACAATAGCCAAGATATGAAAACAACCTCTAAGTGACTGTCAATGGATGAATGGATAAAGAAGTTGTGATTTTATATACATATAATGGAATATTATTCAGCCATGAAGAAGAAGGAAATCCTGCCATTTGCTACAGCATGAATGGAACTTGAGGGCATTAGGCTAAATGAGATAAGTCAGACAAAGAAAGACGAATACTATACGATGTCACTTATATGTGTAAGATAAAAAAGCCAAACTTGTGAAAACAGAGAGTAGAGTGGTAGCTACCAGGGACTGGGAGGTGGAGGAAGTGGGGATATGTTGTTTTAAGGTACAAACTTGGTAGTAGTAGATAAATTAGTCCTAGAGATCTAACCACAGTATAGTGGTTGTAGACAACAATACTGTATTATAAACTTCAGAGTTTCTAGGAGACTAGATTTTACTTGTTCCCACCACACACACAAAAAAAAAGGTAATTATGTGATGTGATGGAGGTGCTGGCTAATGCTACGATGGTAACCATATTGTAACATATAAATGAATCAAATCAACATGTTGTACACTCTAAACTTACACAAAGTTACATGTCAATTATATCTCAATAAAATAAATTAAAAAAAATTAAGACAGAGGAGGTCGACCCAGGTGTACCAGATCAGAGCTGGGATTTGAACCTAGGTAACTACAAAGGCTGTGCTCCTTGCTGTGATCTTGCTAAGTCTTTGTACTTATCATGCTCTGTGAGCTTCCAACAGGAAGGGTCAAGTTGGAAACGAGACACAGGCCCGGCCCACAAGGGGCTTACCAGCTGCCCAAGGGGACAGGGAGAGAGGTGGGTAAAGACACAACTTGCCTCGAGGTTGGAAGGAGGGCAAGCTCACCCAGGGCTGCCTGGTGGGAAAGACCTCCTAGAAGATGTGGGCCACGTGCCAGACATAAAGAAGGACCAGTCAAGGCAGTGAGGCTCAATCCCAAGAGCGGATCCCGTTCAAGCTGGGAGTTTCTCTTAAATGCAGATCCTGGGACCCACCCCTACAAAATCAGACAGTGGGTCTGGGTGAAATCTGTGGACCTGCACTTTGAACAAGTCCCACAGGTCATTCTGATACAGCTCAGGGCACCCATCGGAAAAACAGGGGACAGAGAACGGTGCATTGAAGGCATTTCACCTTAAACTTTCCAAATGCAAGAAGAAAATCAGGTTGATTGAGACAGGTGGATTCTGCGGGTGAGTGGCTACCATCGAAGAGGTAGATTGATCTAGAAGACCTTAAACATCAGGCTAAAAGGAAGATAGTGTATATTTATGGAGCATCTTCCATGTATCAGACTCTCTAAGCATTTTGCATGTATCACTTTGTTTAACCTTCACAAAAGTCCTATATGAACATCTCCATTTTAATTTAATTTGCCCAAAGTCAGACAGCTAATAAGAGAAGGTAGATTGGCCTGGGGAGAGAATGGAGCCAAGGTTAGACCCCTTTGCCTACACTAAATCCCACCTCCTGTGGTGAAAAGGCCTTTGTGCTTATCAGGGCCGGGAAGGAGGGGAACAAGAGGTCTCCTTGAAGAGTCCCAGGTAAAAAATCTCAACTCTGTGTTCTTAAAAGACAAATGGTGTTTTAATATAAGCTGTGCCAAATCACCTGCCTGCCTATATGCTATGTTAGTCTTTGCATCACCAAGAATCCTAAAGAGAACATAAGTGCTTATGTAGCAACATCTGAGAACGGGAGTGGAGAGATGAGGGACTGATGTACAGTTCCCTGGTACAGCTGTCTAAGAAAAGCTTCAGGGCCCCTCTGGCAGGGAGTAGAGGATGAATATGGGATGAGCAGAAAGAATGCAAGGAAATGGGTTAGTCACTGTGGCAATAGTCCAGGTAAGAGATGATGGTGGTGGTGGCCCAGTGTAGGGCAGCTGGAATGAAGAGAAGCAGACTAATTCTGCGGGTAGAGCTGAGACCCTCAAGTGGACGGGGCGAGGATTTTCCTGCACATGAATAACTGAGGAGGAAGCTGAGTCAAAAGTGGCCAAATGACAAAAGCCAATTGGCTAAGCGACAGGGAAGTAACTCAAACCCAGGTCTCCTGATTCATTTAGCCATTGTGTACTGAATTCTAACTCTGGGGTGAGCATGCTGCTTAGGGTTTGGGGTTACAAAAGAGAAGATTATAAGGCAGTGTCATACACAAAAGGGGAGGACATAGGAAACTTTGCGAGGGGACGGATATGTTTATTATCTTGATTGTGGTGGTGGTTTCACATACGGCATATGCATATGTTCAAACTCGTCAAACTGTATACATTAAATACATGCAGTTTTTTGGATATAAATGATACTTCAATAAAGCTACTTTTTTAAAAAGGCCTTGTTGTATAGCAGTTAGTAACCTAGGTTTTGGAACCAGGCTGCCAGCGTTCAAAAGCCTAATTATTTGGGTAACCTTAGGCTATTCACATAATTAGTCTAAGTCTCATTTATCCCATCTGTAAAATGGACATACCTCATAGGACAGTAGTGAGGAGTAAATTAGATGATGCATATAAAGCTCTTAGATAATACTTCTACTTAACATTGAACTGGAAGACCTGCCCTATGTATTAAGTCAAGAAAGATTATTTAAGAAATAAAAGTATTAGAAAGAAAAGAAAATATTAACATTTACAGACAATATGATTACTTACATAGAAATATCTAGGATAATTTACAGGTAGATAATCAAAACTAATAAGAAATTCAGAATATTTTCAAAATAACATCAATACACAGAAAATAATAACGTCCCCACATACCCATCACCACCAAATAGAAAATGTTTTATCTATGGCTATAGCTATCTATCCCATTCAAAATATGTATTAAAAAATATAAAGCACCCAGGAATGTCAAACAAGATATGTGAGACAGTTATGAAGAAGCTTTGAAACTTCACTGAATGACTTAAATTATGTCAAATAAATGAAAAAGCTATATCATGTTCATGAATAGGAAGATTCCCTATCAAATGTTGATTTACTCTAAATAAATCTATAAGTTCAACACAACTTTAATTGTTCATTAGAATCAATGAAATTTTTCATCAAATATGATAAGCTGAATACAAAATTTTTATCTAAGGGTAAAAAGACCTATGAAGGAAAAAGGAAATTAAGATAAAGACAAAGAAGACAGAGTACTTATCCTTACAGAAATAAAATCTTATTATTAATCTACATTAATGCAAAAAAAAAACAGTATGAAAAAGGTATGAGGATAAATACATGGTTCAATGGAACAAAATAGAAAATCCAGAATGAGCTATAAAACTGAGGAATCATTGCAAATGTGTGAGAAAACGGTGGCATAGTCAATAAATAGTGCTGAAGTAATTGGCTCTCCACATGAAAAGAAAAGAAAATTAGATCAGTATTCCAAAACACATACAAAATATACTCCAAATGGAATAAATACCTAAATGTGAAAGGCAAAACTTTACATTTTAAAGGTTCTATCTTTATGTCATTAGGATAGGGAATGATTTATTTTAAAAGATGAAAAAGCAAAACCCATTAGAAAAAGTTTTATAAATTCTCATATGTTAAATTTTTTTTATTATTATGAGACCCAAAACACAAATGTAAAAGACAATCTAAAGACTGGGATAAAAAATTCTGCAATACTCTTAATAGATACAAAAATTAGTATCCACGATATATAAAAAAATACATACAAATCAATAAGAAAAAATAATCATGCTAATAGTAAAGAAAACCCACATGGCCGATAAACATGAAAATATACTTATTTTCCCAAGTAACAAGATAAATGCAAATTGAAAAAAATAGTAAGATTCCAAAAATAGTAAGATTCCAAAAAAATAGTAAGATACCTATCATGTAAGCAAAAATGGATGTGACTAATAATACCAAGATGTGAAAAGAATATGAGAAAGTTGTGTCTTTCCTTCTTTGCTGTGAGAACATAAACTGGCTCACTCATTTTGCAGAACAAATTGGCAAATCTCTAGTGATGCTGAAGATGCCCACACCCTATTCTTGAGAAAAATCTCTCATATGTGAAAGGATGTTCACTGCTTAATTGCTTATAATAATAAAAAGGTGCCCATCATTCAGTTTACAGATAAGCAAAAATTTTTATTTTAGCCAGCCCTGGTGGTCTAGTGGTTAAGATTCAGCACTCTCACCAGCACTGCCTGGGTTTGTTTCCTGTTCAGGGAATCACACCTCCTGTCTATCAGTTGTCGTACTGCCGTGGTTGTGTGTTGCTGGGATACTGAAAGCTATGCCACCAGTATTTCAAATCATGGTCACCCAAGGTAGACAGGTTTCAGTGGTGCTTCCAGACTAGGACAGACTAGGAATAAGGACCTGGCCACCCACTTCCAAAAAAATTGGCCACAAGACCCTGTGAATGGCAGCAGAGCATTGTCTGATACAGCGCCAGGAGGTGAGAAGATCGTGCAAAAAAGACCAAGCGGGGGTCCGCTCTGCTGTACACAGGGTCCCTAGGAGTCGCAATCCACCCCAGGGCGCTAACAACAAAAAATCTGTATACATCTGTAAACAGACACCATAAAAAATTTAAATCAACTAGAGCTAAATTTATAAACATAGATGACTCAACAGCATAACAGTAAATAAAAAATCAAGTTGCAGAAGGATACATACAATATAGTATTGTTTGTAAAAAGCTTTAAAAATACTACTACCAGGAACTGGCCCAGTGGCATGGTGGTTAAGTTCCCACGCTCCACTTCTGCAGCCTGGGGTTCATGGTTCAGATCCCGGGCACAGACCTACACACCGCTCATCAAGCCATGCTGTGGTGACGTCCCGTATACAAAATAGAGGAAGACTGGCACAGATGTTAGCTCAGGGACAATCTGCCTCAAGCAAAAAGAGGAAGATTGGCAACAGATGTTAGCTCAGCGCCAATCGTCCTCATAAAAAAAATACTAATACCATATACTCTTTAGGTTTGCATGCACATGTGGAAAAATATGTTTATCAGCTTCAGGTTCCTGGTTCCTCTGATGAGGGAGACAGGACTGAAATGAGGGTGAGAGGATTCAACAATATCTTTATTTATATTTTAAAAATCTGAAATAAATACGACAAAATGTTAACATTTGTTACATCTGAATAGTTGCTACATGGGTAGTTATTTTATTCTCTGTTCTTCTCTTTGTGTCTGAAATATTGAAGCATTTATAAATCTCTTTCTTTTCAAAGAGAAAAACAAAAGTTTTCAAGCATAATGATATGACTAGTTCTCTGAGACTTTGGAGTTCATCGGAGATGTCTGGACCAATGCTAAAGGATGCTCTGAGCAGACAAAGCATCTGAGAAGATCTTTGGCATATGATGAAATGAATCCATCTGGCACAAATCTGCAAATCTCCTATTAAAAGAACGCTGGCAAACTCAATCACTTAAATAGACAACTTCAGAATAGGTGCTTTTAAATTCAACTAAGCCCTTCCTTAGGCAAACAAAATGAAACCTTCAACAGAAATCAATACCCAGACTTTAGAATAACTAACACTACACTAACCTCTGTCCGATCTGAAATAATGAAAGCAAGTGTGCATGCCTAAGGCATATTTATCTGACATCAGGTTAAAGATTTTAAATATATAATAATTGGGATATGAAATAGTGATGCCTATACATTTTTTTTAGTTCCTAAACAGCAGGAATTATACCCAAAATGTAATTTCTTTCTCAGAGTTGTCCTGGGCACCAGAAGCACATTCCAGGCTGGACATAGACCCAGATTGGACATTGCACCAAATGAATTCACACATATACCCCTCCCCACTGGAAGTTCACAGCCTGAGACAACGTCAGTAGCTGTTCTGGTGAAGAGCATTTCTGAATGCAGAGAACACCAGATAATAAATATTTAATAAGTACTTCCTAAATGCAAAGTGCCATTCCAGGTAATAAAGAGAAGACGTGATATATGCCATGAATTCCACTATGAAGTTTTAATCTAATTGGTTTATCCATTCATATATCCAATGAGCCAACCATCCATCTCTCCACTCATTTACCCTTCTGCCATCCAACTTTCCACTCGGTATCCATTCAACCCTATATCTTTCCCCTCATCCACACAACAACCTGTTCAGCCATTCATCCTTCCACTCTTCCAACCACCTTGATCTTTCCTTCCATCTCTCCACTCACCCACTCAACCACCTTCCATTGCTCCACACATCCATCCCCTCAACTCTCTAACCACCTGTACCGGGTTGAATAGTGTCCCCCCAAAATTCGTGAACACCCAGAACCTCAGAATATAACCTTATTTTGAAATAGGGTCTTTGCAAACGTAATTAGTTAGATGAGGCCATACTGGATTAGAGCGGCCCCTAATCCAATCACTGGTGTCCTTACAAAAGGAGAAAAAAGAGACATACACAAGGAGAATGCCATATAACAATGACAGAGTTTGGAATGAGGCATATACAAGCCAAGGAATGCCAAGAATTGTTGGCAACTACCAAAGGCTAGAAGAGGCAAGGAAGAATTCTCCCCTAGAGTTCTCAGAGAAAGCACAGTCCTGCCACATCTTTATTTTGGACTTCTAACCTCAAGAACTCTGTATAATAAATTTCTGTTGTTTTAAGCCACCAAATTTGCAGTACTTTGTTTCAGCAGCCCTAGGAATCTAATACACCACTCTCCCCACCAACCACTCCTTTCCATCTCTCCAAGCCCCAACCATTAATCCTTCCAACTATCCAGCCTCCACTCATCCACCATTCATTCCATCCATCCATCCATCCACCCACCATTCATTCCATCCATTCATCCACCATTCATTCCATCCATCATTCCATTCATCATCCATCCCATTCACCATTTCATCCATCCATCCACCATTTCATCCATCCATCCATCCACCATTCATTCCACCCACCCCATCCACCACTCATTGCATCTATCTGTCCATCCATCCATCCACCCACCCATAGTTTATTTAGGGTCTATGTGCCAGGCATTGTTCTGTGTGATAGCTATACAATGGTAACAATGTTAGCAAGATTTCATGAGTTTTGCTCCCATGCATGCTAATATCCCCACTAATATCACCAGACCCTAAGTATAAATACAATCTAAATAAATACAATGGGCTTGCTAAGCAAACTAATCTTCAAGGCAAGTTCCCTCACCATCCCTACCTCCTGCAACCACACTGGTGGCACTTAGGCCCTTCTGATATAAAAGTTCCGGAGCTTCCACTAGGTGACGAGCAAAACACCCACAGTCTCTTCTCTGATGGATATATGGCTATTAAACAAATAATCATACAATGGTGGCTTGGGCTAGGGCCAGAGTTAGGGTGAGACTAGGGGGGCAGCTAGGGTACAAAATTTAAAGAAGCACTCATCGTCAGGACTGTGGAAGTGCAGGGCTCAGTGAGCCTCAGCTTGCACTAGTGGTGAAGATAGAAGGACATGGGTAGTTGGAAGATATATTTTGGAGGTAATGGGCAAGACAGGGAAAAATTTATTCTGAGAATTTCTAAAGTTCAGAAAGGAGTAATAACTTTAGAAAAGAGTTCATGCAACAGACTTCAGAGGGTCTTGAATAATAGAGACAGGACTTCTGACTTTCTCCTGTAGCTACTGAAGCGTCATGGAACTAAATAAACGAAATTACATACACTGTCCTGACAAAGGACGATGGAGCTCCAGCAGCGATTCTGGACCACAAAACAACTTTGAATGCAAACCACGTACTTAGGAACGCAACAGAAGTACAGAAGGAGCCTAGGTCTATGATGACACCATGAAGCCACCATGCCAGCCCTGAACCTCCTACCTCCAGATCGCTTTAACCCGGGGGGAAATAAACTTTCATTTTAGCATCTGATTCCCAGACCTGTCTGCTGGCAAACACAATTCCTAACGAATGCAGGAACCTGCCCACAATGCTTACTAAAATCCAAATGAACAGAGATTCCTCTACATACTCATGTCCACTCATTCCCTCTGATTTAAATACAGTCAAGCGTGGGTCTCAGTTTGGTCCACTGGGTATCAACAAAAGAAGATTTTTTTTCCCTTGCTGCTTTTGAAAAAGACTCTCAAACCCACAGTGAAATAACTCTGGGGCAGAGAGAGGTGGTGTGACATTATATATGTCATTATAAACTCTAAGTGCCTCTTTTCTGCCTCTGAGAAGGTTAGTAGTGGCAAAGGCACCAAAAAGTCACAGTGATGAATAGAACACGTTGGAAAGTGGCTGGGGAAAGTAGGAGCTAATGAATGTCAAATCCGACAAATGTCAGCTGTCATTCAAATGTGAAGAAAGGAAGGCGTTCCCTCCGAAAGCAGTAAAGGGGACACCGTCACAAACAGAACACAAAGGCAACTCCAACTTGGCGCCAAAATGGAATGTATTCAGCCAGGGCCTGTCATTTTGTAAGGCCGTTCAGTCAGCTTCTCTGCTGAAATCAGAGAAGGGCTGGAAGGGATCTTTGAAATCATGTGCTCAATGGCCCCATCAGAGAATGAGGCAGTTGAGGCTCAGAAAAAGGAACGGCCTGGCCAAAGTCACGTGGAAAATTAGTGGCTGGGATGGAATGGGAATCTGGATCCCATATTTACTAACTTCTCTCTTGATGGACACATTTCCTTATGGATTTTGAGAATCAGCTTTTACGTAAGGCGGGGGCCAGCAAACTTTTCTGTAAAGAGGCAGATCATACTTTTAGGATTGTGGGCTGCAGGGTCTCTGTTGCAACTACTAAACTCTACTGTTGTTGTTGTATCACAAAAGCAGCCCTAGACAATGGAAAACAAATGAGTGTGGCTGTGTCCCAATAAAATTTACTTACAGAAACAGGTGGCCAGCTGGACCTGACCCATGGGCTATAGGTTGCCATCCCCTGGCCATCCCCACTGGATCAGTGTGGTCCCTGGACCAGCAGCATCAGCAGTATCTAGAACTTGCCAGAAATGCAAATTCTCCATTCCCTCCACCCCCAAATCTAATGAATCAGAAATTCTAGGAATAGCATCCAGAGCCCTATTTTCATAAGCCCTCCTGATGATTTTGACACCCATCAAAGTCTCAAAACCATTGGGCTAGAATCACAGTAGATCACTGGTCGTGCGTGCCATCTCTCACATAGTCATTTCTAGTACGTAGTCTAGTGTTTGGCTCCTAGTAGGTACCTGTGACAGCAACCACTAGCTTCTCACCTAAAAAATCTATTCTCTTCTTTTTCTTCCTTATTAGAATCCCAAGTCTCAGCTAGACTTATGGCTACCGAGAATAAAGCCTACATTTCTACATTTTTCAGGCTCCCTTGCAGCTAGGTTTTGCCATGTAACTAAATTCTGGCCAGTGAGATGTAAGGTAAGCATTATTTGGCAGCTCCTGGGGAATGCCATTAAAAGACAACTTGTATACCTATTGCCTCTTTCTCCTCTTTTCTCTAACCAGCTGTCTGAAATGTAGACATAATGGCTGGAGTTCCAGCAGCCATATTGAACCACGAGGTGACCTTGGGAATAGAAGCCCTCCAGGAAGGAACAACAGGATAGAAGAAACTTGTGTCTTTGTCATTGTGTAGCCACCTTACAGGCATTGACCTGTCCACTGCAAGCCTTCTTTTATGTGAGAGTGAAATAAAACTGTCTCACTAAACCATTGCTAATTTGGGTTTTCTATCATAAACCACCAAACCTAATCAAACAGGTTCACTGTCCAGTGAATATTTTTGAATGAATAAATCCATTGAAACCAAACTGGAAGATCTGGATCACAAGCTACGGGTAGATTTGACTAGTTGAAACAATTCTTCAAAACACAATGTCCATAGGGGCAAAAGTAATAAAAAGAACCACATTAGGTGGTGAAAACATTGGAAACTTCTACGCTTATGGTAGCCTTCATTTCTTGCATTGCCCAAAGCCCAGCTGATAATGGAGCAAAAGCCCTCTTCTCAGGCTCCCCTGAGGAGGCAGCCGCTATATCCATGACCCCACCATCACCTCATCTGGGAAGCCTTTCCTAATGAGTGCACTCCCAGCATTGTGGGGTCTCGTGTCTCACAGCAGTACGTATAGAATTGTTCTATCCCGCTTCATTCAGTTCACTCTGATTCATCATTTTGCAATGATTCTCAAGTTACTTCTCAAGCAGAATGTTTTTTTTACCCACGTTAGGCTCTCAATTAATAACTGTGGAATTGAACTGACTTCATGGGTGAATGTTTTGTTTCTCCTGAGAGAACAGAAATTCCTTGAGAAGCGGGGACTGACTTTTCTATTTCTCAAACAACTCCCCCACCAGCCACAGTAACTTCATGAGCTCTGCACCCACAGACACTCGATGAATTCTGGTTAGTGCACCCCAAGCACTTCCCCTTCTCTGCCCATTCTGACGCACCAGAGCGGCATCAACACAAGACCCTCATCATTTTCACTTTCTGGGGACTGAGGCCTGGCCTGATTCCCAAAGCCTGCAACAGAGACCCTCAAACATTTTCAGTGAGGACCTTCTTTATCAACCAGAAAAGGATAAACAGATTTGCCCTATGGTATCCAATCAGCTACATGGAAACAATGCTTATTTCTACTGCTCATGCCTTTACATTAGTGTTTCTCAAGCTTTTATAGCCCACACCCCTGTGATAAACATTCTCAACAGCTTTACTGAGCTATAACTGATATACAATAAACTGCACATATTGAATGCATACACTCGTGCATACACTCGTGAATGGAGATACGCATACACTTGTGAGACCGTTGCCACCATATCAAGGTAACAGACATGTCTACCACCTCCGGAAGTTTCCTTGTGTCCCTTTGTGGTTTTGTGTGTGTTGTTCATGGTAAAAAAAAAAAAAAAAAAAAAAAACTTAAAATGAGATCTACCCCCTTAAATTTTTAAGTGCATAACACAGAACTGTTGACTACAGGCACCACACTGTAGAGCAGGTCTCTAGAACTAATTCGTCTTGCATAACCGAAACTTCATACCAACTGAACGACAATTCCCCATTTCCACCTCCTCTCAGCTCCTGGTAGCCACGGTTGTATTCTCTGCTTCCAGGAGTTTGACAATTTTAGGTACTTTATGTAAGTGGAATCGTGTAATATTTGTCCTTCTGTGACTGGCTTATTTCACTTAGCATAATGCCCTCTAAGTTCATCCATGTTCTCACAAATGGCAGGATCTCTTTCTTTTTTAAGGCTGAATAATATTCCATTGTATGCATATACTGCCTTTTCTTTATCCATTTATCTTGATATACATTTTTTTTTTTTTTGGTGAGGAAGATTGGCTCTGAGCTAACATCTGTGCCCATCTTCCTCTATTTTGTATGTGGGTCACTGTCATAACATGGCTTGATGAGTGGTGTAGGTCTACACCTGGGATCTGAATGTGTCAACCCCAGGCTGCGGAAGCAGAGTGCACGAACTTAACCATTACACCAGCCCCTTTATATACATTTTTTAACTTGCACTTTCCTCTAATGTAATTTGAAATAATTTGAATTAAAACATACCAAGTGACGTCACTATTCAGTAGCCCCTGCTCTCAGCACCCCAGGACATTACACATGTGTCTGCATTGAAAATCTTTGCTCCTCAGGATCTTCTCTGACTTCTGCTTGCTCAGTCTCTGTTTTGACTTCACAGACTTCAGCAAAACATAAATTACTGTTGGATCCCATGGACTAACTGGAGGGAGCTCTCCAGTGCCTCGGGGCAGAGCTGATATCCAGCCAGTTGTCAGAGGGCTGACATCCACTCATTCGGTCAGTGCCTCCCTTCAAATTGACCAGTGCCTAAGCCTGACCAATTGTTAAACTTCTTGAATATCACCTACCTGCAGGGACCAGAAGGTAACATAAACTGGAGAATCTATAACAGTGTAAAGGAAAGAGAAGTGTTGAGACCGTGCAACAAGTTACACAGAAATGTAGCAAAGTTTAGTGGTAACATCTAAGAATGCTCTCCACACAGCATCTCACACGAAGGAAGAGGGTAATAAACCTCTGATGCAGTTGTGAATTCATATATTCCAATAAATGCTGTGCTTTACTTTAAGGTAGCCCATCTACCTGGCATTAGTTGGGAGAATTATTAACCATCATTAAATACATATGTGCCTGCAGCTACCCACCGGAGAGACAACGTGTGGAGGTACCCATACGAGAGACAACTTACTAACAAGATGATGTGCCTGCAACTCAGCGCATCCAACCCTATGACTTTCTATTTAGGGTTCCTTGTTAAAACCACTGTTTTCTTTCTCCATCTATGACAATTTAATACATATGCCTCAGGGGTCTCTCTTTCTACTTCAGGCTAATCATTCCCATCTCTCTGAGGTGCCTCCAGGATCCACCCACCTCCACAATTCATTTAATGTATTTTTAGATCTCTGTCATTTGCTCCCTGTGTGACCTTGAGCAAGTTACTTAACCTCAGTTTCCTCATCTGTAAAATGAGGTTCCTCCTCACAGGATTTTTAAAAGGATTCATTGAGATCATGGATATAAAGCACCGAACATGGGGCTAGGCATGTAGCACGTTTTCAACAGTGTTAATAATGACAGGAGACCTTGTCTGCCACCAAGTAGAATGCCAAGCTGGAAGAGGGTTGGCTACGTCATTTCCTTGAACCCCATCCCAAGCCAAGACTACATGAATAGCACACTGAGAGGTACCTGCCCATACCTTAACGGTTGTTCCTTGAAAGAGAGTTTTTGGAAATGGATTTAGACATCATGACCTCAACAATCAGGAAATCATTTCTCCTGACCTCCTGAAACCCACTATAGCCACTCACAGCCCCACCCCGTCTGAGGAGCTGAGTGTAAATGCCCTTCAGCCTTTAGAAAGCAGGCGACGCTCTGTTCTGCCACAGGATTTCATATCTCCCAGTGTCAAGGCGGAAGCCTGACAGCCTTTGAAGTCTTGGATGAATCTCCCTCTCTGTGCCTCGCGAGGGTCTTTACTTCAGCTACACTGCGCTTCTAGGGAGGGTTGGCTGAACACTAGTTCATGAAGCAGCCCCCAGGGTCCTTCCCAGACTCTGATCCTGTCTGTCTCATCATGTCCTTCTTGTGGGGGGTCGCCAACTTATTTATCCCTCTGTCATGAAAAGGAGAGAGGGAAGGAACAGCAGGGAGTCTCAAGGTTAGCCAATGTTTGTGGAGTAAAAATGGTGTGTTGAAGATAGATGTGTGCTGAGAAAGAAGGAGTGTCATGCAAATACAAGGGAGCATCATGGTCAGCAGAGAAAAAAACTACTGGCCACCTCATTTTCCTCATTGACTAAGACCTCATCCACAATTGCTTACGCTGTTTATAAAAATGAAGAGCCGCAAAGAGATCAGCATTCCCACCCAGGATCTATCACTCTGAGACTCTGGGACAAGCGACAGAACCAAGTTAAGCCTCCCTTCCCACTGTCTGTTAGGTGTGATGACAGAAGGTCAACCTCCCCTGGGATTAAGAGGATTAAATGAGAGAATATGTGTGCAAAGCCCAGCACAGTGCCTGCCACATAGTAGTCTCTTATCAGATGTTGGCTTTAACACATATGATTTATAAGACTAGCCCATCATAACAGCATTATTCTCAATAGTCAAAAGGTGGAAACAACCCAAACGCCCAATGACACATAAATGGACAAACACAATGTTGTCCATCCATACAATGGAACATTATTCAGCCTTAAAAAGGAAGGAAATCCTGTCACAAATTACAACATGGATAAACCTTGAGGATCTTATGTTAAATGAATTCAGTCAGTCACAAAATGACAAATACTATATATATAAGGCACCTAGAGTCATCAAATTCATGGAGACAGAAAGTGGAATGGTGGTTGCCCGGGACTGGGGGGAGGGGGGTGGGAAAGATGTTGTTTAATAGATACAGAGTTTCAGTTTTGCAAGAGGAAAAGAGTTACAGAGATGGATGGTGGTAATGATTGCACAACAATGTGAATGTATTTAATGCTCCTGAATTGTACATTTAAAAATGATTAAAATGCTTAAGAAGGCAAAAAAAAAAAAAAGCCCAAGGAATCTGAAACAAACTCCAGACTTTTTCAGGGACTTGGGGGGCAGGGGGCCAGGATCAGAGCTCTTACTCCTTGTCCCCACTTTGGGCTCCAAGGCAACAGGATAGTGGCCCTCATCAAAATACTCAAACCAAAAAAGATGCAGATGCCTGAAGGCAGGATTGGAGAATGCAGACAGCAATCAATCCTGGAGAGCGGCTGTATTCTAAGACTGATGACCACCACTGAACACTTGCTGGGATGGCTCAGGCCCCGCAAAAGCAAGTCAATTACACCCCAAAACTCTAGTGCAGAGATCCTCAGGCTGCTTCGTGAGGAGTGCAGTGAGAAAAGCTTCCATCCTCGGAGGAGAAAGACGAGGGTGGACACTGAAACCAGCTTTGCTCAGCAGCCAAGGAACCACCTCTATGTTAGCAGAAAGAATCCCCGCGGGTAATAATAATGATATGCAGCAGGTACTGGGTATCAGAAACTTTAAATACATGACCCCTAATTGTTATAATAACGCTGACAGGTAAGTACAGTCATCCCCCACCTCTCTGGGCCTCAGTTTCATCTGATAATAGTGCTGACCTCATAGGGCAGCTGTGAGGGCTAAATGAGATCATCCGTGAGTGTGCAGAGCATGCAGGAAGCTCTAAAGCAATTAGCAGTGGTAGCAGTAAGCACACACAGCTCCCTCTCTGCCCTCTTCTCGGCTGCCTGCTGCAAGCAAGCAACTCTCCACTCAAATGCATTTGCTGGAGCTAGAGGGAAGGGCAAGGATTGCTAGAGAACCTTCAGCTCACCCCTTCCAGGAAGTTTTCCTTGATCACCCCCCAATACTGGGTCAAGGGGCTTTCCTCCAACTACCCTCCACCCTGTGCTTCCCTCTGTCCAGCACTTGACATATTGTGTCCTAATGTAATGATTGTTGACTTGTGTCTCTTCCACCAAAACACCTAGAAAGTGGGGACAAATTTGTACTCAGCCTCCAACACCAGCACACTCCCTAGCTCATTATATGTTGGATGGGTGGATGCACAGACAGACGGATGGATGCGTGGCTGGGTGGCTGGGTGAGTGGGTAGATGGGTGGGTAGATGGACGGATGGATAAATGAATGGATGAGTTGGTGGGTGCATGGATGGATGGATGAGTGGATGGGTGGATGGCAGATGGATGGGTGGATGGATGGGTGAGTGGGTGGGTGGGTGAGTGAGTTGGTGGATGGGTGAATGAATGGATGAGTGGGTGGGTGGGTGGATGGATGGGTAGGTGGATGAGTGGATGGATGGATGGATGGATGGATGGATGGATGGATGGGTGGATGGGCAGATGGATGGGTGGATGTGTGGGTGGGTGGGTGGGTGGGTGGGAGGGCGGATGGGTGGATGGATGAATGAACCAAAAAGGAAGCCCTACCTCTAATTGGATCCTCTGGCTAGGAATTCATTCACATTCTCTCTCTAGCATACACACTCCTCTTTTCTAGTTCTTTCTCTCTCTTCATCCCTTGTGCTTAAAAAGACACTGACATTTGCGGCTTTTTCTGAAGCTTCATCCCTTGTGCAAAAGACACTTATATTTGGGGCTTTTTTTCTTTCCAAAAAAAAAGGGCAGAAATAAATTTTTACTGTAAATTCACATAAAACATCCCAGAAAAATTTATACTCTGTGTCTGAATGAAAAAAGGCTAAGAGGCTAGGATGTTCCAGCAGTGGAGCCATGAGTTTGTTTTGACAAGTTATCGCCTCATAAACACACTGGTTTATCTCACGGTAAACAATTAGGTGTGTATTTAGGCAAAGGAAAAAATATACTGCACATTTTCTAGCCAACCTCTTAGTGTCCAAGCCAATGACACAAGCATCTGAACATGGGGCTGATGTTAAATAAACCAGAAAAGCAAATGTTTATTGCAACACTCAGAACATCACCATCCGTTTGTTGCATTCCCAGATGGATGCACGGGGAGGACTGCGGGAAATGATGGGATGAGGAAGAGTCCAAGAAAAGAGCAGCTCTGCAAGAGGACTGGGGTGGGTGGGGACCAGAGTAGAGGCGCACATGAGAGGCTGAACTCATCCGCAGGCTAAGCCACTGGCTCTCAACTGGAGGCTAGTTTGTCCCCCAAGGGGCATTTGGCAATGTCTGGAGACATTTGATTGCCATAAGTTGGGGAGGGGGCTACTAGCATCAAAAGACTAGAGGCCAGGGATACTGCTAAATGTCCTATAATGCACAGGACAGCCACCTCCCCTATCCTGCAACAAAGAAGTGTTTGGACCCAAATGTCATAGTGCCAAGGTCAAGAAACCCTAGGTGAAGACAAAGCATGGTGCAAACCAGCTCTGCTGCTCAGCGGCTGTGTAAGTTGGGCAGGTTAATTAAGCTGTTTGGGCCACAAGATGAATCTGATAGCAATCTGTGTGATGGAGTAAAAGAGATGGTAGGAGTGTAATGCACACAGTAGGTGCTTCAGTGAATGTTAGCCTCTTCTATGCACTCCTCCCTGCGCTCTGCTTTCCCAAAGCTTATTTATTCTTCAATTCACTCACTCCATTGACCAATATGGATTGAGTGTCTCCCATGAGCCTGGACCTGGGCTCTTGGTATTCAACAGTAGGTAAGAAAGGCAGGCTCCCTGTCCTCATGGAGCTTACATCCAAGCAGGAGAGGCAGGCTATCAACAATGGATAAACCAAATTTCTGATTGCTGCCCTGATGGTAAAGTAGAGGTGCCAGAGACTAACCACCTACAGGGTAGTCAGTGAAGCCCTCTCTGAGGAAAAGACAGTGAAGCGGAGATCTGAAGTACGGAGCAGCCAGCTGTGAGAAGAGAGGGGTCCTTTTTGTTTTGGAGGTCGGGTGCTGGTTCCAGGCAGAGGGAACAGAATGTGCAAAGACTCTAAGAACACAGAGAATGTGTTCAGAACTGACAGAGAGCCAGTGTGCTGGAGTACAGCTAGCAAAGGGGAGAGGGATGAGAAAGGCAGGGCCTTGCACGTCCTGAGAAGCACCTGGATTCTAGCCAAGATGTCACGAGAAGCCCTTGAAGACTGTCAAGGAGAGAAGCGACCCGGATGCAATGGGAAGGATGGATTGGAGAGGGATGAAGGTGGAAGCAGGGAGACCAGTTAGAAGTCTACTCCAGAGGTCCAGGCAAGAGATGATGGTGGTGGTAATGAAGACAGAGAAGAATTTGAGATATTTGAGGGGGAATAACTATAAGTTGCACTAGACTGGAAATGAGGGAAGAGAGAATGGGAAGGTTTCACTGTTCAATGGGTGGTCAGGCTGTGCGGCCAAGGTTAAAAGACAGATAAGGGCCACCCAGAGAAGAGATCAGTGCCTGATTCAAGGTTGCTGAGGACAGACAACATGCACACTGGCTCAAGTGGTCCAGCGTTTACTTAGAGCAAGAGGAGAGAGAGCGCACAGGATCCAGCCCCTTGCAATGTGTCAATGCCCCACGGCCAGGGCCCCCCCGCCCCGCAGCCGATGCTGCAGTGTGGCTGCATGCATCCCACCTCGTGTTGCAGTGGAAGGATCCCAATCCCTCCTCGCCGGGAGCAGATATAGCAGCAGGGAGTGGCCAGATGCCATACAACACACACAGGTAAGCAGAACAAAGTACACATGAAGACCAGAGCGGGGAAAGATACGTCCAAGCAAGGAGATACGTTCAGCACAGGCCACGAGGGCTATTTGTCTCCTTGCAAGGAAACATTCCAGGCCCAAGGCCGCTCTTATGCAGCCATGCAGGAATGGGGCAATCTGCGTAGGACTACCTCTCCCAACAGGGAAAGACTAAGGACAGCTCCCAGGTCTTTGGGTTAAGCAGTTGGGTGGTAGATGGTGGGTGCAATTATTGAGGCAAGAAAGACAGGAAGAGAAGATTGGGGGCGGGAAGCAAGAGAAAAGACAATCAAGAAACACTCGTTGGGCCGGCCCCGTGGCTTAGCGGTTAAGTGCACGCGCTCTGATGCTGGCGGCCCGGGTTCGGATCCCGGGAGCGCCCCGAGGCACCACTTCTCCGTCCAACGCGAGGCCGAGTCCCACGTACAGCAACTAGAAGGATGTGAACCTATGACGTACAACTATCTACTGGGGCTTTGGGGGGAAAAAACTGAATAAATAAAATCTTTAAAAAAAAAAAAAAAAAGAAAAAAAAGAAACACTCGTTACCTATGGGTTCTTTCCTGCTTGTCCGCCTCCTGACGATCTCCTCCCTTTCTCTAAGCTCAGTGACAATGTTCTCAACCCCAGTGGCTCTAGAATCAATTCATACCTGGGACTTCAAAAACAACATCTTCCTCTTCTCTACTGAGAGGGAGCCAGAAAGGCTGACTCTTCACCCTCACCTATGGGGAGTCCTCAAGCCCTCACATGGACACGGGCCCCCCCAGATGCCAGCAATGTTTTCTAGGTACCCCACCTACTTCCACACCACCGGGAAGCACCTCCACTCAGGCCCCCTGCATCTGTTTACCAAGCATTCCTGTAGCTTCACTAGTTGTGGCGTGGTCCATGGACCAGCAGCATCAGTGTCTCCTGCGAGCTTCTTAGAAATGCAGAATCTCAGGCTCTGCCTCAGATCTGCTGAACCAGAATCCGCATTTGAACCAGATCCCAAGGGATTCGTGCACACATTAAAGTTTGAGAAGCTCTGGTCTACGGTTCAGAAGCCAACCATCTATAATATTCCTGTATGTCAGTTGTTTGTAATTATGGTAAAAAATGCTACCAGCGTGGCCTTAGATGATTTGTTCCTAAACTTCAAGCACTGCCCAGGGCCCAGCATCCTGTTGACACTGAGATATTTATGAATTTTCCGCTCTCACATTCTCTGCTCATGCATCATCAGATTTTCTGGATAGTAAATTTTAAGTAGGTCCTCCCTCTCCCTCTCCTCCTGTCTGGACCTCTGTGGCTCCTGTTTGAGATTCCGTGAACTGGCTATAAATCGTTCGGCGGTTGGGTTGGCCAGGTATGCAGGCTGCCGCACACAGGCCATCTGGACCTGATGGTTTATAGAGCAGATGTGCTTCAAGGGTCCTCTTTCTTTAGACTCCTTTTCTCAGGGACACTTTTCCCACCAAGGAGGCAGCTCCTTTCTGTCTGTTCAGGTTTCTTTTCCTCTCTTCCTCTCCTCACTTCTCTGTGTCTGGGAGAGCGGCCAGCATCAACATGGCCACTACTTGAGAGCCTTGGACATGGAGAGCATGAGGATTCCACGTCCTTCCAGAGTAACAGCTACTACTTGTCCAACACTTTCCTGGTGCCAAACGATGGGTAGTATTGATCAGAAAGAAAAGTCTAGCGTGTTGAAATTGGGAAATCAGGGTAAGGAATATGTACGTTAAAAAACCATGCATGGCGCATGGTTGAATGTTGAACATTGTTGAATGAAAACTTGGGACCTGGGGTCAGAGGTTTTGCAAAGGTATAATCATGTAGATATATAAACTTGGAAATAGTCTGGAAATAATGTTAGTAGAAATGCAATGTAGTCCATGTATGGGCTCAAGGAGAACGTGTCACTGTCAGTCATTTGGATGCAGATCCAGGTGAGGTCAGCGGAGAGCTGTGAAGAGTCTACAGCTGCAATCAGAGAGTCAAGCATGATTCTCGGGGTCTCACTGGGTGAGACATGAGTCTCACTAAGAAGATGGGCAGGCATCTCTTCTGGTTGCCTCCACATGAAAGGCCACTTCTCACACTGAGGACATTATATTGAGCAAAACATCAAGTGCATTACACAACCGGGATGGAGCTATGTGGTGTTACCACAAGCAGTGCCTTCAGAGAGGAGTCGATGTGGAGTTTGGGAAGGTGTTGAGTAGAGGACAAATGATGACTCTCACCAGGCAGGGCTAGGGTGGTACATGACAGAGACATACACGGCCTGTGCATCAGAGAGCATTTTGGACAAGGTACTTGGCTGTCGTTTCTATCACTGGCATACTCCCAGGCACCTGCCCTGCTGTCAACATTGCTGCTTGGAAGGCAACCCTGGAGGAGAAGGGAGAGGGGCTGACACCACCATGGGGCTAAATATTTCACATGGACCATCTTGTTGAATGCTTAAGACAATGCTTTTTTTTCTTTCTGGAAGCACAATCATATTTATTTACGTTTAATTTTATTTTATTGTGGTGAGAACACTTAACATGTGATCTACCCTCTTAACACATTTTTAACTGCACAATACAGTTTGTTGATTATAGGTACAGTGTTGTACAGTTGATCTCTAGAACTTACTCATCTTGCTTAACTGAAACTTTATTCCCATTGATTAGTAACTCCCCATTTCACCCTCCCCCTAGCCACTGGCAATCATCATTCCACTCTCTGATTCTATGAATTTAACTATTTTAGATACCTTATAGAAGTGGATTCATGCAGTGTTTGTCTTTCTGTGACTGGTTTATTTCATTTAGCATAATGTCCTCCAGGTTCATCCATGTTGTCCCATATTGCAAAATTTCCTTCTTTTTGAAGGCTGATTATTATTCCATTGTGTGTATATACCACATTTTCTTTATCTGTTAATCTGCCTAAGATAGTTCTTCAGTACTTTTATGTATCCCTATCGCACAGATGAGGAAACAGAGGCTCAGGGAGGACCAGTAGCTCGCCCACCCAAGTGGTGGAGCTAAAATTCAAACCAGGCAGCCTGACTCCAAAGCCCACACTCCTGACCACTTTGTAGAATAATCTTCCCTAGGAGGACCCTGGTGCCACAGGTTCACAAACAGAAGGTGACAGTCCCTTTTTCTGGGGGCTTGGGATGTCAGTGACTCCCTCCATAAGTCCGGGTCAAACTAGCACCATCATGAGAATGAGCGAAGATGTCTCGAGCGATGGCCTGTGTGGTTAGCCAACCCCTGTTGTAGGGAACTTGGAGATGTGCACACATTCCACCTCGTGCAATTCTGCGCCCTCAGTCTGCAGCATGAGAATAAGGAATAAATTGCAGCGTGGGAGAAAGAGCAGAAAGCAAACTCGCGAATCCAACTAACTCAGGTGGGTTAGAGGGCTTAGCAGAGGGAAAGAGCACATACACGCTTATGGCTGCCAGTCCCAGGAGGCTATGTAAGCTCTGGTTCTCAGCCTTAGCTGCACCTTGGAGCCACCTGGGGAGCTTCAAAAACAACCGATGCCTGGGCCCTGCTCAGAGATTCTGATTTGACTGGTCCGCGGTGTGGCCTGGGAGTTGAGAGGTTTTAAGGTTCCCAGGTGATTCCAACATGCAGCCAAGTTTGAGAACCACCAGTTTTACCCTCTCTGGGATCTCAGGACAAATCTGGGTGGGTAGGCTTCTAGAAGAGGGCACCGCCTCTCAAGATGTGGTCTGTGGACCACCGACATCCAAATCATCCGGGGGTCTGGTTAAATATGCACATCCCTGGGTCCTCCCCCCGGAAATTCGGATTCAGTATTTCAGGGGAATGGCCTGGAAATCTGTATGTTTAATAGCAAGCTCCCTGGGTGGTTCGGACACACACTGAAGTTCGGGACCATCTAGAACTGGGTGTAGTCAGAGCCTGCAGCTGGTGTTCATCAAGGTGGCTGTGGAGAAGCAGGAGGAAAAACGAGCTGAGACAGATGCAGAAGCAGGCTGAGGAAACTCAGGGACAAGACCTCATAATTCTTGAGCATTCCTGACACCTAGGGAGAGATGGAAGGTGCTTGCAGGCAAGGCCCACGGGAGACAGAAAGAACATTCATAGACTGGTGCTTCTGAAGACTCAAAGCGTCGGTTCGTCACATGCTGATGTCACGCAGGGATGGTCTGAGAAAGGGATTCTGAAGCCAAGGGTGGTGGCAGTGGCCACTAATGCGCCAGCCTCGGTGACAGCTTGATGATCCTCTTCTCTCCTCCCCTCTCATCCTGAGTCTGGGGTCTGGCGAAACACAGAGGGCTGGTCTTCTCTTCCTCACCCCCAGAACCAGCAGATCACTAGCAAATTCCTAAGCAACCATGATGTCTGAGGACAAAAAAGTGGGACTAGAGGGGAAAATGGATCATAAACAATAATACCAGGCATGCTTTGCTTGATCAGAATTCAAAACTTTTATGCATCAAAGGACACTCTCAGGAAGTCAAAAGACAACCCACAGAATGGAAGAACATATTTGAAAATCATATATTTGATCAGCGTCTACTATCCAGAACATAAAAGAACTCTTACAACTCAACAATAAAAAGACAAATAACATAATTAAAAATAGGCAAGGGACTTCGATAGACATTCCTCAAAAGATGACATAAAATAGCCAATAAGCACATGAAAAGATGCTCACATCACTAGTAATTAGGAAAGTGCAAATCAAAACCACAATGAGATACCACTTCAAACCGACTAGAATGGGTAAAATTAAAGGAATGGAAAACAACAAACATTAACGAGGAGGTAGAGAAATAGAAACCCTGGTACATTGCTGGTGCGAACGTAAAATAGTGCGGCTGCAGTGGAAAACAGTCTGGCAGTTCCTCATAAAGCTAAACAGTAGAACTACTATATGACCCAGCAATCCCACTCCTAGGTGTTCACCCAAGAGAACTGAAAACATATGTCCACCCAAAAACTTATACACAAATGTTTATAGCAGCATTATTCACAATAGCCAAAAGGGGGGAACAACCCAAATGTCCATCAACTCATAAATGGATAAACAAAATGGGTTCTATCCATACAGTGGAATATTATTAGGCCATAAAAAGGAATGAAGTGCTGATACATGCTACAAGGTGGATGAACCTTGAGAACATTATGTGAAAGAAGCCAGACACAAAAATCCACGTATTGGATGATTCCATTTACATGAAATTTCTAGAATAGGCAAATCCAAATACAAAGAAGATTTCTGGGGTTG
Organism: Ceratotherium simum simum; assembly: GCF_057802395.1. Lineage (NCBI taxonomy): Eukaryota > Metazoa > Chordata > Mammalia > Perissodactyla > Rhinocerotidae > Ceratotherium > Ceratotherium simum. Next base: position 8,704,374 of record NC_141925.1, read on the forward strand.
CAGGGAGGAATGGGGAGCGACTGCTAATACGTACAAAGTTTCTTTTGGGGTTTTTGGAAATGTTCGGGAATTAGATAGCAGTGATAGTTGCACAATATAGCAACTATATTAAAAACCATTGGATTATAAACTTTAAAAAAGTTTGTTTTATGTTTTGGAAATTATATCTCAATTAAAAAATTTTTAAGAAAAGTTTTTAAAACATTTTAAAAATACTAGGTATCATTTGTCAACCAATTCCTCCTCACTGGGCTAAGTGCATAGATCAAATATCTTGTTTTCCTCTTAAAAAAAATCCTATGAAGTAGAGTCTATTATTGAGAGACAGCATAGTGTAGTAGTTGAGAACACGGCTGTGGAGCCAGACTACCCAGGTTAAAGTCTCATAAAATCAGCATCTCAAAGAGATGTCTGCACCTCCATGTTCACGTCAGCACTATTCACAGTAGCCAAGATATGGAAACAACCTAAATTTCCATCAATGGATGAGTGGATAAGGACAATGGAATATTACTCAGCCTTTAAAAGAAGGAAACCCTGTCATTTGTGCCAACATGGATGAACCTTGAGGACATTACGCTAAACAAAATAAGCCAGACACAAAAACACCAACATTGCATGATCTCGTTTACATGTGGAGTCTAAAACATTAATAATAATAATAATAAAAGCCAAACTCATAGTAATAAAGAGTACGATGGTGGTTACCAGAAGCTAGGATGTGAGGGAAAAGGAGAGAAGGAGGGAAGGAAGGAAGGAAGGAAGGAAGGAAGGAAGGAAGGAAGGAAGGGAGGAAAGAAAGAAGGAAGGGAGGGAGGGAGGTGGTTGTCAGGGCTAGAGGGAGGGGGAGTTGTTGTTTAATGGGTACAGAGTGTCAGTTTTACTAGATGAAGAGTTCTGTGAATGGATGGTGGTGATGGTTGCACAGCAACATGAATGTACTTAATACCACTGAACGGTACACTTAAAAACAGTTAAGATGGTAAATTTTATGTTATGTGTATTTTACCACAATAAAAAATTGGACCCAAAAAACCCTCAGCCCTGACCTTGCTGGTCTGGGGGACTTTGCATTGGTGATTTCATCTCTCTCTGCCTCAGTTTCCTTTTCTGTATATTGGGGAAAATAGTTGTATCTAGTGCCTGGCACATACTAAGCTCTAGTAAGTGTTGGTTATTATCATTTTCACAATCAGATTAGGAAACTGAGACCCAGAGAGATGACATGGTCTGTCTAAGATCCCATAGTGTGTGTCGATCTAGACTCTGAATAAAGACAGAGGGAGTCCAGAAACTGTTCTTAACCACTGTGCTTCTAGAAGAGCAGTGAGAGAAGTCAAACCACTCCTTTTTACGACTCGAGGAAGTTCACTCCAAGACCCATCTGAAAAGTAAAAAACGTGCCCATTGTACTGCCGAGAGAAGGCACAGAAAGATGAGAACGTTGCTCATGCCCGGACAGAGAGGCAATCAGACCATCCCCCAGCCCTGCACCAGGATGCCTGTGAGCAGAGTGGGTGGAGATCCCACCCCCATAGGCCTTCCTGAGTCTCTCCTGCTGCTTGTGTTTATCCACCCTCTCTGATGCGCTAGGCATTGCTAAGCTTTGCAAATTAACTCACAATGGGATCCAGTGGACTGCAGAACTGAGCCTTGACCCAAAAACCATCCACAGGAGAGTGTTCAAGCAGGAACATCTGCAGGAACATCTGCAGCATCAGTCCCACAGAACCCGAACCACGGTGCCAAGTTCATACCCAGAGGGACGAAGCCAGAGGCCTGGAAGCTCAAACATGAGTTGGGCAGGCTCACGTCTACCATCAGCTCTTAGGTGGCCTGCCATCGCTGCAGGGCGGGGCGGAGAGCAGGTGTCCACGGCCTTCCTGAGAGCTGGGACCTATATCGTGTTCCTTGCATAAAATATGAGTTTGGTTTAAATTTTGTTTCAAACTATATTCATGTCACAGACCATCCAGAACACTCTTTGGGGTGTGGCTCTGAGAAATACAGAAGAGAAGACACAGGGTCTATCCTCACGGTGCTCATAGTCTGGAGGAGAAAGAGCCATGGGGACTGAACAAACACCAAGGGTGAGTGTCAGTTGAGAGGACTGTGGGCTCCTCTGAAGCTGTAGCTTCAGCCACAGCCCCCGCAAATCCACATTCCGACATCCACTGTCTCTGAGCTCCTCTACCTGGATATACGTGTCGGCTGGCAGAATACTGACCCCCTAAGTGGTCCGCGTCCTAATCCCTGGAAGCTGTGAGTTTGTTACCTTCCACGGCAAAGGGGAATTTGCAGCTGTGATTTAGTTAAAGCTCTTAAGAAGAGAAGATTATCCTGGATGATCGGGTGGGCCCGGTATAATCACAACAGTTCTTATAGGCAGAGAAGCTTTCCCAGCGTTGGTTAGAGGGAGATGTGGCTGCAGAAGAAAGGCCCAGAGAGACGCAATGGTGCTGGCTCTGGAGATGGAGGAAGGAGCTGCAAACTAAGGGATGCAGGCAGCCTCCAACACCTGGAAAAGGCAAGAGACTGATTCTCCCCTAGCATGTCCAGAGGGAACACAGCCCTGCTGACACCTTGATTTTAGCCCAGTGAGACCTGTGTCAGACTTCTGGCCTCCAGAACTGAAAGATAAGAAATGGGTGTGTTTGGGGGCTGGCCTGGTGGCACAGTGGTTAAGTTCACGCACTTTGCTTCGGCAGCCCAGGGTTTGCAGGTTTGGATCCCGGGTGCAGACCAACAGACCACTCATCAAGCCATGCTGTGGTGTCATCCCACATACAAAATAGAGGAAGACTGGCACAGATGTTAGCTCAGGGACAATCTTTCTCAAACAAAAAGAGGAAGATTGGCAACAGATGTTAGCTTAGGACCAATCTTCCTCACCAAAAAGAAAAGAAAAGAAAGAAATGGGTATGTTTTAAGCCACGAAGTTTGTGGTAATTTGTTAGGGCAGCCGTAGAGAACTAATACGACATCAAACAGGCATATTGGTCGACAGCAGCCCCCGCCTTCCAGTTGCTCAGGCCAAACACTTTGGAGTCATCTCTAACGCCTCTCTTCCTCTTCCTCCCCTCATCCCATCCATCGGCAAATCCACCCTACACTTCACCACCACCACTCACGACCTGGTCCATGCCACCATCACCTCTCCCCTAAATGACTGTCCCCCTGTTTCCACTTGTGCCCTCTTACAACCCAGTCCAATACAGCAGCCAGAATGGCCCTATTAGCCAGTCTACCTCCCTTATATGCCCAACACCCTGCAATTGTGTCCCAGGCAAGACCTCACTCTGTCCTACAAGGTCCCTTACGGTCCAGCCGACCTCCAGTGACCTTTCTGCTATCATCTCCTTTCCTTCCCAAGTGCCCCAGCCTCTTTAGTTCCTCAAACACACCTGAAATGCCCCCACCTCAGGGCCTTTGCACATGCCATTCCCTCTTCTTAGAATGCTATTCTGAATGGTCCACTCCCTTGCCTCTTTTGGGTCTTTATTCAGATATCATCTTCTCAGTGAGGCCTTCCTTGACACAGTATTTAAAGCTGCAGCCTCATCTCTGACATTCCTTGTCTCTAAGATGAATGTCCTAAGGTGTCTCTAAGTGAACATACTATCGTCCAAACTGAGATGTTTCTGAGACCATCAGTAATCACCTTGAAACAACAGACTTAAACAGGGACGGACCCCAAACCTCCCTCCCTGATTTATTTTTCTCCATAGCAGTTACTACTTTTTAACCTCATATTTGGCTCGTTGATCCTATTTATTGTCCGTCTCTTCCCTTTTCTCCTACTCAAGAATGGAAGTGTCATAAGGGCGGGGATTTTGTCCTCTTTGTTCACTTCCCCAGCACACAGTAGTGCTCAATAAATATTTGTGGGAGGAATGAATGAATGGGCCTCAGAAGAGGAGTTCCTAACCCAAGGGTGGGTCATGTCAGAGAAAGCTTTTGGAGAAGGGAGTACCTTGAAGGGCAACCAATAAGACAGGCTTATGGAGGAGAAGGGGGAGGAGAAGGCAAAAGGACACATTAGTCCAAGAAGAGGGACCAGCTAGGCAAATGTGTGGAATTAACAGCAAAAACAACCCCCCACAGCAACAACTATGGCAGCGACATTCACTGGTGCTTTGCTCTGGTCTTGGCATCATATTAAGTGTTTGACATGAGCCGCCACATTTAATGCACGTAACAGACACATGTGGTCAGCACTATTACTATCCCCACTGATGACATGGAGAACCCAGAGATGAAGTACCTTGTCCAAGGTCGTGCAGCTAGGAAGCAGTGGAAGAGGGAATTAAACCAGGCAGCATGATTCCAGGGACTGGACGGTCAAGGAGATGGAGAAAAGATACTTCAGGAGAAGAGAAGAGTCTAAGCAAGCGCATGGAGTCTAAGGAAAGCACCCGAAAACTATCAAGAGTTTGACCCAGCCGAAGTCCACGCACGAGATTTTGGGGAGAAGGGAAGCTAACTATGGACAGGCACCAGGTCTCAGGCCTTTGCAGCTCCTGGGACCTCCATGTGTATCCAGCATTCCGAGACTCTGGGGAACTGGGATGCCAAATCTAATAACACTCATAGGATTTTCCAGGTGGCCCCTGAGTTAAGGCAATTGGAATTGGTCTCCAGGATTTGGATGCATCCAGCACACAGATTTCTGACGGGACAACTGGATGCTGTCGATCGATCTTGGCAACCTGACTTGCTGAGACCATCCCTTTACCCTTATCATCCCATTGTAAAGCGAGATCAGTGACATCGTTTCACTCATGGAGAAGGCAGCACAAGAGTTTCACTACAGATAAGCTGACCCATTAACACAACTCGGGGTGTTTCTCTCTTTAGTTCTGCAAACCTCCAAGGCAAGTGTGAGCAATCACGCATCCCCTGACAACATGAAGCAGGGAAACACTCGCTACAGCGGGAGGCAGTACGGCTCGGTGGTTAGGAACCCAGGCCAGATCAGACAGCTCTGCCTTTGCCCATCCATGTGATCCAGGATAAGATGTTTCTCTCTCTAAACCCCTGTTTCCTCATCTGTAAAATGGGGATGCAGCAAGGACTGAATAAAAATGTGGCAATGGCTTCATAGGTGGACGCGTATGTCAACACGTAACAAGTTGTGCCATTTATTGCATGTCAATTGTGCCTCAATAAAGCTGTTACAATTGCGACATTTTAGTAATAATAATAATGGCAATTATTAGTGCTTAGTCCGATGCCCGAAACACCTTTATTAAACATAAGATGTGGTTGGTTTGTCTCGTTAGTGGTGTGGGGCGAGCACCACAGAGCTTCACTGGCCCAGCACCCAGAACTGTGCTGGGGAAATGACAGCCTCACCTTATCCTCATGACCGCACCATCGGTCAGTGTAATCCCCATTTCACAGAGGAACAAAGAGGCCCACAGGTAGAATATTCTAGAAGAAGTAAGTCCTCTTTCTAGCATGCACTAGTGGCAGATGAGCAAGGCATAAGAGAAGAAAGTAAATCTCAGGGGAGGCAAAATGAGGTGCTGTGAGGGAGGCAGCTGACGACACCAGGGGATTCTTTGAGCACCTGGTGGGTCCCCAGCTCCTGGGAGGGTGGGGAAGGGGATGTGGCCTGCATCCTCATCTCTGCTCCATCACTAATGCCCTGCAGAGGCACCACCCAGGCTGAGATCTCCTTTTCTCTGACTGCAGCAGCTACGTGGAGCCAAGGGTACAGCCCCCTACAGCGGAGAGAGGGGAGATGCTCAGAGAGCCCCCAGCAAGGAGCCCACATTGACTGACTCTCAGGTCACTGGTTCTGCACCGCAACCCCAAATGTTCTGTTGTGCCTTCTGAGTCCCCAGTGTCTTTCCTCTTCACCAGCCATGGTAATGACAGTAATAACAATAGCGGCACAGCCTTACACTCATGGCTTCATTCTTTCTAACAACTAGGCATCGACGATGCTGAGATTTGTCCTTCTTCTGATCACCCAGTGAATACAGTTTTCACTGAGGACTTGCCAGGCTCCTGGCTCCATCTTAGAGCTGCAGATTGAGGTAAATAAGATACACAAAGTCCATGCCTTCAGGAGCTTAAATTCTAGTGAGGATTGGTGGCGACGGCATAGAAATAAAAGCAAACAAGTAAACACAGTAATGCCACAACATGACAAGGGCTGCGAAGGAAATAAAGTGTTGGGCTGGAGAATAAAAGGAAACAGCTTACGAGGTGGTCAGGGAAGGCCGCTGAGAGAGCTGGCCCTCGAGCTGAGACCTGAAGGATGAGAAAGAGACAAGGCAATAATGTTCAGGGCAGAGCGAAATGCAAAGCCTACGAGGCAGGAAAGAACTTGGCACGTTCTGGGAAGAAGTGACAGAGGGCACTGTGTTGACGGAATGGGGTAAACATCGTGATTCTTAAGCGGGAATTTTGAGCGTTAGGGAATCCTGGGTTCAACTCCTAACACAGCTACTGTGTTAGGCTTGTTTGGGTTTGAGCAAGTTATCCTCTGTGCCACTTTGTTCTTAAGTAGCAAATGAGGTTGATAATGGAACCTAACTCGAGGAACTATTGTGGAGATTAATCTAGCTAATTCGTGTGAAGTGCTTAAAACACAGTATACAGTAAGTGCTCAATAAAGGTCAGCTATTATTTTTATCACTCCCCTGCCTGGTTGCCAGGATTCAGTACCTCAGAGTATGTTCAGGGCTTAGCACTTTGATCTGCTTTACCTGTGCAAGATCTCCCGCTGGGTTTCTTGTTATGGTTCTCACTTATAAGGCAGTCAGCAAATATTTGAGGAATGAGCAAATACGGGAACGAGAGGGCTCCCTGATTACCTTATCTTTAAGCCACTGAAATGCACCATTAGGACTCCTTATGATTAGGATTCCTTTGCAAGCCATGCGATCTGGCTTGGAACATTGAGTTCCTGGAATTTTGCAGAAAGGAAAGGTGAAAGGAAGATGGTTATTAGCCACTGTCTCCGCAAACGCCGAGCCATCTGCACCCCGTTACCTAAGCACAGACCTCTGTGGGCGCCGAACTTCAGAGCCCGGAAAGTTGGAAGGGATTCCGAGCTCGGATCCCTCAGGCTAGGCTGGCTATTCTTGGAAGCTGAGCACTGCGCCCGCCACAGGGAGATGAGTCATGCGGAGGGTGAGGGCTCGATGGATTTCTCCACGGGAGCAGCTATTTATCAGGGTGGATCTATATACCACAGAGCATCAAGGGAGGGCCAGGGCTCCTGTCTGATGCTACTTAATACGATATCATCCTCACCTGCATCCTTGCATTGTATCCGGATGATAACGCCTGGGACCCTCTCACCACGCAAATGCCCACCTCAAGGAGGCCAAAGGCGGTCCTTTGATATACTGTTCCCCCTATTATTTGCACAGCCCTTGAAGAGCTCGTACAGTGGTTGCCAGCCACATCTCCCCCCCACCACCCTCGGGTAGCCCGTTCGTCAATTCCCATCTTGCGTCTCATTCTGTCCCATGAATGTCTTCACCCCCTGTGAGACTCCAAGATCTTGGAAGGTCTTGACTTCCGAGTTTGCCACCGCTCATAAAACTGAGCTGTGCCCAAAGGCAGAATAACAGTGGTCTTGTTTCATTTTGTTTCTGCAAAGTCCCAGCTGTGGAAGAGAGTGACATACCATAAACAGCTTAAATGTTGATCATATAAATAGGCACCGTGGGCCAGTTTCCTAAGATTCCACATGTTTTGTCCTGAGTTCAGCACGAGGCAGCTGCCCGCACTGCCGAGCCTTCGTACACTTACTACAGGGGGCAGCCGGCGGGGATGGAGACTGCGGCGCCTGGTTAATTCCGCTTGCCTGGTTCCCTTTGTTCTCCCCGAACTGCCTGGCGATGTTTCTCAGAAGTCAGCCTCTGCTCGCGCTTCTGAAGCTCTGCTCCTTACGTATGCTCCCAGAAAGTTGCTCCAAGTGAAGGCAGCTTAATTAAAAACCACATTCAATCAAACTGTCACTGTGTTTATGAAAAAGTGTCGAGTGGCTGGAAATGGCAGGAACAAGCACTGAAGATTAATGCTCGAAATTTATTCTGATTAAAAGTATGATCGAGGCATTAGAGAGAAAGACCCATGAACCCCAGGGGTCCCTAAGCCCAACATCCTGCCGCTTTCAAATACAACTGGAGACAGCTGTAAATACAAATAGACCTGCTCTCCGCCTGGAGGGTTTCTCTCCCTTCCTGAGGACAAAGCGTCTAGCTGGAACTGGTTATTTGGGAAGGGAAACTTGCCCGAGATGCGCTCATCGGTATGTGTCCACACCTGCCTGCTTCTTACACGGCACATGCTCAAAGGTGATGTTCACTGGATGAGGTCATACTGTGGAACTGATACTAAGACGAGTAGGGACCTCAGAGACTCCCCGATCCTACTCCTTCATCTTTCAGAGTGGGAAACAGACCTTTGGACAGAAAATAGCCAGCTCAAGGGTGTCAAGTAGAAAAGGACCTGGGCATCTGCGACAACATGGATGGACCTTGAGGACACTATGCCAAGTGAAATAAGTCAGACAGAGAAAGACAAGTACTGTATGATCTCACTTACATGTGGAATCTAAAAAAAAAAAAAAACAAAGTCATAAAAAAAGGGATCAGATTTGTGGTTACCTGAGGTGGGGGGTGGGAGGAGGGGGAATTAGAGGAAGGGGGTCAAAAGGTGCAAACTTCCAGTTATGAGCTAAATAAGCACTCGGGATGTAATGTACAACACGATGACTACACGTAACATCGCTGTACGGCACACTTGAAAAGTGCTGAGAGGAAACTCTAGAAGTTCTCATCACAAGGAAAAAAACATTTTCTTTTTTTGGGGAGTGGGTATCTACATGAGATGATGGATGTTAACTAAACTTATTGTGGTAATCTTTTGCATTATATGTAAGTCATTATGCTGCACACCTTAAACTTATTCAGTGCTGTATGTCAATTATATCTCAATAAAACTGAAAGAAAAGAAAAAGATGTCTAAAGGAAAAAAAAGAAAGAATAAAAAGAACGTGGAGTCAGGACGTCTGAGGTCAGCTTCACTTCCAGAACGTGTCAGCTTCCAGAACCCTTATTTTTCCACATGATTATGAAGCCACTGGTCTATATTATCTGGCAGAGAAATCAGTTCTAACAAAGCCCACCTAGAAACAGGAAGCTTTTACCTGGTTCTGCAAATAAAGGATACCTCTTCTGTATCAGTGTTTCCAATTCACCAGACTTGAAACTTCCAAAATGTTGTATGGTAACATTCCACCTCTTTTTATAATGGAATTAGGAGAGGGCTTTGGAAAACAGCTGTTCTCCAAGCCACAAACTTATTCCAAAGATCAGGAAGATTGGATAGAATCTCTTTGATTTGAGTTACCAGCCGTGGCAAGCAGAATTCTAGGATGACCACCAATGACCCACGTCCTTGGATGGTCTCTTCCTCTTGGGGATGGGTGGAAACTGTGGATAGGATGCAATACCACTCCAGTGATTTTGTTACATTGTATGATAAAGGTAAAGAGATTTTCAGATGTCATTAAGGTCCCTCATCAGTTGACTGTGTGTTATTCAAAAGGAAGAATATCACAGATGGGCCTGACCTCATCAGTGAGTGCTTTAAAAGAGGGCTTAGACTTTCCCTGCACTCAGGGACTAGAAACAGCAGAGAGACTCTCTCTACATCTCTCTCTCTCTCTCTCTCTCTCTCTCTCCCCACAGCTGGTTTTGATCAAGGAAGCCTATATGATTTCTACAGCTACGAGGAAATTAACCCTGCCAACAACCATGTGAGATTGAAAAAGGAGGCATTGATTGTAGGCTGGTGAGATCCTGAGTAGAGAACCCAGCTAAACCATGCCCGGACTCCTGGCCCACAAAATATGTGAAATAATAAACAGGTCTGGGGTAATTTGTTACTCAGCAACAGATAGTAATACACCAGCCGAGAACCAACAATTCCTAAGGAGGTCAGGGTGGGGATCATGTCACTGGCACCAAAACGAGGAACCAGCACTAGACATTCCCCACGTGGGCCTCCCCTAATAATAATAAAATAGAAAAACTTCAAAACCTAACTGGCCCATTTCTGTTCCCTGTCATTCTCTTTTTGAAAATTAAAGGCCAACACGGGCACCCTGGGCTGACTTGATCACAGTATGATCAAATAAGCTTCCTCGAAGAGCTGAGGACAAGAGGACTGTGCTAGTGCAGGAGGAACAAGTTGCTCTTTGAGAAAAAGAAAGAAAAAAAAAAAAAACATGTTTTCAAAGGAGACGTTTGAGCCTCAAACCTAAAAAAACAACAACTTCAGCCAAGAAGAAACTCCCACCATTTGGCATTTGCAGGAGCTAGAAGAGAGATGATGCAAAAGGGAGCTAGTTCTGGGTGTGCAAATCTCTGACAGGTGTGCAAGACACAACAATCCCCATGTTGATTCTTTCCATCCATCTTGGACCCCAAACTGGTGCTAACGCACGTGAGAAGGAGTGCCTGGCTGCTGGCAGACGCGGGTAAACGTTGTGAGACAATATTTAATTAAGTGCTAAGCTGTTGGTTGCTGGTTTAAGTGGTAACCTTTGTCTAAAGCCAGTTTGATGATGGAACACTTCCGTTTCAGAAATTACTTGCATGGCTACCCAATGCCATCCAGATAAAAATCTAAATTACTGAGTAAGCCCTACACAGCCTCTCACACTCTCCCCCTGCCCCCCTCTCCCCAGTCTGCATTCCATACTGCAGACTCACCAAACTCTCTCATTGAGCTGCTTCTGCTTACAATGCCCTTCTCTGATCCCCCCTTTCCTACTTGGAGAGCCACTATAAGATGCTTCAAAGTCACCACCTCCAGGAAGCCGTCTCTAACTCTTCCCATGGTACAACAGATATCCCAGCCTGTGCTTGGTTTCCTCATCTGTTCAACAGGGAAAAAAATAGCACTTCGGTTGTAAAAGTTAAATAAGTCAACACATATCACATGCCAGAACTTGGCATCATGTCTTCAGCACATAAGAAACACTCAGTGACTATTTCTGTTATTTATTAAGCACCTACTAATTACCAAATGTGTGGGCTGCTAGCGTGCAGAACAGACACAGACCCTGCCCTTCTTCCCAGCACCTTAAGTGTGGGGCTTAGCACAGTCCTGGGTTAAGGACTTGAACCCTGAACCTAACACCAAGGACATTAAGACCGGAAACAAGCCCTAGGTTCTGACTTGCAGGAGCTAGAAGAGAGATGATGCAAAAGGGAGCTAGTTCTGGGTGTGCAAATCTCTGACAGGTGTGCAAGACACAACAATCCCCATGTTGATTCTTCCCATCCATCTTGGACCCCAAACTGGTGCTAACGCACGTGAGAAGGAGTGCCTGGCTGCTGGCAGACGCGGGTAAACGTCTTAGAACCCCTGTCTACAGGAGGCAGGAAAAAGGGAGACGTAACAACTATGCCTCTCATTTTGGGATTGGATGTTGTGTGCACGCCTCCCATGACTGCATCTTCACCTGAGCAGATGTCAGCTCCTCCGGGGAGGTTTCCGTCATCTCTGCTCAATTCATTCATTAGGAATGAATCTCTCCCTCATCTGACTTTCCTAGAGTTGTACTTAAACCTCTCAGACACTTTTCTTCCAAGCTTCAATCACCAGCTGATGCATTATATATTTATTTGTTTATTTTCTGCCTCCATTCTCTGAAACATAAGCTCCACAAGGGCAAGGATTTGGACTCGGCTCATTGCTCTGTTACTAGGACCTAGGTCAGTACTTGTCATATAGTAGACACTCAATAAATATCTGTTGAATGAGTAATGGTTGGAGGAGCCAACACTTTGACAGTGCTTCCTATGTACCAGGAACTGGAGTGCTTTGTGTATATTAACTCATTTAATCCATGCAACAACTCTATGAGCTAGGCAGTGTTATTAACCCCATATTAGGAGGGAAGAAGCTAAGGCATGGAGCATTTCAGTCACTTGTTCTGTCATACAGCCAGTGCGTTACAGAGCAAGGATTCAAACTCAGACAGTCTGGCTCCAAAGTTTATGCTCAAAACCACAACACTAGAATGAGTGAACAAACAAAAAGAAGGAAGGAAGGAAGGAGGGAAAGAAGGAAAGAAGGAAAGAAAAACTTAATGTCTATCACATCCTGTAAATGTAATGTCTGGGTTTATATTGAGGGATGTGTTCATCTGCTCCCCAGATATCTTCTGGAACATTGTAACCTCTACATGAAGCAAGATCCTATGCCTTGCACACAGTAGGCGCACAGGAATGTTTGTTGAATTGGATCACACCTGTGTTAGTGCTTCTAGATATTCTAAGTATTTCATGCAAATCTCCAGCTTTCCTTCCCGTGGAGATTCACAACATCTACGCAACGAAATGCGATATTGCTGGTCCTTATCCAGAGCTTTTGATAATAAGCAAACCAAAGCCACCATGCCACCAGTTTCCAGGCCATGAGAGTGCTCAATACATGTGGATAACGCGTTTAGAGGAGCAATGATGCCAAAAGAAATGAGCCTTCTGCATCCTCTCACTCTCCCTGAGGAGGGAATGTGCACTCTGCCTGCCCAGGAGGGTAGGCAAAGCTGCAAACGCATAAGACGTCTGCGGCAAGAACCAGCAGCTTCCTGGCCAGACTTAACTGCAAGTGAGCAAACTCCACCATCTTCGCTGGCTCAGAAGCAGCTGCAAAATCGTGGTGGGTCCCCAGGAGAAGCAACATCATACAAAGGGGAGGAGCAGCTCAGAAGAGGAGGGAAGCAGAGAAAAAAAATCTGGCTACATATCTACCTGGGACAATCTGTTTCCTCAACAACACAGAGGACTGTGTCCAGGATCAGGCAGGCAAAGCGTGGGCATATGCCACTCCTGGGTTAATCCACGGACCGTGAGGAAGAGCGAGCAGCACTGCCAGGCCGCTGAGCTCTAAAAATACCCAGCACATTCCCACCATGGCACGAAAGGCAAGCTCTTAGCGGACAGGAATCTTGCCAAACAAATGCCTCGCTGGACACTCTAGAGTGAGTCCCAAGGCTGAGGACTATGAAAACGTGGAATCCAGCTAGGGAAGTGGTTTTCTCTTGAGCATTGTCAGAGATTGTTGAAGGTTTAAGAGACGGGTGTGTTTGCACTGCCCTGAGCTGGAGGGAGGGAGGAGAAGAGGGAGAGAGAAGAAGTCTGCTGCTGCTATAGCAGTGGAAACCAGTATCATACCGTGCTTAAACTCACAGCCTCTAGAGTCAGATTGAGTCCGTTTACATCATGAATCCATCACTTAGTAATTATGCAGCACTGGAGGAAAAATTAAATCTCTCTGAGACTCAGTTTCCTCATCTGTATAAAAGGAACAATAATAACCACCACCATCTACCTTATTGATTTTTATAAGGATTTTAATATACTACATTACTATTCAAATATTCACTGCCCCTCTCTGCAGGATCCCTCCCCACTGATGTCAGGCTTAGAGCCAGTAGAGGTGACATGTGCCACTTCCATGACAAACCTGTAAGACCCATCTCCCGAGCTTCCCCTTTCTTTTTCCCTGTGCCATGAGACTAGCAATGACCCAGATAGGGGCTGCTCCTTCAGCCTGAGTCCTCGCTCTAAAATATGAGCCACAACTAACCTAACAAAAACTGTGAGCAAGAAATAAACCTTTGTCTTGTAAGCCATTGAGATTTTGGAGTTGTTTGTTAGTGCAGCATAAATAAGCTTAAACTGACTGATACAAGGATTAAATGAGATAATCTATATAACACACTAAACACATGTCCAGCATTTTCTAAGCACTCAATAAAGTTGACTTATTATTACTGATATCAATGTTGTCATCACTGGTCCCCACCCTTTTGGAGATGTCATATACCTCATTGAGAAACTAACAAAAGCTTTGGAACCTCTCCCTTCAGAAATGCACACACAGGCACAATTATGCATGCGACTATAGGCAGCTCACATGTCTCAGGTTCAGAGCTGCCGGTAGAGGTGCCCAGGTTAAGAAACTCATCTTGCCATCTTGAAATAGATGCCCTAAGCTTCAGCATGGAAATTGTCATCAGAGATTCTCTGGGGTCATGTCAGGTATCACTGTATTCCATTTTACCATCCCCATCCCCAGCCCTCAACAGATGCCAGGGGGAATGCCTCCAACAGCTGCAACAAATAAGATTAAAATAAACAGCAGGGGAAACCTTCAAATAAAAATGAAGGCAGCTAGAAGAGGGCAAGAGGTGTGGACCACCATCCCCCCAATGAGATGGTAGGGGTCCTGCAGCACCAGAAAGACACCTTTTCTCTGTAGCAGAAAGATGGCGCTCAAATTGGATAATGTGGTTCCATACGGATTTTAGGATTGTTTTTTTCTATTTCTGTGAAAAATTCTCTTGGAATTTTGAAGAGAAGGAAGCATCCTCAACCCAATAAAAGGCTTCTACCAAGAACTCCCAGATAACATCACACTCAGTGGTAAAAGACTGAATGTTTTCCCCCTAAGGTCATGAACAAGGCAAGGCTGTCCACTTTTACCATTTCTAGTCATTGCACTAGAGATTCTAGCCAGTGCAATTCGGTAAATAACTTAATTAGTCAATTAACTAAAGCCATCCAGATGGGAAAGGAAGTAAAACTGTAAAAAATCCTGAAGAACACACAAAATGCTAGTTGAACTAATGAACAAATACTAGTACCAAAATTTAGAAAACAAGTCCAGCAGCATCAAAGGACTAAAATACTCAGGAATAAATTTAATAAAAGAAGCACAAGATTTGTACCCTGACAACTATAAAACATTCTCTAAGAGAATTAGAGAAAATATAAGTAAAATGAGAGACATTCCATGTTCATGGATTGGAAAGCAATTCAATTCAATACCATCTCCATCAACATTCCAGCAGCAGATTTTTTCATAAAAATTGACAAACTGATTCCAACATCTATATGTAATTGCAAAGGATATGAAATATCCAAAATAATTTTGAAATAGAATAGCAATGCTGGAGGACTTATACTACCCAATTTCAAACTTGTTATAAAGCTACAGTAATCAAGAGAGTTTGGTACTAAAGTAAAGACAGACATGTAGATCAATGGAACATAATTAAAAGTTCAGAAATAAACCCTTACATTTATGTCAATTGATTTTCGACAAAGATGCCAAGACAATTCAATTGGGAAAGGACAGTCTTTTCAACAAATGATCCTGGGAAAATTTAATATCCATATGTAAAGAAGTGAACTTAAATCCTTATCTCAAACCACATACAAATATTAACTCAAACTGTAAGTGCTAAAACTATAAAGCTTTTGGGAAAAGAGCTTGGAGAAAATCTTCATGATCTTGGGTTAGGCAAAGAGTTCTTAGACACAGCACCATTTTTTCTATGAGCTATAAAAGGGAAAATTAGTAAATTAGACTTTATTAAAATTTAAAACTTTTGCACTCTGAAAGACACCATTAAGAAAATGAAAAGACAAGCCACAGACTGGGAGAATAAATTTTCAAATCATATATATGATAAAGGAGTTGCATCAAGAATACACAAAGAACTCTTACAACGCTATAATAAGAAAACAACTCAATTAAAAGACGGTTGAACGACTTAATAGATATTTCACCAAAGATGACCTACAAATGCTAATAAGTACATGACAAGGTACTGAATAGCATTAGTCATTAGGGAAATGAAAAAAAACACAATGAGGTACCACTTACATACAAACTAGAAAGGCTTAATAAAAAAGACAGGTATAGGCAAAGGTATAGAAAAATGGAAATTCTCATTCGTTGCTGATGGGAATGTGAAATGGTACAGCCACTTCAGAAAACAGTTTGGAAGTTTCTTCTCCTAGAGGTATCTTGTTGTTAGTGCTGTGGAGTCGACTCTGACTCCTAGTACCCCGTGTAGAGCAGAGTGCAACCTGCCCAGTCTTTTTGCACCATCCTCTCACCCTCTAGCACTGTGTCAGACAATGCTCTGCTGCTGTTCATAGGGTTTTCATGGCCAATTTTTTCAGAAATGGGGGGCCAGGTCCTTCTTCCTAGTCTGCCTTAGTCTGGAAGCTCTGCTGAAACCTGTCCACCAGGAATGACCTTGCTGGTATTTGAAATCCCAGTGGCATGGCCTTCAGCAACACACAGCCACCACAGTATGACCGCCAGCAAGATGGGTGGTGTGGTTCTGTGGCGATGAGGGCACAGAATCTTAACCACTAGACCACCATTAGGCCTCTACCCAAGAGAGATTGAAACATATACCCACACAAATACTTGTACATGAATGTTCATAAAAGTATTGTTTAGAATAGACAAAAAAATGGAAACAACCCAAATGCCCAGCAGCTGGTGAATGGATAAACAAAACGTTGTACATCCATACAAGGGATTATGATTTGGCAATAGAAAGATACGAAACACTGATACACGCTACAACACGGGTCAACCTCAAAAACATTATGCTAAGTGAAAGAAGCCAGACTCAAGAGACTTCATATTGTATGACTCCATTTATGTGAAATGTCCTAAAAGGCAAATCTATAGAGAGAGAAAGCAGATCAGTGGTTGCCTGAGGCTGGGGGTGGAAGCCATGACTGGCTGCAAACAGGCTTGAGGGAATTTTGTAGGGGTGATAAAAATGGTCTAAAACTGTCTTGTGGTGGTGGTTGCAAAAATCTGTAAATTTACTAGGAAAATCATTAAATCTACAATGAGTGAATTTTAGGATTTGTAAATTATGCATCAATAAAGAAATGAAAAATAGAGAAAATAATTAAGTAATTAAAAAAGTAATTAAGCCCCCAGCAGCCCACCAAAGAGTCTAGTCATGTGGCTTGCTGTACCACCAGCCTAGACCTGTCAACAAGGCGTGGAAGCGTTTAGTCAGAGGAGGGGTCTTGGAGGTTGCACAGGTTCTAACCTCTTTCCCTGAATAATCCTACCCAAAGAATATTTAGGAAGAATTTAAAAGGTGACACAAACAGCACAATAGTATCAGCATGTATTTTTAATAGTTACATGCATATATTTTTAATCCCTTCAATTCTAAAAAGGGAATAATTACAGTCCAGGGAAAATCAGTCTTTGTGCTGAATAACAAATTAGTATTTCAGCAGAGAGGTAATGTCGTGACATCTTCCTGTGTCAGCAGTTAGTCAGACCACAGGGGGACAGCAGCATCTCCTTTGCCTCCAGGGGGATGTGGAGGCAGTGGATGGAGGTCGTGGAGTCTTCATGAGCTCGACAAGTTCTCTCTTCTCTAGAACGTCAGAGCAGAAGGAACCCTCCTTTGTCTGATAAAATAGCAACTTCTGCGCTAGAAATGGGCATTTTTTTTCCTCAATGACTTGGCCTTTAATAACTATAACTAACTCTTAGTAACTGCTTACTATGTACTAGGCACTGTTTGAGGCACTTGATACGTATTAACTATTTAATGCTCATAACAACCCTATGAGGTCCATTCTGTTTTATTCCCCTTTTACTGATGAGGAAACTAGAGCACAGAGAGGTTAAGTGACTTGCCCAAGATCACACAGCAAGTTAGTATAATGGAGCTAGGATTCAAAGCAGGCAGATAACTCCAGAGTCCCTTCTCTTAAGCCCTCCACCTCTTCTACTCAGAGACACTAAATCTCAAGGGCTGAGAAAAATATAAGTAATTTTTCATGACACCTCTCACCCTTCTGAGACCCAGAGAGGAAGAAAAGCAAGTGGAGCTAAGAGTTACAGTTTCTTTCCACTGGAGGCAGGGTGTGTGTGTCATAATGGCAGGCGGGGGAGGGATACAGTTGTTCCAGCAGCCTGCAGGTCCCAAAGGAAACTGTATCCCTCTTTTTTGCCAGGTCCGAAAAACAATAGCCTCTCAGAAGATCTCAACTACCAGAGGCACGTCGTGGGTGTGTGTCCTGTTTCTCCTCGGGCCTCCTCATCTACTAGACCACTGAGTTCAGGGCATCCTTGTGGGAGAGACCGGGCGTCCATTGCTTCTAAAAGCACACAGCTAAAATTCAGTGCCGCTCTTCCATTACCCCATAGCACTGGCATCCGAACTCAGGTGACTGTACTATAATCAGGAGGCACAAGGGGCTTTATATTTAAGTCTCTGGCTATTTTAGGGGATACCCTGGCAACCAAAAAAAAAAGGTGAGGGGGGCCTTTTGTGGAAGATGGCGTTCTCAGCCCAATTCTCCACTCCTTACTGGGGCCCTTGGCATGTGATTCTGTGGTCCCTTCCACTAAGGGAGCAAGCAGGGCATATCTCCCTTCCTCTGTACTTTGGGTTTGGTCGGGTGACTTGGTTTGACCAATAGAGTGAGGCAGGAGAGGCAGGGTGCCGGTTCCAAGCCCAGGCCTTAAGAGACCCTGCGTGTTCCCGCTTGTTCTCTCAAGCCCCGATTATCATCACGAGAGGAACTTCCCCAGAGAGCCACTGCCTTCTCAGCCTAGGTCGCAGCACAAACGCACCAGAGCAGACCCAAGCCCAACGCTATGGAGCAGCTAAGCCCAGCCGTTCCCACGGCTTCGAGCAGCAAGGAGATTGCCCAGCCAAGATGAGCCAACTCCTGCCAACCACAGGTGGGCGAGTGACAACAGGGAATTACTGCTTTCAGCCACCGAATTCTAGGGTGGTTTGTTACACAGCAATAGTTAACCAATATACTCTGTTACAATGTGGCTTTGCTTGGGGGGCCCAAGACTCCAGGGAGGGGATGGTCCTGGGGACCTCTGACCAAGACACCACCACAGAGCTCAGGCAATTGGGTTTCTTTCCTTTTATAAATGAGCAATGCGGCCCAAAGAGGAGAACTGACGGGGCGCCCAGTGAGCAAATGCTAGACCTGTGGTGGGAACACAACCTCCCGTCTTCCCGGTCCAGGTTCCCAGCATCCGAGACCCAGATGTCAGTCACGTAATCGGAAACCCCAAGATTTTACTGAGCAGTGAATTTGTTTGCTCGGGCTGCCATAACAGAGGACCACAGACTGGGGGGCTTAAACAACAGAAATGTGTTTTCTCACAGTCCTAGAGGCTAGAAATCCAAGATCAAGATGTCAGCAGGGTTGGTTTCTTCTGAGGCCTCTCTCCTTGCCTTGCAGATGGCTGCCTTCTTGCTGTGTCCTCACGTGGTCTCTCTGTACATATCTGTGTCCTAATCTCCTCTTCTTATAAGGACACTTGTCATATTGGATTAGGGCCCACCCTAATGACTTCATTTTAATCTAATTACCTCTTTAAAGAACTTATCTCTAAATACTATCACATTCTGAGGTAGCGGGGGTTAGGATTTCAACATATGAATTTGGGGGGGCACAATTCCACCCACAATAAGAAGTAACTCTCTGCTCAGCACTGGGACAAGTGCTATGGGGGCCACGTTATAATCAGGGACCCAGTCACGCTCTTTCTTTGTCCCCCGTAGCACTTGCCACATTAGCCTGTGATGGAGTGAATGAGTCGTGCCCCTGAAACAATGATACGTGTACACACAAAATAGTTCGGGGACAGCAGGGTTTGGATTTTAAAAAACACAGAACTGAGAGTCAGGAGGTAAGGGGCATAGGCTCAGTTCTGCCCCTCACCTGCTAGGTGGCTTTGAACAAGTCACTCCCGATCCCTGAGTGTCAGCTCCCTCATCTATAGAATGCGGGTGCGTGTGAGGGGATTGGGGTAGAACTGCAGTTCTCAGTTCTGACTGCGTAGGACTCCCACCTAAGGAGCGTATTTTCAAAAAGGAACCCAGACCCTTGGAGAAATGGCTGAATGCTGACTACAGAGTTGACACAGAGAAAGTATGAGATGAACCTGGAATATCTTGTTCTAGAAAGTAAAAAAGTATGCAAAAAACCATGGGGAATGCTATGCACTGAATTGTGCCCCGCCCCCCATTTGTTGAAGCCCTAACCCTCAATGTGACTGTATTTGAGGCTTTTAGAAGGTGATTAAAGTTGAATGACATCATAAGAGTGGGGTCCTCATCCAATAGGATTGGTGGCTGTATAAGAAGAGGAAAATCTCTCTTTCTCTCTCTCTCTTTCTCTCTTTCTCCCCTTCTTCCTCTCCCTCCTTTCCCCCCTACCCCCTCTTCTATGCACACGCACCAAGGAAAAGCCATGTGAGTACATAGCTAGACAGCAGCCATCCACAAGCCAGCAAGAAAGCTCTCACCAGAACCCAACTATGCTGGCACCTTGGTCACAGACTTCCAGCTTCCAGAACTGTAAGAAAATTAATTCTTGTGGCTTAAGCTACCCTGTCTATGGTATTTTATTATGGCAGCCCAAGCTGACTGAGACAGGAACATGTCAAAAGAACACAAGAGCCAGTTTGAAGAGGTCTGCTTGGCCAAATCTAGGACAATTTAAGCATAAAAATAAATAATGATAGTAGTGGATTATAGCACATTGAAAAAAATTAAGAATCATAAGTCCATATTGATACAAATAAATAAAAGAGAAAGAAACATTATTTCTTCTAGCAGAACACCAACTAATAAAGAGAAGGAACGATGGAGTTAGAAGACATCAATGGATGCCAAAACTCCCAGCAAAAACAGGATGAGGAACAGCATATTTACATAGTGTCAACGTATCTCCCTACAAGTTACTTACTAGTTACAACGAGGAAAATAGTAACTTTATAGTAGAGACTGCAAACACTACCTTAACCAAGTAACCAAATGAATATCACCAACATCAGGACCAAGTGACATTGTGTGCCTCCTCGAGTGATGCACCACGGAGGATATAATATCACTTCAGTGGTATTCCTGCCAAAAATGTGTAAATGAAATAGGGTAAAATGTAAACAACTGGTGAATCTGGGTAAAGGGTATATAGGAGTTCTTTCTTCTATTCTTTTAACTTTTCTGTAAACTTGAATTATATCAAAATATACGGTTTAAAAATATATATGGGTTCAGGCCCCATCCTGGACTAACAAAATCAGATTCACTGGGTGTGGGGCCTGGGCATCCATGTATTTGTTTTAATTTTTGTTTTTTAAGCTCCTCAAGTGATTCTAATGTGCTTTCTGGGTTGAGAGCTCCTATAGGTCTTAGAGGATAATTACATTCTGACATTCCCTGAACCACTATGTGCCAAGGTGAATGGTCTAGTACAGCGTGGCTCACAATACAGTCCCCAGCCAGCAGCAGCATCACCTGGGGACTTGTTAGAAATGGAAATCCTTGGGCTCCACCCAGACCTAATGAATCAGACACTCTGGGGGTGGGCCAGCACTCTGTGTTCTAACAAGCCTTCCAGTGGACTATTACGCCAACTAAAGTTTGAGAACCACAGTCTATACTGCTTCTCAATTATTTTTAAAGTAACTAATAGTGTTCCTCTTTTCCTTTTTAATTTATTTTTAATTGTGGTAAAAAACACATAACATAAAATTTACTATCTTAACCATTTTTAAATGTACAATTCAGTAGCGTTACGTATATTCACATCATTGAGCAACAGATCTCCAGAACTTTTCCATTTTGCAAAACTGAAACTCTGTATCCATTAAACAATTCCCCATTTCTCCTCCCCACAGCCCCTGGCAACCACCATTCTACTTTCTGTTTCCATGAATTTGATAACTTTAGATACCTCATATAAGTGGAATCATACAATAGTATTTACCTTTTTGTGATTGGGTTATTTTTCTTACCATAATGTCGTCAAGGTTTATCCATGTTGTAGCATGTATCAAAATTTCATTCCTTTTTTAAGGCTGAATAATATCCCATTGTCTGCATATACCACATTTTGTTTATCCATTCATCCATGGATGGACTCTTGGGTTGCTTCTGCCTCTTGGCTATTGTGAATAATGCTGCCATGATCATGGGTGTGCAATGTCAATTTTAATCTGTATACAAATCACCTATGAATAGTGTTAAAACATAGATTATGATTCAGGAAATCTTGGGTGGGGGCATCCCAGCTTCTGCATTTCTAACAAGCTCCCAGGTGATGCAGACCTCAGTTTGAATAGCAAAGGTCTAGACCCAATGAGAGGAGATAAAGGAGCCCGGAAAAGTTTTAAATCAGCATAGATTTTTACTTCCACTATTCCAATCCATGCCAGAAACCCTCCTACCCACACCAGATACCCCATCTCTTTTACTTCCCCTGCTGGTCAGCACCCATGCCCGGCCCTGCTGCAACCACCACTAACTCCTTGAAACTAATCTGTCCTCTGCATCACTCCCAAGCCAGGCTCCCTGGGCCTGCCAAAGAAACAAAGAACCAATCTACGGAATTAACCAGTTCAAGCGTGTCCCCTGGAAAAGCCTAGAATTCTCTCCCAGGCATGAGGCTCTACTATTGGTGTGAGCAGTGATGATTTTTAGATGGTGCAAGGATACAGAACTAAATAACATCAAATCACACACTGAGCACGCTGCTCCCTTTCAGGTCTGTTTCGACTGTTCTGAAAACGTCAAGGAAAAAGTCCCAAACACCCTACAAAACTTGCTAATCTCCCTTTTTAACAGAGAGATCAGGCCTCGGGCTCAGAGCCCCAGGCAGGCAGCAGTCTCCAGCTAGCAATGAAAAGCCCTGTTTGGTCTTCTTTGTATTTATTTTTGCGCTTACTTTCTATCTGTGCGAAGTGATCCTGGTTTTCCCTTTATGGCTCTGAGGCCATGTTGCTTTTTTTTTTAAAAATAAATGTACTTAAATTTAAAAGCGAGTGATTTGAAGCACACATTAAACAAATAATCATAGAAGAGATGTTTGAAGTTGGAAATCTGAGAGCAGGAGGACCCGGGCCTCTTCCCTGACAAATCTTCACACCACACATGCCATTATGGTGTCTTAGAGACCTCATCCTCCCATGGTCTAACCTAAGAGGCATCGGGGAAGGAAGAGCTTCCAGCCAGAGTGGAACACCAGTTGCAATAGAAGGACCAGCAGAACCTGCTTTTGCCCTTCCTTCTGGTCCCTGAAACTTTCCCGAAATCAAGGGGCTGGAAACGGACCCTGACCAAGTCAGCTGTGGTGGGAAGACACTATGGAGCTTCTCCACGATTCTATGGAGCCAGAGGTGGGCAGCAGTGGGACGGGAGATGGCTGATAAATGTGGCATGTGGTCCTCCTGCACTTTCTTTCTTACACTGCCCCCATCTACAGGAATTCAGATCAAAGCAAAGAAGTTTCTAAAACTCTCCATACCTTGCACATCTGACCAAAGATTTCCTTTTTGACCTTAAAGACTTATAAAGGGCATCATTACCGGTAATTGCAAAACCATTATGAAAATCAACTACCTATTTTGAGAAGACTCCACATGTTCAGTATAAAAGATACTCACTCTAAAGCTTTTGGCATTTTTATTCCAAGAGGAACTTCTTTTAATGCTGCAAACGGCATTACAATTTTAAAAGAGAGAAACATTCTCAGTAATTAAATGCAAATCACCACAGCTTCAGATTCAGAGCCCTGTCTCATTCAGCACTGGGAGAAACAAATAACTTAGGAAAGGAAACAGGATGTGGCCCTGCCTCCCTTCCTCCTGCCCTCCTCCTCAGCTAACCAGTGGTCCCCTGGCTCAAAGAAAATGTGGAAGGAGGTGCTATTTCACGAGGCTGACTTTCTGGAGCTGATTTCTTCCAAGAGCAGGATGGGTCAGAAGAGATCTGTTCATACTCTCTCACCCAGTCCTGCTATCTCTAAGGATCTGATTTGCTGGCTTGTTTACTGGGGTTAAGAGACAGCATAGAAGTAGCTTGCTTCAGAGGCTGGATGCCAATGCTATTTCCTCCAGAATGTCATTAGTACCCTCCCCACCACCACCACCAGTTAGAAGGAACTCTGGTTTCCCAGGGCAGTAAAGTCAGAACGTTTTCAGTTCAAACATCAGCACTGGCACATCTGCCCTTTCAGCAAAGTTCCTGAGCACCTACTGTGGGTGAGATGCTATGCTGGGCACTGGAGACACAACAGTGAAGATGAACAGATAATTCTCTACCCTTATGGAGCTTAGAGCTCAGGGAGACAGAAGTTAGTCAATCACAAAACTAAATGGAACGTCACCAATGGTAGCAAGTGCTATTTAAGCACAGGAAAAGAATTCACTAGTCAGGGAGTGATAGTGGGAGGAACAGCAGGTGAGAGATGTGGCTGGAGCAGCAGCTGAGGTCAGCCAGGCAGCACCTTGAAGACCATAAGCCAATTTTTATCCCAATCCCCACAGCGAGGGAAGCCATCAAAGGAAGTGACGTGATTGGGTTTGTATTTGGAAAGACCTCACTGGCTTCGGTGGAGAGGATGGATCTGAGAGGAGCTAAGGTGCCTGTGGGATAGCAGCCTGAGGACCTGCAATGGTCCTGGCAAGAGATGCTGAGCGTTGAGCCACAGAGGTGATGGTGGAGATGGAGAGAACCATTGCTACTGGTTGTGTGATGTCAGTCAAGTCACTTCTCCTCTCCGCACCTCCATTTCCTCATCTGCAAAATGGGAGTAACAATGCCCACACCTCCTAATGAGATGAGATGACAAGTGGACAGCACCCGGCCCACCATGAGGATTTGACAAATGATAGCTATGGTTGTAACGATGATCTTCTCTGCGCCTCTCGTAAGACTGTTGTCCATTTACACCTTTTAAAATGGCTGTTTGTCCACACTTCTCATTTCATCTGCAAGGCTTTATGTTCTTTGAAGGCATGGTCCTTGCCGGATTCACAGTATATAAAATTAGGTCTCCCACCAGGTTGACTAGCATCCAGAGGGTATAAATAAATATTTGTGGAGGGAACTGACTTGAATGGCCCAGATGGTGGCATTCAGCCAGGCTCCCTAACCAATTGAGTGTATCCATCACAGATGTGCTGGTCAACACTTTGCAAGTTCCCGCCTCCCCAGGTGTGGCTTCCACGGAGGTGCCACTTGGATCTGCCTTCAAGAAAGAACGTGTTGTTCAACCACGTGGAGCACAGCTCCCTGACAGCCTCCAGCCACAGCACCCTCAGGATCCATTTCAGCTTTCAAACTTAGGCCACACTCCTCCCGGGCAGTCCCCAGCCAGTGACTGAGCATGGTCGGGGTACCGGGGCCTGGCCATTTCTGCCCAATGCGGGATTCCTCTAATGTGCAACCTCTGCTCCCGAGATTTCTGTTGAGTTGTCAGACACTTTGTCAGATCTGCATCTCTGTCTGGGGCTACCCCTTGCCCAATCCTGCTTCCTCCCTCTCCCATTTTATTTTTCACAGGCCCCCTCCCCCTTCCCAATAAACCTCTTGCACTCCTGACTCTGACTCAGCCTCTGCTTTCTGGAGGACCCGACAGGCACACCTTGGGGAGAAGAGAGACTAAAAGCTATGACATGAAGAAGCATATAAAAGAACTAGGTAAGTTAAATAACTCAGAGCTGTCCACTGTCTCAAAGAATTAAAAACTCCAAGAGCTATAAAAGACAATGGTCTTATTAATTAAGTTGGCTCAAATTACCAGGAAGCTTTCTGAGTAATAGCAAATGTCGGGGTTCCGAGAAAGATTGCTCCCTGGTTTTGGCCGGAATCCCAGGGGTCATTTAGGGCTGCGATCTCAATCCGTTATTTGGATACTAATTATAAACCTGGGACAAGAGGCTAATCTCCCAGCAAGGAAAACCCAGAATGTCAGTCTCCTTTACCTCTCCCTGCCTAGAAAATCAGTGTGGGTCTCAGGCTAAAAGAAATCAGATGGAGACAAAACAAATACACATAAAATACCCCCATCTTGAACAGAACTTTCAAATCTTCTGTTGGAAAGATAGCACCACAGTTAAGTGGGAATTGTTGTTGCTATAATTTGGGGGATGGTTTAGTAGGTTTGGGGGAATACACTCAAAGTTTAGTTTAGTCAATTTCTAGGACATTGAGCTGCCTTTGTGAAGGCAAAGGTGACAGGCAAAACTGACAACATGGAGGTAATCTTAAAGATGAAAGCAATAGCAACTAGCAGTTATGGAGCAACCAGTATGTTTCTAGCACTGAGTGAAGTATTTTCACATAATTAACTTATCTAGTCGTCACAGGAACTCACTGATGTTGGTGATATTATCATCTATTTTTTTCAGTGAGGACACCAAAGCTCAGAGAGGTTAAGTAACTTGTTTGAGGTTACAGAGCTAGTAAGTGGCAGAGCTAGGATTCAAACTTAGGTCTCTGCAGAATCAGACTACGTTTACCATCCTTCCTGCATTGTCCTAGAGCACTCTTTCCCTGGGGTGCTCATTCTGAGATATTCACCCACCCACAGACATATAGTGGATGTTTCATTTGCTGCATCATTTAACAAGCATTTATTGTCTACTCTGAGCCACACCCTGTGCTAGACACTGAAAAGAAACGAATGGATGATCCTTGACATCAAGAAGCTCACAGACTAGTGGAGGAGATACTATGTAGCAATTTCTCTTATGTTCTCCATGGGAGACCCACCCTTCTCTCTGAGGAAGTAGATACCATCAGCAGCAACAGCTACATTCTTTTAAGGATGAAGAAACTGAAGATGGGAAAATGCAGACTTGTCCAAAGATCTACATCTAGTTATGACAAAGCCGAAACCCAAACCGGGTGAGCCAGTATATCACAGCCTCTGAATCACCATTGCTGAAAGAAACAACACACTTGGGGATTGGAGGAAGGGCTCTCCCTGCACAAGTCAGGATGCAATTTGCAGACATTTTTCAGAGCATAAAATATATGAGCCTCTGAAGGGCAGTGATCAATCATTTCAGCCATCTTCAGTGAGACCAGAATAGATCGAAGAGAATCACAACCACACATAATTCTAACAGTCAAGGGTATTTAACCAACCTCCAGAATATTTCTTCTCAACATTCTGTGGCCATGGTTCTAGAATTTTGGGGGTACACAAGGAGAGACTAGTCTAGGCAGTTGAAGAAATACCCATCTATAGGATGAGACTATGGCCAGAAATCCTAATAACCTCACAGAATCTGAGGGACGAGAAAGTCCATACATATGCAAGTCAAGCCCAATACAAGAATCCGTACTGGAGCCTCTATGACATGTGTTTATTCTGCCTGATGGCCCTCCAAGGACAAAGAACTCTAAACTTTATGAGTCCACCCAGTGTTCTTCCTTATACTTTTTGGAGCCAAATTCTATCTCCTCTGGGCTCTACTCTTCCTTTAGATTCTAGAGCAACATGGAAGAAATCTGCTCCATGTTCAACATGGAAGCCCTTCAAATAATTGCATATAGGAAGCTACTAAATCCTCTCCCTTCCCCATTTTTCTCTGCTCCGAGGAGAACACACACTTATCCTTCCATTGATGTTCGTAAGGAACAATTTCCAGCAGCCTGGACCTCTCCTAGTCATCTTTCTCTTAACAAGCCCAGTTTGTCAATGTCCTTCTTAAAATACAGAACCCAGAAACGAGCATAGCCAAAAACAAAAATATTTGCGAAGGGGCTTTGAAAACTATATTAGGCAGAAGCAAAGGAATTTATTTTTTCCCCTCTGGGACCAAGCAAAAATATAAACTACAATTCTCTTAATATAAACCACTTTGAAGAAACTATTAAATTCATTCATTCATTCATTCATGCAATTCACAGATCCGTGCTGATTCTAAAACTGTGGCCTAAGAGGAGGGCTGGGCATATAAGGCTAAATCAACTCAATCCTTATTCATTATTGATCATCTTGAAGGCTCAGTCCGTAGCCCTCTTCTTTTCCCACACTTTTTTCTCTCCCAGGGTGATATTATCCATCTCCAAGACTGAAGCTTCCCAAACGCTCACCTGCCACCCAGCTCTAGAATGCTTCCCTGACATTTCCATCAGGGTGAACTGCAGCCTCCTCCAACCCAACACGTTCAAGAAAAAGTCACCACTTTCCCCTGCTCAAACTATCCCCCCACCTCTCATCCCTGGCACCTCCATCCTCTCAGATGCCCAAGCTAAAACTCTGGGACTCTTGCCTCCTTCTTTTCCTTCACACCCCATGCCTGGTCACTCTACTTCCTATATACTATTCATATGTATCCATCCATTTTCCCTTTTCTCTCTTGATCCAATTCCCTGTAATCTCTCACCTGGATAAGTTCAATAGCATCTTAGCCTTTCTTCCTGTTTCCACTGTTGCCCCCAGTAATTCATTCCCCACTGAACAGCCAGAGGAGTCTTTTAAAAAACAAAAACTTGATCATGTCTGTTTCCTGCCTAAATAAAACCCTTCATGGATCTCCCCAAAGTTGCCCACTTACCTCTGCATGCCCTGGCCTTTTCTGACACCACCAATATTATTCCATTCCTCTACTCCCACTCCCTGATCTTTAAGGTATAACCATTTTAGCTGTCTTTTAGTCCTTACAGGGGCCATAGTCCTTCCAACCACAGGGCCTTTGCACATACTGTAATGCTCTGCTCCTCTGCCACTCTCTCCTCCAACCCATGCGTTTACCTAGCTAACTCCTTATTACCCTTCAGAAATGGTTCAGACATCACTTCCTTAGAGAAGACCACTTTCAGCACCACCATCCACCTGGAGGACCCATCTCCTAGCAGCCTGTAATTCCCAGTCACTGCAATTGCGGCAATTATAATTAAGTAATTTGTTGCATCATTCATTATTTGGTGTTTCTCTCCAATAAGACTGTAAATTCAATAAAGCTTGAGACTGAATCTGTCTTGCATTCTGTCATATCCCTCATGGCTAGCACCTGGCACTGTATAAAATGGGTGATCAGTAAAGGATGAATAGGGGTGCAAAGTCAGAAAATACAGAAATGGCAGATATACACAAGGGAAAAAACGTGATTGAATTCCATCAAAAATGCTTCTGCTGGAGTCCAAAAACTGGGTAAGAACATTGAGTTCAAACTTTTCCTTTCAACCAGCTTATGTGTAGAGACACAACTTTGGTTAGTGATTCAGATGTGGTATGAACTATTTCTATTTCAATCTTAGGCTCCCAAAGGAATCTCACCAAATATGATGTTCATTTTTCATAGCTCCTAGAGAAACTCTCTTCCCCATCTTCTCTCAACCCCCAGAAAGAAGAGAGTGGGGATACGCAAGAAGGAAAATAGAAGAAATGGCCAGTAGGAAGAGAGAATCCGCAACACAATGTTTGGACTTTTGCTGTAGGAGTTGTGTTTTTTTTGTTGTTGTTCTTTTGCCAAGGGCATGGCATGACAGTACTGCTCGTGTCTTTATCATTCTATACTCCCACGGGGGATGACAGTCAATGTTTGTCATCTGTTTTGTTTGCTGATGTATTCCCACCACCTCCGACAGTAGTAGACACTCAATAAATATTTGTTCATTGAATGATTGCAGATGTGAAAGTTGCAGGAAGACGCGAACGAAGTCTTTTCAACTTTGTATCCCCAGTGCCCAGCAGAGGGCCCTGAATATCATGGGAGTCCAATAAATACTACTGGAATAAATGATTTAATGAAGTAATTAGAAAGTAAATATGTAAGTTACATTAATTCTCCTCTGCCACCTGCTTTCCGTTTGCTTAAATGCATTCTTTTATTTGGGGAGCTTGCCTGAGCATGATTTTACCTAGTTGTAGGGAGGAAGGGTATCCCCTGAATAAAATATATGCGTATATATATATTTTCCAATTACTGGATTCTGCGGGTTGCCAACATGACAATGCCAAGTCTCTACACTGAGTCCTGATTCCGTAGAGGAAAAGTGCAAGGAATACCTATAAATAAATAAATACCAAGCCTTAAAAATCCATGAAATAATCCCTCAGCGCCCATCAAGTCAACATTTTAGACCCCACTATGTGCAGATGCTCCAGTAGGTGCCAGGAATATGAAGAGAAATGGGTCAGAATTTCACATCCTTCATGAGCTCTGAGTCTGTGAGGAAGATTGATGGGAAAGCCAAAATAAAATAAAATAAAAAGACAACACAATGTGATAAACGATATAACAGAGGCACATGCTAAGTGTTACGGGAGCCCAGAGGAGGCATAAAACACAGGAAGCCTGAAGTAAACTATTAATTAGTAGCCAAAAATATCTTTGGTCTTTTCTGCCAAGATTAAAGCCGTGCTGCTCTGGGTCTGGTGCCCGGAGTCGTGGTCCCGAATCTTTTCCGCAGATGGAAGCCCACAGAAGGAGTTCAGCAGAAGCGAGAAGGCTCCGAAACCCTGACAAAAGGCCTAAGGATCTTTCTCCAGCAATGCTGACCATGACAGTTACAAGTTGAAGCCAACCCCCCAGGAGGAACAGCCTTGCCCTTTAGTGAAGCTGCCAAAAACCTCGGAAGTTAACAGTTTATACTGTGTCTTTCTGCAGGCACGGAAGAATGAGAGGGGAAAACCCAAGGGTCGCTTCAGAGCCAGGAGAGTTTTGGGCTGTGAGGCGTCACCCCAGGCTTGGGCAGTAGGACCAGCTGACCCAACGTTAACAGAGATATTAAAAATATGCAAACATAAGGAAACCACATTTAAAATCCACCATGGAGGGGTTTAAATGCATACGAAAGAAGCCATATTGATGGAGCATTTGTCAGCCATTATAAACCTAAATAATTCTCATGACATAGGAATTTCTTATGAGATTCTAAATAAATAAAGCAAAATAAAATTTATATATATATATAGGCAGCCAGCCATTATGTTAAAATTTTTTGTATAGCCACCTATTATATATGGAATTATGTACAGAAAAAGACTTGCACTCCCAAGCACTCTAGAAAGCATGGACAAATGAGGCATACATACACCCCCATCTGAAATATCCAAGATGATCAACATCCTAGGGAAATAAATTAGTGGAAGAGATGTTTTTGGTTTGGTTTTTTTTTAATTCCTGTTAAAAATTTTTTTTTAATTTAAAAATAAGAAAAAGCCCCCAAATACCACCACCTTAACACAACCATGCTGACCATACCATCACACATGAGATGGTTTACAGCATCCTACTCTGTGGCTGACTCTAAGTTCCTTGAGGGCAGGAAGCATGACCAGTTAGTCTCTGAATTCCAGGTGCCTGGAAGCAGCCTGACACCTAGAAGGTGCTCAGATGATGTTTGTCGGACAAACAAGTGTGAAGGCACAGGAGGAAATGTGATCTTTTAACAAAGTAAAATGTCATTCCAAGAAATATTGGGAAGTCAGCTCCTTCACTTCTGGACAAAGGAGAATGGGGTAGGAATTCAAAATACTCTTGTGAACAGAAATACAATGGGTAGAGTGGGAGACCGGGTTTCACGAAGGGAGAGAAGAGAGGTAGGAATGACCGGCTGTGTAATGATAGGTAAACCCTTGTATTACTTCATCCTCATAAGAACCCTCCAAGGTAGACCTGGCCAAAATCTCCATTTTCAGGTAAAGAAACTAAGACAAAGGAATTGGACTAAAGATATAATGTTCACAAATGAACACATTGAGATTTGAACCTAGGTCAGCTGGCTTCAAATCCAGAAAATTCTACCCTTTAGGGACATCATGAAGATGGAGAGAGTAGGATGTGGGGGTGGGAGGGTGGTAGGGACCAGACTTTCCTATTGAAGGAAGCTTGAACCAAGCACGTGTACCTCAATCCTAACCACACAGAGGGATGTTCTCTCTGCATTGGGAGGAGCTGGGTGGGAGATCTCAGCACAAGGCTATGGCATTGACCGTTTCTATGGCTGCTTTGTCACTGGATAACAGGATGTGTTAGTGTAGGAAGATGGAGAAGAAAAGCAAGATGGATCTGCTCGCACCAAAGGAGACGACGGTGCATAAACAATAGCAGCAGCCCCCAGAGACCATGATACACACAAACTCTTTCCTCCAGCTCTGGTATGGAAACTGCCATGAGCCAACTTTAAATTCACCGCAGGTAGTTGCAGGGAAAATACTTACAGGATCCCGCTGAGTCTGTTTTTACTTTATATCACCGAGTCCTGTAACCTTTGAATAAACGCCCATGCTCCTGCCAGGCCAGGTTAGCAAATAGCACAGTGCCACGTCTGGAATTTGCAAACCAGGGCTGAAGGAAGGCAGACACGCATCTGTGAAAGAGAACTGTTATTCTTCTGGAGTTCACAGGATCCCTGAAGGTCCTGTCCCTGCCCAGGGATCCCGGCAGTCTAGGAGATTCTTGAGAGGAAAATGAGCAACTCACCTGAGAAGAGCAGGTGCCAGCTGAGATAACCAAGGTCTAGATTCCTGAGGCTATTTTCCTGCCGAGATTCAGGGCACTGAGGTCAGAGGCACATATTGAATAAACAAGAAGAAGAATCCACTGCACAAGTATTTTTGAGTGCCTGCTCTCTAACCACACTGTTCTAGGTGCTGGGGATACAGAGGTAGACAAAACATGCAAAATGCCGGCTGTGATGACAATTATCTTCTGGTGGGAAGAGCTGATGTTCTTGGGGATAATAATAGAGTGTGAGGGAGTGTTCCATATGCAACAGACAGAACCTGGGCTAGGTCGTTCTCATGCACGCCTCATCCAGTCCTCCCAATAACCCCATGATTAAGTACCCTTTGCGTTAAATCATTTTAAAGAAGAGAAAACCGGGGCTCAGAGAGGTTAAGTAATTGCCTACAGGGTCACGTAGCTGGCAAGTGATAGAGCCAGAACTCAAAATCCAGGCCTCCAGATCACAGAGCCAGTACTCTTAGCCACCACACTGCACAGCCCTCATCTCCAAAGGGATCAGAATTCATTTGAGAGAGGACTTTGTGATTCACACTATTTGTGACCCTCGCCATAGCGTGGAATTCTTGGCATCAGCATTCTGTAAGATGGGAATAACCGTACCTGTGCCTTGTTACGGGGATCACATGAGACTCCTAAACCACAACAAGTTGGTGTGTTCTGGGTGCTCAGCTGGGTTTCCTCAGTTGCTAGCTCTTAGCAGCAATGATTCAGATGATCCCATGCCATTTAGTCAAAATCACGAATATCCAGGCCCAAAATCAGAGTTCCTCAAAATGTACTCCAGAGAACTTTATTCTGCAAGATGCTTCTCAAAGAGCTAAAAAAGGCAGCTTGCATTTATTAAGCTCTTGCTGTGTACCAGGCACTGTGCTCAACACTTTACACATATTAACTCATATATCTCCCACAACCCCATGAGATAAGCACCATATTATTTCCATTTTACAGATGCAAAAACTGAGGCCCAATGAGGATGACTAACTTGTCCAGGGCCACACATCTGGTGAATGGTGGAACCAGGATTCAAGTCCAGATTGGCCAACTCTAGAGCCACTAGAGATACTGCTATTCCAACACATTTAGAATCTGCCATAAGTGTCCTTCGAAATTTGCAAGGGACATTAGCACGTTGGGTAGACATATTCCTGTTCATCGATATCTGAAAATTATATAACAACAAAGAAGGCACATAACAAACAAATGATGAGCAAATAAAAAAATAATTACACATGGGGCTGAAATAGAAAACAAATAATGGGGGGCAAGTGAAAGGGGAAGCCACTTTAAATAGAATGGAAACATCCTTCTGAGAAGACATTTAGACTGAGAACTAACTGAAAAATAATAGAGAAAAACCAATGAAACCTAAAGATGATTCTTTGAAAAAATGTCAATGAAATTGATAAACTTAGGCAGTTAAGTCAAGAAAAAAAGAGAGAAGACAATAGCAGAAATAAAATAGGGGGCATCCACTACAGAACTTTCAGATATTAAAAGGATAGTAAAATAATGTTACAAACAACTTAAGATATTTTGACAACTTAGATGAAATGGACAAATTCCTTGAAAGATCTCTTTTGGTGTTCTGAGACCATTTTTAATGTGGGGGTGGTGGCTTCCCCCCTCCAACAAGAAATTCTCAGACACTAGCAGGGTGTCCAAGAATTCAACTCAAGTTAACTCAATTCTGATATTATCTACCCAGAGATAGCATCAGATTCCACAGATAAAGATTTCAGTCCCAAAAGACTGCTCCCCACTTCAGAAGCCAGTCACAGGTTGAAGTTATTTACCTGTGCTTCTGACTGACTGGCTATAAATCAGAGGTTCCCATGACCTCTTCCTGCTTTGGATTCGATTAATTTGCTAGAGTGGCTCACAGAACTCAGAGAAACATTTTACTTACTAGATTATTACTGGTTTGATGTAAAAGGATATAACTCAGGAACAGCCAGATGGAGGAGATGTGCAGGGCAAGTTATGAGGAAAGGGCGTGGAGCTTCCATACTCTCTGTGGGCTGTCTTTTTGGGTTTTTATGGAGGCTTCCTTAAACAGGCATGATTGATTAAATCATTGGCCATTGATTCAACCTCCAGCACCTCTCCCTTTCCAGAAGGTAGTGGAGGAAGGGAACAGAATGAAAGTTCCCATCCTCTATCACTCAGTTAGCTCCACTGGCAACCAGCCCCTATCCTTAAGTGCTTGCCAAAAGTCACCTCATTAACATAAAAAAAGACAACTTGATCACTCTTACCACTTAGGAAATTCCAAGGGTTTTAGGAGCCAGAAATGGGGTCTAAAACCAAACATATATTTCTTATTATAAATCACAATATCACAGATGCAAATTACCAAAACTCTCTCAAGAAGAAATAGAAAACCTGAATAGCCCTATAACAAGTAAAGAAATTGAATTCGTAATTTAAAAACTTCCCACAAATAAACTTCAATCTCAGATGTCTTCCCTGACAAATCCCATCAAACATTTAAGAAAAAAAAACAGTCCTACACAAATTATTTCATACACCAGAGGAGAAGGGAATACTTCCCAAATCATTTTATGAGGTTAGTATTACCCTGATTCCAAAGCCAGACAAAGCCATCGTAACAAAAGAAAACCAGAGACCAATATCCCTCATGAACATAGATGCAGAAATGCCCCACACAGTATTAGCAGATCAAATCTAAAAATAGATCAAAAGGCAATGCATCATAACCAAGTGGGTTAATCCCACAAATGTAGGATGGGGTAGATGAATCAAGAGAGACTTTGAAGACAAAACCAACAGGATTTGCTGAGGGACTAGATGTATGAGATAAGGAGAAACTGTGTAGCAGGGTCTGGAAAAGTGATCACAAAACCCACTTCATTTTCCTCCATGGCACATCTGGTCCACACACAACCTCTTATTCTCCTTCCCTTCTATAGCTCAATACAGATGAGCCCAGTGGCCTTAGAAGCCACATGTTGAAGACATGTCAGAGTCAGAAGATAGAAGCAGCCGAGTCCCTAAATGGCCACTGGGCAAAAAACTGCCCTTTGAACACAAACATCCACATTAGACTTCAGGTGAATAAGAAGTAAATTTCTGTTGGATTAAGTCCCTGATATTCGAGAGTTTGTGTTATAGTAACTATTCTTAAGCTATTTAATCCAGAGGGAAATCAAGAAAAAGTAGTTTACTGGCTTGACCAATTAAATGGAGCTAAGAGGACTCTTACTTTAGCTCTTATAAGAAGAATTGATTGAATTTAACAGAAATTAGACAGTTTGGGGGCTCCCAAGAGATAAGTTTAATTCTATTTCCAAAAGGAATTTATGCTGAGAAAATAATGAGAAATATAGTGATTTACACACAGAGATGTTTATCACAGTGTTATTTATATTAGTAAAAGTTTCCATGAAAACAATCAAGACGTCCACCATTGGATAAGTGGCTAGATAAGCACCATCATGATATGGCCTTACACAGGCATTAAAAATGATGCTTACAGAGAGTTTGAAAAAAGCAGACACAAACTTCATGTATAAACTATTCTCAATATTGATACACATTTATATATTTATATGTTTATGTATGCATGTATATTAACACACATATGCATATGTACACACTGCTATGGACCGAATGTTTCTGTCCCCCCAAAATTCATATGTTGAAAACCTAACCCCCAAGGTAATGGTATTAGGAGGGGGTCCTTCGGGAGGTGATTAGGTCACAAGGGCTGAACCCTTGTGAATGGGATTAGTGCCCTTGTAAAAGAGACTCCAGAGAGATCACTTGCCCCTTCTGCTATGTGAGGACACAGGGAATAGACGGCCATCAATGAGGAGGCATGCCCTCACCAGACACCGAGTCTGCCGATGCCAGGATCTTGGACTTCCCAGGCCCCAGAACTGTGAGAAATACATGTTTGCTGTTTATAAGCTACCAGTTTATGGTATTTCTGTTATAGCAGCCTGAACAAACTAAAACACATACATACACACACCAGTGTACACATATATAGAACGAAAGAGAAGGAAAAGTGCTTTTATGTTTAATACGTGTGACAGGATTATTGATAATTTTAATTTTAGTCTGTATTTCCAAAACAATGGGAATATAACAGTCTTGGGATCAGATAAAAATAAAATAAATACAATGAATATTATTTTTAAATTTTTTAAAAGACCATCTCATGACCTTGAGGAATAGAGTATTAAAGAGCATGCTAAGAAGGAGAATTGGTTCGATCCTTCATAAAACTACACAAAAGGACTTAATGCCACTGTGGTCTGCAATGCTGAGGCTGAAATACGCTCTTTGGAAAGTCCCCCAGAGGACCTGCTTGGATACTTGAGAGAAAGTTGAAGGGGTTATTTTCGATCTGCCCAACAGGGTATGGGTGCACAAAGCCAAGAAAACGCCAGACTTGGAGGTTCCAGCCTGGATGAAATGAACTGAATCAAGCAAAGCAGAGAGCGGATGCTGCAGGCCAGTCGCCCACAGAGGAAACGTAACCTTTGAAAGCCAATCATGTAAACACATGAGAGGGAAGAGGAAGATGTATTCTCTGTGTCCCCAGCAGTCCCCAGGCACCAGCCACATCGATCCCAGGACGTCCACAGCTAGTTTGCTTTGGGGAGCTAAGAACACTGCCCACTCAACCAAAATAAGAGTGACTTCTGCAAACAGTTATGTACCCATTGATTTCTCCAACAAATATTTCCCAAACAAAATCCAGACCCTGTGCTCCAAAATCCAGTGATCCAACCAAAGAATCACAAATTAAAGTGTCCTACAGGAGCCAAGCGGAAGCAGCAGTGGCAAAATGGAGAATTCATGCCTCACTTGATGGGGCAAAGTCAGGCCCCCAATGTACCAGACCTGCACATTGTTTTTAAAACTTTTTTGTTTAAATATTTTTTGATATAAAAGTAAAGTTAATTCACTTAAAAATCCCAATTCCCAGTTTTTCCTGAAAAATTGGAAGAACTGACAACAATGGACCCACATTTCTGTGTAGCATTGATCAGTTGACTGGCCTCTTTTTAATCATTTACAATTCTTGCCTGGTTCCTTTAATATTTTTAGTTTGCAGGTCCTACTGTAAGTGTTCCCTTCCTGCTTAAAATGTGGTGCTTCCAACCCTCTCTTGGAATTTTGTGTAAAGTAAGAGTAACCTAACCCTGAGTGAGAGTCTAAGAGGATCCTTTGAGTGAAGTACATAGACTTTGAGACTGCTGTTTTGGATGATCTAAGATTTTTTCTCAGCTTACTTTGTGATCTCCTTATGGGTTCAAGATGCCGGATAACTGGTCTCCAGATTAGTGAAACACTGCCAGGACCCTTTATTGAAGCTACTTGTTTCCTCGCCAACTTAGCGTGTGTTTGCATGTGTGTTTTCATTTGCAGACAGCAAGAGAGACACTTAAAAATGGCCCCACAGAGACAGCAGCCCTCCTTGTTGCCCCCCCTCCTTGTCTCTGATGCCAGAAATCCATCTTAAGGAAGATAAGCAGAGCATCCTTCCACGTGTACACCCAGGAGCCTGCTTCCCCCATAAATTGTCATCTGAACCATCAGGCAAGGCTGCTGGCGTATCCATACTGCCCATCATAGTCTGGCAGTTGTGCCCAAGGCAACAGCACCTGGATTTTATCATGCTGCCAGTGAAATTCACTGCATACCAGGTATTCCTGAGACCTGACTGGCTTCTGCAACTGGATCCTTAGGCTGAAAACATTTTGTGTGAAAATTGGGGTGGGGCAGGGGGCACAGTTTCCCAGAAGTATCCATTATTTCATATTCCAAGCAAATATTAGGGGTAGGAAATATGAGGCATAATTACTAAGGACTTGTTTTTTGTTTTTTTTTTTTTTTTTTTGAGAATGACTAAGGGAAAGGGGAAGTCTCAGGCTAGACTTTCTCTAGAGCAGACCCTGAGACAAGAAACTGGGGACACACCGTTTAGTTGGGAGGTGATTACAGGAAGCATGGTGAGGGAGTAGGAAAGTAACACAGGGAAGAGAAGGAACCCAATCACAGGTGCATTAATGGGAGGGTTACTGGTGGGGGCAACTGGAACTCAGTCCCACAAGGGACCTTCTGACACTCGGTATAGAACACACCTCAATGTTGTCTCATTGGGCTGCACAGAAGCTGGGATACTTATACAACAACTCTATCCCTCACAGTTGAAGGTAGCTCTGGGGGCATTTATTCCCTGCCACTTCTGATCTGCCACATGCAGAAGCCAAACACAATCTTATGGCCAGAGAGAGCCCTTAGGCAAAGAGATTGGGGTGAGAAGCCATCATTGTGTTGGGAACTGTCCACCTAAGCTTCAAGTGACCTCAGGGTGAGGCAAGAGGATATGGGCAGAGCACCAACAACATAGCTAACAGGGATATTCTGGCTCACCTAGCTGGAAAAAACAATGGTAAAGCTTGCTTCATGCACAGCTGAATTCAGGGCCCAAAATTTGTCATCAGGACTTGGCTTCTCTCCTTCGTGCTGTTCTGCTGTCGTCTAATTGGCTCTAATTGCTGGCTCCAAGCGGAAGCAAGATGGCCACTGCAACTTTATCCCCTACATCTTTTCAGATTCCCTTCTAATAGGAAATACCAAGTCTTTGTCCCCAAAAGCTCTTATCTTGAGAGACACATATTGAGAAATTCATAGATGAAAGGATATGATGTTGGGAATTTGCTCCAAAATAATCCACTGTGGGTGGTGATATAATGAAACAAGATTGTCCACAAGTTGATAAGGGCTGAAGCTGGATGGTGAGTATGTGAGGGTTATCTCTGTTAATTATTATACTGTTACCTCTATTTTTGTGTATTTTGGAAATTTTTCATAACAAAAAGTAAATTTTGAGAAAATAATCTCTCTCAAGTTTGAGCTAAAGTCTGATTTCATCTCATTGGCTCTTCCTGGGCCAGGTAACCATCTCTGAACCATTCACTGAGACCAAGGGAATATAATGAGCCCGATGGCCCAGGCCTGAACCATGTGCTCTACTTCTGAACTCGTGGGAAATCTCCACAAGAAGCTCAGGGGTCACAGCAGGGGAGGGTGCTTAGCAGAGGGTAATCAGATACAATTACCAGAAGAATGTTACTGCGTGTTAGGTACAGAAATACAGAGGTCCACAACATAAGGAGATTGGAAATATAGTGGACATCAGGTATCTTTGCCCATCCAGCACCCTTTTCCTCATATTCTTGAATAGCATTCTAGGTTTTCCCAGAAGAACTGCCCGTCCCTACCTCTTGATGCCTGTGACTCGGGAACCCCTTGGTCTAGCAGTGACATGTGACTCAGTCTGGCCAATAAGAGGCAGGCAATAGTGACTGGTACAAGGATGGGCACATGACACCAGATTGGCCAATGAAACTCAACCCAGGGAGATTCTCTGGAGCCACTCTCCCTGAGGCGGCTAAGCTGAAGGATGAGTGTCTGTCACTGCTGGTGCCATCTTTGCCATCACTTGAGGAGAGTCTGCCAAAGGAGTCTGACACGGAGGAAAGCAGAGCCAAGAAATGGAGAGAAAAGGTTCCTGATGACATTGTTGGGCAGCTGTCCTCGGCCCTGCCGGAAATCAAATAATTTTCCCTTTTTGGCTTAACGCTTTTTGAATTAGACTTCAGACATTTATATTCCTGGCTAATAAAGGAAAGCATGATCACCCCAAGGTAGCACTTGGCGTTTGTCCTTCCCTGATGCCTGCAACATCAGTGTCAAGCTGGGGGTACAGTTCTACAAGCACAAATGTTGCAATTTTCAGGTTAACAAGTAAAACCGTCCTTGAGTGCACGCTTCTGAAAGGGCAAACAGTATTTCTCATACATTCATCCCCTATGCAAACATTTACTGAATGCTTATATGTGCCCAAGCCTGTGCTGGGTACTGGGGATACAGAAACTAATTAGGAACAATCTATGTCTCTAATCCTGGTAGAGGAGAGAAGAAGAAATGCAAAGAGCAGACAGAGTGCTGGACATAGAGATCTGGGTTCTTATCCCAGCTCCACCTCGACCTGTGCATAGAGGAAGACTCTGCAAAACTCTCCCTGCTGCTGAAGAAAGCACCCTACATGAAAAAGCTCCTGATGGTGAATTTTCATAACCAGAGCATGTCACAGAGTTTGAGCCAAGAATAGCAATTCAATATTGATTCATCCTACTTGGTCAGAAACCACCAGGAGTCTAATTTCTACCAATAGAAGGTGAGCATAAATGAAATCACAACCTGGCCAAAGCTCTTAAGAAGAGGACATGAATTCTCTTTACTCTTTCTTCTTGGAAACAGAGGACTGTGAGATCTGGGGGATTGGAAAAGCCACAACATGGCAGAGGCCTGGGTCCCTGACTCATCACATGGGGGAAAGCGATTCATCAAACAATTACACGAGCAAGAAACAAACTTCTACTGTGTCAAACCACTGAAATCTGCGGGCTTATTTGTTACAGCATCTATCGTTATCCTTATGTACTTTGAATTAGAATGTGCTTTACCCATTCCACACAGATGGATATCTTTGCTATCCTTCAAAGCCAAGAGAAAGGGATTTTCTGGTTTTATTTGTTAAGTTGTACTCATGCTTAATATTTTCCAGGAATCTCTCAGTTCATACAGGTCAGGGACTGTTCTGTATTCATTTCTGTAGCTTCCACAGCATTTCACAAATAGCAGATTCAAAGGAAAAGGAAAAAAAACCGTTCAAGGAAGGAAGGCTTTCTTTTTGTCTAATCCAGTGGTTCTCAACTTGGGGCAATGTTACCCCCAGGGGACATTTGGCAAAGTCTGGAGACATTTCTTGTTGTCACAGCTAGGGATGAGTGATACTGGCGTCTAGTGGGTAGAGGCCAGGGAGGCTGCTAAACATCCCACAATGCACAGGACAGCTCTCACAGCAAAGGAGTATCTGGCCCAAATGTCAATAGTGCCGAGGTCGAGAAACCTTAGTCTAAGCTGAGGTTCCCACCCCAACGTGATTAATTAATCATTTTATCACTTTCTCAGTCCTTCTCTTACTGAATTCTGCTGGGTCCTGAAGCAAATGAACCTTTTTTCAGGAACCTCAGCTTCCTAATTCATGAAACATCAATTTTCTGGATGTCTCTTAGAATTTTATCTCTTGTTTAAAGTTCTGTTTTTTTAATTCATTAAGTGAGAGAGAGTATGTGTGGGAAGTTGGGGGGGCGGGTAGAGCAGACCGGAAAGACTCCACATTTAAACACACAAGAAAATAGATCTTCTGTCTGAAATATTCTCGTGATCTCTCTATGTCTGTCTCCCTCTTCCTATGCAGGTGTTTTGAGCTGCCAAGAAAAAAAGACCCACCTCAGCTCAAGAAAAAAAAAAAATTTATTATAAGGATACATGCAGATTGCCCCTGGAAAGACTTCGTATTCTCATTCTTTCTCTGTCTCTCTGTGTGTGTCTCTCTCTCCACGGTCTCTTATTTCTGCCTCCTTCTAGAGTCTTCACCCTACTCTCCCCACCCACACACTCCTTCCCCTGATCATTCCTAACTTCAGCTTGTCATGGCGTCCTTTCAGCTCCCATATCAACAAGGCTAACTAGAAAATCCTATCCAATTTCTAATGCACAACCCCACACTCAAGCTCATATTTTCAAGCCCAGCCACACAAGTCATAGGCCATCTGACAGTCTGTGGACTGGCTGCACTTTAATTGATCCAACATCCAAGTCAAACCAGCATGCACAGGAGGACACAGGAGGCTCGGAGGCAGGGGCTGTGAGTAGGACAACCACGAGAATTAAACTGGCCTCGCTAGTACACAGTCTCGCATGCACTCCTGCCCTCTGTGCCTAGTAACGTCAACCACAGACAGAGTTAAACTGAGCTACCAGCAGGATGAAACTACCTTCCAGGCCCCAGGGGGTCACCAAATCATTTTGTCCCATGTATTGGCATGCTGCTCTGCTGGGAGAAGGTCGCCCACCTTGTCTGGGAATGCTTTTTGAGAGGATCACAACTCCTGGTCCTCAGGCTCAGAAGCTGTGAAGGGGAAGCAAATGGGGCCTTTCAGAACACCATTCAGATGACAGGTAGCTTCCTCCCCTGATCACTCACGACAGCATCCAGCAGAAGCTGGTGTCCACACATCTTGTTCCCAGTCCCCGTGACCACGGAAATCAGGCAGTTCTCGAGAAACTCGGAAACACAAAGGAAAAAGTTCATCCATTTCCGTAACACCAACGCCAGCACAGGCCTGGCTGAGTACAGCTGCGCATCGAGAGTTTCCAGTTTCCAGCTGCACGTGGAGAGTTTCCAGGCCACTCTGCCTAAGATGAAATCATTATGCTCTTTCTTTCATTGCACAGGAACATGGGGGGTTCTCTAAACTATGAGTCACAGCAGAGCATACAGGCAAACATGACAAGAAACCTGTTCTCCCTGGACAGGAGGGTGAGCAAATGCTAAAACTTTGACACTTGAATACGCACTGGCCTTGGCTAATTTGACTCAATACGAAAGGTTTCAAGCAAGGGAAACACTGTCAGGCAAAAAGAGAGGGGGAAAAAAGCAGAATGTGCCTAAATTCTCATACAGTCCTGCAAACAAGACCTGCATACAAGAAGGAAACACGGTTCCATTAAAATAAGGTAAAAAGTTGCTTCTCGGCTCCTGAATATCCTTTCACAAAGGCTTCGTGTCAGAAGAGCTTCATTCATCAAGCAGCATGGGTCCAGCTGGAGTTGATTCAATGCCCTTTCTTTCCAGGCGCTACCAGCTGCGAAATTGGTAACCTATTGATAAATATGTTATTTTTCCAGCTGCACCCATACTCAAGAGCTTAAGCAGCAAAATCTGCTAATAATATTTGGCCCCAAGTCAGAAGGTATTATGCAACTCCTTCAGCCAGAGCCAAAAATCTCGGAAGAAACCTGGCACCGCGCAGAAGGTCCCCCTTGTTTAGCATTTGTTGTCCCCTTGCAGTTTGTTAAAACTGGAAGAATATTAATGTAAGTAAAGTCTCTTTCAGGAGACTCTTGATAAGGAAGCTACAAAAGGGGGGTGGGGGAAGACCACTGCAAAGTGAAGGAATACTGCAGCAGGTTAGACTATTCAGAACGAGCCATTTTCTCCCAAATCCTGTAATTGCCCAGAGCCTGTGATCTTCTTGAAGGTCATTAAAGACACGCTGCTGTCCGATTCCTCCCAGAAAGTTTCTGCTTTGATTAGTTTCCTGAGGCTTATTTCCTAAAAGGCTGTTTTTGTCCCTAAAAAAAAAAAATGGGGAATATTAAAATTTTAAAAACGGAATTAGATGAATAACCTGCTAAATGTAACTTGGCCAGATGAAAGGAATTAGCAAAGTAATACAGAAATGGCGTGACCTACTTGGGGTCCCCTGCTGGACAGCCAATCTTCAGGACCCTGATGCACGGTCAGCATTTCCCCTCCCCTAAACGAAGCGACTCAGAGATACTCGACATCAATCATCTTCTATGCAGCCGCTCATCCTTTTCACTCGAACGGGATCACATCCATCATTGGTAAAGCCCATGTGGGCACCTCACAGCCCTTGGGGCATTTATAGGTTGGGCAAGGTTAAGAAAAAAAACTCTCTTTGTCTGTAAGGATTCAGGTGTCTAAGGGAAAGTCTACAAGGACCTAATGAAATGGTGAAGTAGAGCTGAATAACTGTCCAGCGACGATGATTAAATAGATAGCTCGCAATGCCAACGTTCCGAATCAAAGAAGGAAATCGATGTATTTCCCCCAACACAATAAGATGGAGCCAGTCTCTCTGGGAGCAAAGGTTGCTTTTGTTCTCACCACATCTGCAGATGTGTGAGTCACAGGCAGACCTAATGTGGTAGTTACCTTCCCAATCCACAGAGATGCTGTTTCCCAAAACTTCAACTGCAATCTGGACGCCTTCAGCAATCCCAGCTGAGGGGCTCCCTGGTTACTTCCACGTGATACTACGTCAACAGTGTCCCGTAGACCGCAGCCGCCTCGTCGTATTGTTTTTAAGCCTTGGATCAACTTTGCAAGCTCAACTTGCTTTTATTTTTGTTGAAGGTACTAAATTAATTTGTTATCACTCATTCCCTCCAGCAAAGGAGACAACGGCTCGTTAATGCCAAAATTTATAAAATACTGAAATCACAGATCGTCTCCAAGAACCCACAGGCCCTAAATCTCCAGGTTTGAATTCAGTTAGGTCGCACTTATTTCACATTCACACAGCTTTGGGAGCAGCGCATCTCAAACTTCACTGGCACGTGAATCACCGCTGGGGGACCTTGTTAAAATGCAGATTCGGTCTG
The DNA here is from genome assembly GCF_057802395.1 of Ceratotherium simum simum. NCBI lineage: Eukaryota > Metazoa > Chordata > Mammalia > Perissodactyla > Rhinocerotidae > Ceratotherium > Ceratotherium simum. The sequence goes on from NC_141925.1 coordinate 8,748,807, forward strand.
GGGCGAGGCCTGAGATTTGGCTCCCAGGGGATGCTGAAGCTGCCAGTCCACGGACCACACCTTGAGTAGTGAGAATCTGGGGAAGCTTCCCTTACATAGCTGGTTGTATGGGGGATCGGAATTTGCCACCCCAAAATGTGTCTCTTTGGCTTTATTATTTTTAAGAACAAAAGACTCAGAAACAAATTTTTACCTTCCCCCAAATGCCTAAAAGAATTTAAGACAGAAGTCCTGTCCCAGGAAGGAGCTATCATCATAGACAACTCTAGGTGTGGTCGACTGGGGGGATCCTTGCTGAGCCCGTTTTTATCAAAGTTCTCTCTCTCGGGCCACCTTGTCTATTGATGGCCCAACAAACATTTGTTTATCAAACATTTGCTTTTCCATCTCCATGTAGGATTCCTCCCCTTTGAAGTCCCAAACCACTACCCCCAACATCCTCCTTTGTCTTTAACTAAAGATGGTATTTAAGGTGTTGGCTTCAGCCATTTTGGTGAATTACTCAGATTTCCTGGGTTTCTCCCATGTATATATGTTAGTAAACTTTGTTTGATTTTCTCCTGTTATTCTGTCTCATGTCGATTTAATTCTTAGACCTAGAGGGTAGAGGAATATTCTTCCTCCCCTATAGCAGGTAAATGGTGGTTGAGCTCTCAAGCTCCGAAATCAGATTACCTGGGTTGATATCCAGCCTCTGATGCTTGCCCTTTCTAACTTTCCTCGTGCCTCAGATTCCTCATTTGCATAATGCTGCTCGGAATAATAGTAAAAATAGAGTTGCTCTGAGGATTAAAAGAGGCAATACATGTAAAGCCCTCAGCACAGCCCATGGCACGTAATGAGCATCCAAGATGTAAGCCGTTGCTGCTCTAATAACCTCTCACAGTTCCCTTGGGTCCAACTCCTTCCCAGTCAAAGGAAACCCAGGAGAGTCCTCAGAGCACAGGAAGTGAAGTTTCCGACCCTTACAGCTCAACCCACCAGCTTAGTCTTCCTAAAAGCAGGGTCTCGCCTGCTCATCACATCGTCATAGTTTGAGAAGGGCTGTGTGCATGTGTACCTGTGTTCCCAAAGCTAGGCCACACTGTATAGTAGGAAAAGAGCATGGATTTTGGAGTTAAGTAACACAGTGTGCAAATTCCCCTCTGACAGCCTCTACTTCCTCACCTGTAGAATGGGGATAATAAAACCTACCATATAGGGATGCTATGAGGATCAGGGATTATGTATGCAAAGTTCCTGCCCCATGTGCAGTAGGCACTCAACAATTGGAGGCTGTTATTTTGCTTGCCATCAAAACTGCATATTCACAATAACAAACAGGAGAGGAAACCAACATAACTGGAAGCCTAGCCTGGATAACTCTTTCTTCATCTAAGATGAGAGAGGCTATTTGCCAACCTGAAAAGGATGATAAGTGAAGGCAGGATTGCTGGAGGCTTTGGTGCAGAGCTTTTCCATGGCTTTAGAGACAGGGGTAGTGAAATTATTGGATGTACGTGGTTTTCCCACGGTGCCCAGGTACAACTGAGCTGGGAGAGGGCAGGAAAGATGCAATCACAACTGCTTTCCTCGAGAGTTACCCATTCATTCATAATATTTTTCAGTTGGCCCGTGTGTCAGCTGTTCTACTAGACATTCAGTGGTGAACCAGACAGAGGACCCACCCTAAAGGAGTGCTCATCTCATGGAGGAGACAGAGCCCCATAGATGAACAGATAGAAGTTAATTTAGAGTTGAGATAAAGTTCATGCAGGGAGGGCTCCTCTGGGAGCTGCCAACAGGATGCTCAGAGACCGGCTCTCTGAAGAAAAGACATTTACACTGAGTCTTATAGGCTAAGAAGGAGCCAATCAGGGGCAGAGTAGCAGAATAGCATTCCGGGCAGAGGGAACAGTGAGTGCAAAGGCCCTGGGGTTAGAAAGAGAAGGAGGAGAAGGGTAAGAAACCAAGCCAAAAAAGCAGGTGGAAGCCAAATCATGCAGGGCCTTGCAGGCCACAGTGAGGACACTGGACTTCATTCTGAAGACCACAGGATGCCAAGGAAGGGTTTTAAACAGGAGAATGCCACACATCTGTCCCACAAAGCCATAGATTGAACACTGCAGGAATCAAGTCCCAGGGTGGCCTGAGACCACGGGGTCAAGACTTGTCCCCTAAAGGTCTTTTGCTTCCTACTAGAAATTGAAGGTCTTCAACCCTGGGGACACTAACCCCGTGCAGAATTTCTTAAAGTCTCTGCGTTCATTGCGAAAAGCTCAGGGGAAGCAAAGGACATTTGGCTTCACTGGGAGTCCCAAGAGGTGCAGGACAGAGCTTCCCCATTACTGGGTATTTACCCAAATGTGAAATCAATGCTTCAAAAAGATCTATGCACCCATATGTGCATTGCAGCATTATCCACAATAGCCAAGACGTAGAAGCAACTGAAGTGCTCGTCAGTGGATGAATGGATGAAGAAGATGTGGTATATATGCACAATGGAATACTATTCGGCCATAAAAAGAGATGAAATCTTGCCATTTGCAACAACATGGATGGACCTTGAGGGTATTATGCTAAGTGAAATAAGTCAGATGGAGAAAGCCAAATACCATATGATTTCACTCACATGCGGAAGATAAACAGACCAACACATAGATACAGAGAACTGATTAGTGGCTACCAGAGGAAAAGGGGGTGGGGGAGTGTGAAAGGGATAAAAGGACACATATAGATGGTGATGGATAAAAACTGGACTATTGGGGTCTGCCCCGTGGCCTAGGGGTTAAGTTTAGCACATTCCCCTTTAGCATCTTGGGTTCAGCTCCTGGACATGGATCGGTGGCCATGCTGTGATGGCGACCCACATATAAAATAGAGGAGGATTGGCACAGATGTTAGCTCAGGGTAAATCTTCCTCAGCAAAGAAAAAAACACTGGACTCAGGGGTGAACAAAATGCAGTCTATACAGAAACTGAAATACAGAGATGTACACCTGAAATTTACACAATGTTGTAAGCCAATATGACCTCAGTAAAATTTTTAAAAAAAGAAGTGGCAACCTGCAGAAGCCAGTGCTGAGGAAACACGCTATTGAGCAGCTGTCCCTCCACCGTGGGCTCCACGCTCCTGAGAAGTAAGTAAATCCCAACGTAAATTGTCCCGACAGCCTCCCTCAATTACACAAATCCAAGACATGACAGGGAGTGCAGAGTCTCCTCCAGTGAATCTGAAAGCGGAGAGCAAAGCTAAGGAGTTAAGATATGATCCCCATGCCTGGAGCAGCCAGAAGGATGCAGGGCTCCTCGAGGAGTCCCCTGGTCCCTGACTGTCGAGCTAAACCCTAGGCCCGTCTACACCAGACTGGGTGGCTGAGGGGAACGGTGCTGCCTCATCCCCCACAGTGATGTTTCAGGCACCCTGGGAAAGTAGAGGGAAGGTATCTTCTTCCTCTGCCAAGAAACTCGGCCATCCTACAGGGCGGGGGCCGGGGGAAGAAGCTGGGGGAGGAGGATGCTTGAAGGCAATTTTTTCCCTGTCCTCGGCTCACCAGAGCACAGTGAGTTCTCTCCCACTCAGCACAGAAGGAGGTCTGACACATTCACACCTGCAGGGAGACTGGGGGGCGAGGAGTGGGAGACAAAATGAGGACATGGAGGTCGCGGAAGGGAGGAGCCCCGACCTCCCTCCCCTCCCGCTTCCCGCCAAGATGAAGGAGGGAGCTCTGAGAAAGCCCCTCTGTCTGTTTTGCTTACCTGTGATTTTGCTTTCCTTAATTATAAAAATAATAGAGAGCCCCTCTTAATGACAATTTTCATATTGGCTGATTGACTTCATTATTTCATTTTGAATATTTTGTGTTATTAGCAGGGTTTCTCGCATTGTCTTGCGGGTTTATTAACCTTTGTGTTTTTGTTCTCCAACCACTTGTTAATTTCCCTCATCTGTTTTTCTTTTTCGAGTGTTTGTCTTTTTCTTAATTCGTAAGTAATCTTTTTGTATTGACGATATTAACCATTTGGCAAATATTGCCAACTTTTTTCCCTCCCTTTAGTTGGTTTCTATTAATTTTCTTTATGGTGTTTCCTGAACTCTCTGAACGGACCACAAAGCAGCCGTCTCATTCTGCCAAAAATATTTTCTGTCTCTGAAATATGGTTTCTAGAATCTCCACGAATCACCTGCTCACATGCCCACAATGTCTCAGAAATCCTTCGCTTTTACGAACCACACCGTTTGGCCAACAGCAACAATCAACTCTTTTTCTGCCTCTGTAGAGCCTGTGACCAGATTTGGGGAACTTCCGAGTCACACTCTGAGTTCCTGATGCCGCCATATACAAAGAACAGTCATGATGGCTAAGAGATGCCCTAAATCATTGAAAACCAAATCTCACATTTGTTTGCCTCAGTCACCCCCTTTCATTCTCCTCTATTCCTTTTTGTCTAAAGGACTTCCTGATAGCAACAGGTGCCTAAAATCTCTCACAGAAACCCCATATTCTTGGTTTCAAAACCCAACTGCATTGGTACAAGATAGAGGAATCTTTGATCGTGTTTGACTGTACATCCAATATGAATCACCTGTGAGCTGTGCCATCCGAAAAAAAACGTGGAGCTCCTCATGCTTATCACGTGCTTTCTCACCCCTAAATCTTTGCAGGTGGTCTTCCTCTACCTAAACACCACCTCCCCACCCCCATACACCACTCAGGTTGGCCAACTTCTATAATCTTTCCAATCCCAGCTTAACCATCACCATCTCTGAAAAGCCTTCACCAGCAAGCATGCTGGAATAGACACGCCTCTACCAAGAACCCTTAGCATCATTTCTAGCACCATAATTGTATAATTATGTATAAGAATAATTGCCTGTTCACCTGTCTGTCTCCCCAGACTTCGACAGCTTGAACTGTATCCCTTCATCACCGTATCCCTAGCAACTAACACAGAGCTGGCCTCACAGCTCACAATCAATATATATTTGTGGCATCAACGGATCATTTCAAGTGTTAGAACAAGAAAAGGGCTAGCCCCACTGCTGTCTGCAAAAGTCCATACCAGGGGTATCAGGTTTGGCTCAATATGCATGCAGCACTGCCAACCAGGGAAGCTTGCCTGAGCCTTGATATCCCAATACTCTGGGCACCAAGGCTCGGGTGAGCTTCCCTGTTTGGCAGTCCTGCACGCATATCGTCGCACATTGTTGCTGGGAAAGCAGTACTGTCCATGACTCCATGGGAAGAGGACAATTGGAAGCTCCTTATTTGTAACTTTGCTGGATTTCGACCTATGTGCTTCCCTTGGTCAATTTTAGTCTGTATCCTTCGCTCTCATAAATCATAACCATGGGTGTAACGACTTCCAGTGAGTTCTGTGTTTCCAGTGAACTATCAACGCTAAGGGTGGTCTTGGGGATGCCCAAACGTGCAGTTGGTACCAGAAATGAGGGTGGTTTTGTAGACTGTGCCCCCCCTAACTTCGCAGCTCCACTCTTAAGGACGTTCTGAAGGCAGTGGCTGTAATAATAACTCATCTGGAAAATGTGAAGCACAAATGACAAATCCAACTTATGGAATGTGGAGACTGGCAAAGCCACCACTGTGGACGCTTCATTCATCAAAACCAGCCTGGGAATGCAAAAGGTTCCTCTCTGTCGTCCCACCCTTCCAGGATCGAGATGGGCAGCCCTCTCCAGGCAAGAGAATGAATCATGAGTGCCTGCTCACTGCTCTCCCTCTCTCCGACAGATGACTGGGCAAAAATAGAAGAGAATTCCTCCTTTATAAATATCTTTACATGCTAAATGTCTCTAAAAAGCACCATGTGCTAAGCTAGTCTGCTAAGAAACAGATGCAGAACAGATGCAAAGGCCCATAAGGTAGCTGAGAAGTTAAAGAATTTTTATTCAACAAGAGGCAGGAAAAGTTTCTTGGGAGTATAAAATGACGAAGGATGGCCCAAGCAGCTGGAGAGCTATGGAAAGTCTGGCTCCAGCTATGAACACAGTATTTCTTACCATGGCAGTTTCAAAGCATATACAGATGTGTGTGGGGGGGGGTGTACTCTTATTCCAACCCCATGGCCACTCTTTATCCATTCATTTAACAGATATTTATTAGGCATCTACTACGTGCACAACTCTCTTAGGATACAGGAGTGACCAAGGCAAGTATGTTCCCTGCTCTCAAAGGACACACATTCTAATGGAAGGAGTCAGATAAAAATATAAACAAAATAATATTTAGATAGACCTATGCTATGGAAGAAAAGGGAGCTGATGATACAGTAATGCTGAGGGTGGAGGCAACTTGACCTTCAGTGATCAAGAAAGGCCTGTGAGAGGCAGCAACATTTGAAATAAAACTCGAATTATGAGAAGGCAACCATTGGAGATCTGGAGGAAGAAAATCCTTGGCAGAGGGACTAGCAAGTGCAAAGGCCCTGAGGTGGGTACTAGGATTGTTCCAGGAAGAGAAAGAAGGGAGTGAGGGAAAGGAGGCCAGGATTTGGTCTGAGATGTGATCAGGAGATTATGGCAGGCAGTGGCAAGAAATTGATTTTAATTCTTGGTAAAATGGAAAGCTGTAGGAAGGTCTTAGTGAGGATTACTTTGATTATATTTATGGGTTTTGTTGTTGTAGTTCATAATCACTCAGGCAGCCAGGTTATGCATTGATTGCAGGATATCAAGGCTGGAAGCAGAGACCACTTTGGAAGATGTTGCTGATGGTGGCTTGCATAAGGAGTTGCAGAGAAGATGGAGAAAGCTTTTATGGCTATGTTTTGAAGGTAGAGCTGGCCACACTTGCTGAGGATATGGATATAGTGGGTAAGAGGGAGAGAGAAGGCAAAGATGACTCCTAGGTTTGTAGTTTGAACAGTTAAATGGAAAGAGGGTTCCTTTACTAAGACAGAAAATGTAGATGGAGGCATAAGTTTGGGGACACGCCAAAGATGAGAAAATGAGACTCAGAAAAGCCAAGAGACTTTTCCAAGGTGACGCAGCTGGGACATGATAGAGGCAGGGTTTGAACACTGGTCCCTGGGACTCCAGGGCAGAATTCAAATGGCAAAGCAAGCCAAAGTTCCAAGCCAGGTTCAGAGAGGAGTTGAAGGAAAAATCAAATGAATAACCAAGGCAAATTCAGGGCATGCCACACGGCTGATCTATTTTCAGCACCCACTCTTGTGAAGGCTACTTGTATCATCATGGAATTAATAGAATTTTCCAGCTGAGCAGATCCTTAGGCTCAAAAGGGCACCTGCGTCTTTGCAAACATGATTCACAGCACAGGCCCCCGAGTAGGCAGATGGGTCAGGCCGCTGAGTAGATTTTGCTTTGAATGGAGCTATGGACACAGACCCATCTTCCGAGTCATCCTATCTGCTTCCTCCCTGCTGTCAAAAGGAACAGGACATTATATAAACCTTCTGAAATGCCAAAAGGAGGACTTCTATATTTAACTCCCCTCCCAGCATCCAAACATCACGTGATAGAACGTTGAGGACCCAATTCAACAATATTGAGTAACAGGGAGATAACCCAAGGGACTCTTCCCTTCTCCCTTCTCCCCCAACTTCCTGTCTCCATCCACCCACTGTCACATCTTCATTAAGGAAGTTCAGGAGCAGTGTGGCTCAGGCAGAGCCCGGGAAAGCAAACAGCTGGGGGAGTCAAAGGATTATGCTAATAGAGATGCTATTAACACAGGCACAGCTACTGGGGAGCTGGAACTCAGAGCCAATCACAAGCTCTTCCTCCCCTTCAGCATTCCGGAGAAGTGTGGGGACTGAGGAATAAGAAAGAGGGAAGGAGGCAGCTATATAAAAACCAATGCCCTGAAGGCTTAGAGGCAAATGAAATGGAACTTCAGCTACTGCATCTCCAGCGCTGGGACCTTTGTTAGAAAGGTGCTGATAAAAAAAAAAAAAGTCAAGGCACGTCTACAAGATTGCAAAAGCTGGTGATGGAAGGAGCAGCAGGATCCGATCAAGAAGGCATGGAATCAGGCTCCTGGACACGCTTATTGACCAGCTTGCATGCTGTGGGCGATCAATAAATATTAAACATCGAGGCTGGTGGAGAACAGGTTTTAATGAGGCCGGGAACAGCTATGGAGTGGGCTGCAGTGGTAAAGGGCCATGGAGATGCTAAGCAACCAGCCTCATTTCTGCAGGTCCCATGTCCACGCCTCTCCCCAGGGTGTTCTCAGTTACAAAAAAAACCCCAGAAAATCAACTCAGGGGAAATTCATGGGAGGTTGGAAGCTGAGGGAGCCCTCTCTGGCATGGCTCAGGTCTACAGCTCCAGCCTCATCATACCATTCATTCAATTTAAAAAAAAAAACAATCCCAGGACAGAACAATAAATGAAGAGAGACTGCGGGGACCTCTACCCTCAGGGAGTTTCCAGGCATCTGGAGGAGGCACGAAGCATATTGACAAAATTGGAGTAGGAAAGTACTTCATGTTATAAGCCCACAGATGAAGGGCGTCCATTCCAGCCAAGGTCAGGGAAGACTTCCCGGGAGAAGCAGCTTTTGAGCAGAGAAAGGAAGAATCAGAAGAGAGTAGCCAATTTAAGAGGCAGAGAAGAGTGGTCCATGTGGGGAACATGGGACGTGCAAAGGCTTGGAGTACCTGCTCTTCTCTTTGCTTGTAACATGCTTTTACCTCTTATCTGCCATCGATCCTCTGTTCTTTCCCTGATATCAACTTGCCTAGAGTTCCAGAACAGGAAGTTCGTTGTTGTTATTGGTGTTTCATTGTTTTGTTATTGCTGTTACTAATGTTATCATTATTATTATTTTATTTATGACACATTATGTGTCAGGCACTGTGCTAAGCATTTGACCCACATTATCCTCTTTTACGCCCCTCATCCTTATAAGAAAGCTGCTACTGTGATCTCCACCTAGAGGCAAGGAAACTGAGGTCCAGAGAGTGAAATAACTTGCCCAAGGTCACGTAGCCAGTAAAAGTGGCAAAGCTGGGGACGAGCCCAGGCAACACGACTCCAGTGCACTTAAACATCTGCCTCACCACTTTCCTCTGGGTCATCACACATGCCATATGTAAAGCCTCACACCGAACTATGTCTTCATGGCTTTCCAACCTACCCGTTTGTGCTCCTCATGTCCCTCAGCATTTATCTTTCAAGATCTAGTCAATAAATGTTGGGATCAGTTGGACATGGGTTCAATCCCAGACCTACCACTTACTAGCTGCATTATTTTAGGCAAGTTATCTGAACTTTCAATGCCTCAGTTTTCACAACCGCAAAATGGGGATAATAATACATATATCCTGAAGGGCTGTGAAGAATTAAAGAAGATAAATGTGCTTAAAGAGTGTAGCAGAAGGCCTGGCACACAGGTTGTGTTAGTTTCTTATTGCTGCTATAACAGGTTACCACAGCTTAGTGGCTTAAAACAAATGTAAATTTATTATCTTCGAGTCCGGAAGGTCAGAAGTCTGAAAGGGATCAGAAGGGCTTCCTAGAACTTCCTTCTGAGGGCTTGAGGGAAGAATCTTGCTTTTTCTGACTTCTAGAGGCTGCCTACATTCCTTGGCTCACGGCCACATCACTCTGAACTCTGCTTCCAACATCACATCTCCTCTGACTCTGACACGCTTGTTTCCCTCTAAGTACAGTTGTGATTACATTAGGCCCACACAGATAATCCAGGATAAGCTTACCAACTCAAGATGGGAAGATTCTTAACTTAATCACATCTTCAAAGTCCCTTTGCCATAAAAGATTACATATTCCCAGGTTTCAGGGCTTAGAAGGTGGATATCTTTGGGGATCCATTATTCTGCCTACTCCAGTCCACTCTCTGACCCCCAAAGATTCACATCTGTCCCACACACAAAGTACATTCACCCCATCCCCCCAAATTTCAACCTGTTACAGCATCAACTCAAAGTCCAAAAATCTCATCTAAATCTCATCTGCTAAAAAGCCCCAAATCTCATCATCTCAATCATTCTAAATCAGATATGTATGAGACTCTGGGTGTGATCCATCCTGGGGCAAAATTTCTCTCCATCTGTGGACCTGTAAAACTAGAATACAAATTATCTGCTCCCAAAATACAATTGTGGGACCGGCATAGAATACCAGTTATAGGCAACCCTGATCTAAAAGGGAAACAATGGAAAGAAAAAACAAGTTACCACACTCAAGAAATTTTGAAATCCAGTGAGGCAAACAAACATTAGATTTCAAGGCCTGGGAATATCTTCTGTGTTTCATGGCTCTGCTTCAGAGTAATTCTTCTTTTTCCATGAGGGATGGCATGTGTTTGCAGCCTAGTAATTTTAACAGTCAGTTTCCTGCCTGTAGAATTTTGGAAGTATGATGGCTTCTTTCATTTCATGCACTCTCTGTTTCCTTCAGTCTAAGTTGGCAGTGTTTCTGCTGGTATGAAATTTAAAGTACCTTGTGGGTCTCCTGTGTATTTCACAGGGATTCATTCCATTAGACAAGAGGCTCTTCCCTAGATATTTCCTAGATAACCCCATCTCTACCACTGGCTTCTGTTTAGATGGCTGAGTGGTTCATGTGTCACATACCTAACCTCTTTAAAGATCCCTGTGTATGACTTTTTGATCCTTTCTAGGCAATAGCAAATGTTATGCAGACTTACCCTTGGCTTTCTCTCCAGAGAAGCTTCCTGATAGTGAGTCTCCTAATTTTAGCATCTTTTACAATTTGGATAGGCTGAGAATTTCTCAAGTCATCCTTTTTAGTTAACAGTTCTTCCTTCAATCTGCCTCTTTCCTCTCACATTTTACTAAAAGCAGCAAGAAGAAACCAGGCTGCACCTTCAACACTTTGTGTGGAAATCTCCTCAGCTAACTATCCAAGTTCATTGCTTACAAGTTCAGATTTCCACATAACTGTAGGACACAATTCAGCTAAACTTTTTGCCACTATATAACAAGGATCCCCTTTCCTCCAGTTTCCAACATGTTCCTCATTTCCATCTTAGCTAGCCCTCACTGGTAGTGCCTTTAGCATCCATATTTCTACCAACAGTCTGTTCATGATGATTTAGGTATTCTCTAAGATGATATATGTTTTCTCTACGATGTTCCTTACTTCCTTCCGAGTCCTCAATAGCAGAGTTGTTAGCATTCATATTTCTACTAACAGTGTGTTCAAGGAAATCTAGGCTTTTTCTACGATGTGTCTCAAAATTCTTCCAGCCTCTGGCCACTGCCCAATTCCAAGGCCATTTCCACTCTTGTAGGTATGTGTTACAGCAGCACCCCACTCCTGGCACCAAAATCTATATGGGTCAGGGTTCAATCAGAGAAACAGGACAAGTAAGAGATATATATTAAGAGATTTATTACAAGGAATTTGCTTACATAATTGTGGGGAATGGCTAGACATGTTTGAAATCCGTAGGACAGGCTGGAACCCTTCACATGAGCCGAAGTTTCTATCCTCAGGTGCAATTTCTTCTTCTCCAGGGAAGATTTTAAGGCCTTTGACTGATTGAATCAAGCCCACCCAGATTATCCAGGAAAATCTCCCTTGAAATCAACTGATTATCGACTTTAATCACATCTACAAAACACCTTCACAACCACACCTGGATTAGTGTTCGACTGAATGACTGGTGAATGTAGCCTGGCCAGGTGGGCACATAAAACTGACCACCACACAGGTGCTATGCTCATCATGCTACATTCCTGACACCCAAGACAGCCTCTCATGCATTTCTATATCCCTTCCCCAGGGTCCCAGGTCCAGAGTAAGCACAAGTAAGTCAATCAAGCAAGTTTACAGGCAAATGGGCTTATCCTTTCACCACTACTTTTCATCAGTCTCCCTCCTCCCCTCCTGCTCCACCACCCAATCCCATCGATTCTGAAGGTTCCGTGTTGTCCTTCCCTCCCAGAAAGCCCACCATCTTATACTTTGGGAAGCCAATATTGTAAACATTGGAGCATAATTACCCACAGCACAGACCCTATAATCTCACCTCTTCAACAGATGAAGGCTAAAACAATTAAAATCTCAGAGTAATTCTTTCTCCAGCCCAACTAGGAACGCAAACTCAAATATCAACAGAAACTTCAAAGGTGACATTCATTTGCCAATAGGTTCTAATGAAACCAGTTCTTCTTCCAAGAAAATCAAAATAGGTAACTCAGAATGACCAATTTAGGATGCAAAAAGCACTTGACTAATCATGCTCAATTGCAGACCTGTTATCCATGGTGTTAGACAAGGACTGAAGGTTAAAAATACTGATCAATAATTAATAAACTATCTCCTTAAGAAAAGAAACTATTGCAATACTTTGCTGCACACATTCTAGGTGAGCTTTTCCCTCACATTTTTCTTCATAATTTTGGATGAACTTACCTGTCAGGGAAAATGTCTTGAAAGAATGAGCTCATTCTACCTTCAGAATGATGATGATTGATGATGATGATGGTGATGATGGTGATGATTATAGCAGCTACCATTTACTGGGACTTATCTTGTGCCAGGTGACTGCGCTCAGCCCTTTACACACAGTATTTAGTTTGATCATTATTATACACTGTCATACTTTGAGTTCTCCCAGCAGGAGACCCTGAGACAAAGATTCAAGTTCCCAGTAGTTTATTTGAAAAATGATCCCAGAAAACACTTAGAGGGGAAAAAAGAAGTGAAACAAGAAAGGAAAAGGAAACAATAAATGGCGCATTTTTGCACAATTGTAGGCAACTGAATCTTATTATTACCAGGATTTAGCATAAAATATCTACCCCACAGTCATCCTACCTAAAAGGCAAGGACCTGGAGTACTTATCCACCACTCCCTATCTATCATTGACTGCTTCCAGCACCTTCACTCACCCTGCAGGTGGGCTAAACCCGCTTCCAGAGCCAGAAAAGACCTTGCAGGTAGAGAGTTACATGTATTTATAGTCAGCAGCCTTTGGCATATAGAGGTGAGGACTGAGGGGGACGTGGGCAAGCACCAGCAGCACACACTACACAAATCTAACAAGTAGGTGGTATTACTCCCATTTTAGAGAAAAAAAATTGAGGCTCAGAGAGGATAAAGTAACTCCATCAAACAATGGAGCTGGATCAAAATTAGGTCTATCTGCAAAGAAGACATACGAATTGCCAACAGGTATATGAAAAAATGCTCAGCGTCACTAATCATCAAGGAAACGCAAATCAAAACCACAATGAGATACCTTACACCTGTCAAGACGGCTGTTATCTAAAAAACAAAAGACAACAGGTGTTGGCAAGGATGTGGAGAAATTGGAACCCTTGCACACCAATGGTGGGAATGCAAAATGGTGCGGCCACTATGGAACAGAATGGAGGTTCCTCAAAAAACTAAAACTAGAACTACCGTAAGTTCCAGCAATCATATTTCTCGGTATTTACCCAAAAGAATTGAAATCAGGATCTGGAAGAGATACTAGCACTCCTGTGTTCTTTGCAGCGCTATTCACAATAGCCAAGATGTGAAAACAACCTAAATGTCCATCTACAGATGAATGGATAAAGAGACTGTGGTAGATACATACAATGGAATACTACTCAGCCTTCAAAAAAGAAATAGGAAATTCTGTAATATGCAACTACATGGATGAAACTTGAGGACATTAAATGAAATAAGCCAGTCACAGAAGGACAAATACTACATGATTCCAATTGTATGAGATTTCTAAAAAAGTCAAATTCATAGAATTAAAGAGTGGAAGGATGGTTGCCAGGAGCTGGGGAGAGGGGAAAATAGGGACTTTCTTTTTTTATTATTTATTTCTTTATTTTTGACAAATAAAAGTTATGTATATTTAAAGTATACAATGTGATGTTTTGATATATGTATACATTGTGAAATGACTACCACAATCAAACTAATTAACATATCCATCACCTCACATAGTTCCTATTTGTGTGTTGGTGTGATGAGAACACTTGAGATCTACTCTCTCAGCAAATTTCAAGTATATAATATATTATTATTAACTACAGTCACCAGGTTGTAATTAGATCTCCAGATCTTATTCATCTTATAACTAACAGTTTGCGCCCTTTGATCAATATCTCCCTTTTCCCGCTACCTCCAGCCTCTGGTAACCACCATTCTATTCTCTCTTACTATGAATTTGACTTTTTAAATTTTTAAATTTTCTTTAGATTCCACATATGGGTGAGATCACGTGATATTTGTCTTTCTATGTCTGGTTTATTTCACTTAGCCTAATGTCCTCCAGATTCATCCATGTTGTCGCAAATGGCAGGATCTCCTTCTTTTTTAAGGTTGAATAATAGTCCATTGTATATATACCATGTTTTCTCTATCAGTTCATCTGTCGATGGACACTTAGGTTGTTTCCATATCTTGTCTATTGTGAACAATGCTGCAATGAACAGGGGACTGCAGATATCTCTTCAAGATAACGCTTTCATTTTCTTCGGATATATACCCAGAAGTGGGATGCTGGATCATATTGTAGTTCTATTTTTAGTTTCTTAAGGAACTTCCATACTGTTTTCCATAGTGGCTGCACCAATTTACCTTCCCACCAACAGTGCACAGGGTTCCCTTTTCTCCACATCCTCACCAACACTTGTTAGCTCTTGTCTTTTTTATAATAACCATGCTAACAGTGTGAGGTGATGTCTCATTGTGGTTTTGATTTGCAAGAAACGGGGAGTTTCTAATCAATAGGCACAAAGTTTCAGTTAAGCAAGATGAATAAGCTCTAGAGATCCGTTATACAACATTGTCCCTATTGTCATCAGTGACACATCATGCACTGAAAAATTTGTTAAGAGGGTAGATCTCACATTAAGTGTTCTTTCCACAATAAAACTTTAAAAAATCAAGTCTGTCTGACTCTAAAGTCACATTCTTACCCACTTCACATGCTGATATCCAGGCGGCTCCTTTGTGTTCCTGCCGTCACCGTCTTAGTTTACACACACCTGCTGGCCTGCAGTGACCTAACACTTTCACTGGCCTCCACTCCTTCCCGCACACTACAACCAACTTCACCTTCCCTCCTGAGCTTCCTACAGACTGCAAGATCAAGTTCAAACTCCTTATTCAGGCATTCAACTCTTCCCATAAGCTGTCCCTATGGCCGCCTTCAGCCGTCTTGCCCCAGCCCTGGCCTACACTACTTGATCCAGCTCCAATGTCACCTTTCTTCTTTTCAATAAAAAACTCACTGAGCACCTATTCTGTTTGAGACACTATGCTATGTACCCCCTAGTTTCCTCCTCTGTAAAATGGGAGCAATCATAGCGTTGGTAAAAGGATTAAATGAGAGAGTGTAAAGTATTTAGCACAAAGTACATGGTGAATCAATGTGAACCTGTATTCTCACCATGAGCTCAACCAAGAGGCATTGCTTTATTCTCATAGCTCAGGATCCACCTGTCAGAGCCACATTGCAGTTGTCACAGACTCCCAGGTACCAGACGTGACTTCTCCCCCACCAAGGGGCCAGCTCCTTGAGACTATGGCCTGTATAGCCTGAGGTGGCAAGAAAAGCCTTGGATTTAGAGCAAGAAGCCAGAGTCCCAATCTGGTCTCTGCCAATTCCTGGCCATGTGACCCTGACAACGTCAATCCACTCCCAGACCTCAGTTTCGTCATCACCATAGTGGGCACAGCACCTTCCTTGTGGCACTAGTTAGAATTAAAGGCTCTGTAGAGAACGTTTAATGAACAATGGGTTCCATCCATCAAATCTAACTCGTGTTAGTGTGTGTCATGGTTAATAAGGCAGACTCAGAAGTCAGAAAGAGCTGGATTTGAATCCAGATCCAATCACTTAACAGCTGTTTGGGTACATACATTGTTTCACTTTGAGGAGCCTCAGTTTTCCCATCTGCCAAATGGGGGTAAGAATACTGACAGCACCAGAGAGTTAGTATGAGGATTAAGTGAGATATTTAGAGCACTTGGCACACTGCCTGGCACAAAATGAGTTTTCAGCACATGCCAACTATTATCATTATCATTACTGTGCCATCATTATCAGAATGCTCTGAATATAGAATGTACTTAAGGACAGTTTGCTGAATGAATGAATGAATGAGTGCTGAGAAAAGAACATTGTCATGAGCTAAGTCCTGGCAGTGCCTGGGTTTCAGAATTCTTCATATGAAAGTTCTCCATTGGGGAAACCAAAAGCCTTACAACTAACAGAGCTGAAAAAGAACAGAACAGTCTTGGCCAAATTGCCTAAGCCCAGTCATGTGTGAAACGCCTCAGAACACCTGAGCCAGCACCAATCAACCTGAGTCAAAATCAAGATCATAAGACAGGCCTAGGGGCCTGGAATCTGCTGAGGTCTGTTCTTCCCGGAACCTGGAGGTCAAGTCTGCCTTCTCTCACGATTCCCACATCATCTCTCAGTGATAGGAGGTTGGGGTGAGCATCCCCCAGGGATGGGACAGGTCTCTACTATGCCCTCAGGTGGCAAGAGGAGGGGGACACTGGCTCTTCTGAAGAGGCCTGGGGCAAGGAGGCAGGTGAGGAGCCTCATTAAAATGAAAACAGAAAAGAGGTCAAATCCAAAACCAATCCACTACTTTGTTCAAATGCAGATTCTGATTGTCTGTAGGGCTTACATTTGCGATTTAAACAAGATATCCCAGGAAATACAGACCCTTCTGGTCCATTGGACACACCGGGTCTCAAAAAACGGGAGTCATGTATCGAGGCTCACAGAGGCAGTCAACGACAGGGTCAAGACTAGAATCCAAATTCTCCCTGACTCCCAATCTAGTGCATGTTTCTATCATAACTCAAATTGGTAACCCATGGGAGAATGGGATCTATAATATTCTCCAGTCCAGAAAACACTCTTCCTTCTGGCACTTTTGGTGAACAACTCATCCCACCAGTCTTTCCACCTAGCTCAAGTGGGGCCAACCACATCTCCAGCTCTGAGGATATACACAGGACCAGCCTGGCCAGTGTACTCCATTCCTCAGCCACAGTGATTGGCTCAGCTATGGGCACATGATCCAGAGGAGCCAATCAGCGTTAGCCCTGGGCCTTTTGATGGAGCTAGCAGGAAGGAAACTCTGCCCTCTAGATCCTCTCAGTCATTAAACCTATAGAATGAAGGTCCAGAGCTTCTGGTGGCCATCTTGCCACATTGGGAGTGAGGGTTAGGGGATATTCCCTGAGACTGAAGCCAATACAGAGAAGAACCAAGCTGAGGAATGGAGAGACCAATTCCCAGTGACACCTGGATCCAGCCAGGGTAGAAGACGATTCCTGCTGTTTGCTGTTACATCACTCACCTTGTCTAACTTTGTACAGCCAGCATCAGTTAACAATAACAATAGCAAAACTGGACTTTTCTGTACTGAGGCTTAGTCTTTACAAATAATGTTCATTTGCTTTATGGCATGTCATCCTCTAAGCACCAACACGAAGTAAACAGGCCATGGGCTGTTTTCCACACTTTACAGATGAGATGCCAGGGCTCAGAAGGGAGCAATGCCTTGCAGAAGGTCACACAGCTCGCCAACGGCAGGAGAGGAACAATAAATCTAGTCTTATGACTCCAGTTCAGAGCACTTCCCACCCTCTCCTCCCCTGCCCCCCCCCCAGGAGACGTGTCCGTCTCTCCTGTAACACTCAACAGGGGTGTTTTTGGGGGCTGGCCTCGGCCCAGAGCTCCATTGCAAAATTCTTCCCTGCTACTTGTTCTGAGTTATGGGAAAGAAGACGTGTGCATCCCAAAATGCCCGTTTCCTCACATTCCAGGGAGCAAAAGGGCACAAACCTACAAGGAGATATTGGAAGATTTACCAGGTGACAAGGACACGGGAGCCAAGCAAGTGCTACAAAGAAGACGGAGCCCAGCGCCAATCAGAGGGAACAAAGGGGGCCTCCCTGCTTAAGCTTAGAAAGGGGAGTAAGTTTACAAACAAATAAGCAAAGAGGACCCAGGGCTTCAAACAGGCGAGAGTTTTGACTTACCTCCATCACCCAGGCTCAAGTTCAACCAACCGCAGGCCTGCAAACGCTGCCCAGATCCCTCCCTGCTTTGCCCAACTTCCTCCTCAGAGTTAGGCCCTCCTGCTGCCATCTCTCCCAATCGCATTCCCACGTAAAACTCGCGGGTCTCGTCCCTTTTCCAATTAGGTACTTACTATAACTCGGATCCTTGTGCCACCGCATAATAATTTACACAGAACACTTAATTAGCCTCTTAGATAAAAATAACATGTAATTTGTTTGGTAATTATATGTTTCCACGACTGCTGAAAGCAACTCATTATAGGAATTTGGTACACTTAGGATAGATTACCTTAATTCTATTTTTCTGTTTATCCAATTATATCTGTCGGTCTCAATTGTATTGTAAATTGTGCAGAGCTGATGAAGGTGGCTGTAAAGCTGTTGTTCCTTCAGATTTCATGGTTGGTTTGTATGTCCCCGGTGTTCACTCCAGACACCAACTGGATCTGTTGGTGTCTTGAAAACAATGACACGCTAAGACCCTTCACACGAGCAAAGAAGAAAGACAGCAGAACTTTCTGCCAGGGGCCTCTTTAACATGGTGTGTTCCAAAGTGAGGGTATATGGATACATTTCCCTTCAAAGACTTTAATAATTCAGTACTTATTCTAATGTGTATGAGAAAAACTATAAATAGCATATCCAAACCATAATTTCCAGCAAATTATTGCTTGGAATGAAGCTTAAATAGGTATTTATGTTTAAAAACATTCAGTTAATTTATGGATAATTGATGACATTAAGAAATTATTACTTTTTAAAATGTAATAACAAAATTATGTTTATATTCAATAAATGGAGTCCTTATCTTTTAAGATACTTATTGACATTTTATAATAAAATGATATAATCTCTGGAATTTGCTTTAAAATAATTGAGGCAGTAGGTCTTAAGAAGAAGGGAGTATTAAGGAAACAAGATGGACCAGGAGTTGAAGCTAGATTGAGGGTACATGAGGGTTCATTATATTTTCTCTCTACTCTTATATGTTTGATAATTTCCATAATAAGAATTTAATTTAAAAATTGAGTCAACTTAAAGAAAAAATTGATTAAATAATAATGTAGGTCAGAGGTCAGCATACTTTTCTGTAAAGGGCCAAATAGTAAATATTTCAGGCTTTGGGGGCCATACGGTCTCTGTGGCAACTACTCAATCCTGCTGTTGTATCTCAAAAGCAACCACAGACAGTACATACTCAAATGGGTGCAGTTCTGTTCCAATACAACTTTATTTACAAAAACAGGGGATGGGCCATAGTTTGTAGACCCTTGAGGTAGGTAATACACCGATATGACAAAAAACATGAAGGGAGTATAGAAAAGACTGTAAGAGAGAGAAAAATACTCAATTCTTGGAACCCTGGATGCCTTCCTTTAGGGTAACAAGTTCTTATCGATTCAGTCTGAGAGGTGACTACCAGCCAGGCCTTACGCGAGGCAGAGACATAGATAAAAGGAAGACAGGGACAAGGTGGGAACAGAGAAGCATATCCACCCCTCCATTCATTCAACAGCATTTTATTAAATCCCTAGCAGGAGGACATCACGTCAGCCCGCATCAGGGGACGGTGCAAGGGAGGTACTTAATCTATTCCTTGTCCTCCCCAGCTCCTGCTGAGACCAGCTCACACACAGATTCCCCTCCAATGTGCTTAACCAGCATGGGAATAAAGGCTCCCCCACAGCGTGTAAATTGGTAGAGCTATTTCAGGGTGAGGGTTATTAATATTGTTATGGTTCTGACTCTGAAAGTCCATCCATCTTTGGGTTTCTGTCTAGAGGTGAAGGACAGGGGTTGGGGAGGTGACTCCAGGGGATTTCTAGGCACTAGCATGAATAGTAGAATCCACAGTTAACAACCACACTGGAGATAAAGAGTTTCCCCATCTCTGACATCCCCTTGCTTTCAGAGAAACAGCGTGATAGTGACATTCCCAAGCTGCTGAAGGAAGCAGGAGGTGAGAGATCTCGACAGTCCAGAAACTGCGTGAGAAATGACAGCTGGATGTGTTTGTCCCCGTGATGATGACTACACAACCCTCCAAGTGCAATTGCAAATCCTGGATCCCCAGCAATGATCAGACATGCTGAACTCTTCCCTGGAGACCTCCCTTCTTCCCCCATTGGGTCCCCTGGGGAATGATGTGGCTTTGCCACCAGGTAATCAAAACACCACTCACTCAATGAAATACTTTTTGAGCCCTTAACATGCACCAGGCAGAGTATAAAGAACCAGAGAGACCAAGAAGAGTACATTTAGTCCCTGCTCTCTAGGAGCTCACGTTGTAACTCAATGGTTCTCAACTAGGAGTGATGGCTTCCCCAGAAGATATGAGACAATGTGTGATGACATTTTCAGTTATCACAACTAGGGGAGGGGGTGCTGTTGTCATCTAGTGGGTAGAGGCGAAGGATGCTCTAAACACTCTACATTGCACAATGGCCCCCCACAGCAAAGAATTATCCAGCCCAAAATACAAATGCCCCAAGATTGAGAAACCCTGCCCTCATAGAAGACAGATTTTAAACAAAAGACTGTGTGAAAGATGCAATTATTAAAGTGTATGCAGGGCACAACTGTAGCGAAGGAAGAAATCAACTCTGAAACACAAACACAGTTTCTACAGTAAAAACAGAAACAAAAACCCATATTTGACTCCACACCCCCCTCTAGATAATTCTCCAATTCCCTGTTCCTTTTTATAGCAAAAATGATCAGAGTTGTCTATAGCAACTGCCTCCACTTCTTCATTTGCCATCCTCTCCT
Source organism: Ceratotherium simum simum (assembly GCF_057802395.1). Classification (NCBI taxonomy): domain Eukaryota; kingdom Metazoa; phylum Chordata; class Mammalia; order Perissodactyla; family Rhinocerotidae; genus Ceratotherium; species Ceratotherium simum. The sequence continues at coordinate 8,769,590 of NC_141925.1, forward strand.
CTACAACTCCCGTCAGGTCTGGTCACCACCATGCTGCTGCAAGGCTCTCGGTAAGGTCTCTGCAATCTCCATGGTGTCAGATTCACTGGCCAACTCTCAGTCCTCAACCTACTCAATGTCTGACCCTGTGGATCCCTCCTTTCCTTGACTTGCCATCCTGGGCACCATGCTGCCCTGGTTCTCCTGCTACCCTACTGCCTGCTCCCTCTCAGCCTCCTTGCTGATTCTTCCTTATCCTCCTGACTTCCCAATATTGGAGGTACCCAGGAGGTGGCAAACTACAGCCTGTGGGCCAAATCCAGTCCACCGCCCAGTTTTTGTAACTAAAGTGTCATTAGAACCCAGCTATGCCCATTCATTTACGTATAGTCTAGACTGCTTTCTCTTTACACTGGCAGAGTTGAGTCATTGCAACAGAGGCCCTATGGCCCACAAAGCCTAAAATATTTTCTATCTAGCCCTTACAGAAAAGTATGCTGACCCCTGACCTAAATTATTAATCATTCTTTTTGTTTAAATTGACTTGATTTTTAAATAAAATTCCATTATAGAAATTATCAAATACACAAGAGTAGAGAGTTATATGACATTAAAAACCATGTAAATACAGGCCGCAGCATCTACAGCCCAGGCTCTCTCTTGATCCACCCAACTCATTTGACATCTATCTCCACTTGGATGTGAAATAACATGATAACATGGCCAGTGCAGAGCTAGAGACATGCACCTCTTCTCCACGTCTTACCTATCTCAACAAGAGCAACTCCATCCACCACGTTAACCACATCAAAACTCTAGGTGTTTACCCCTAATGGCAAATTGGGTGAATAGGATACCAAAATTCTCCATATTATCTTTGCAACTTTTCCGTAAATCTAAAATTATCCCCCAAATAGTTTACTAAGTAAAAACTCTGGGAGTCCCTCTTTCTCTCTCATTCTTGACTTCCCTTTCTCTCACTCCTCACTCCAACCAGTCAGCAAGTAAGAGTGGTCTACCTTCCAAGCATATCCCAAATCTGATCATTCTCACCCCTTCCACCAACACCACCCAGCCCAAGTAACTCTCCTGTCTTGTCTCCCACTTGGATTATCACAACGTCCTCTAACTAGCCTCCCTGGTGCCCCTCTTGTCTCCTCTTCAATCCCTTCTACCACCAACATAGCAGCCAGAGTGATTTTTTTTTTTTAAGAAAACAGATATAAGGTTATGTCACTCTTTTGTTCAAACCCCTCCAATGATTTCCCATCACCCTTGGAATAAAATCCAAACTTCTTTACATGGCCCACATGTCCTGTGGGAGTTGCCTCTGCCCACCTCTCAGAACCTGTCTCCTTCCACTTTCCATCTGATCACTCTGCTCCAGCCACGCTGGTCTGTTCCCGGAATACACCAAGCCTACCCACCCCCACCCCAAGGCCTAGACACTGGCTGTCACCCTCTGCCGTCCTCCATAGAACTCACTTCCTCAATTAACTCAGGTCTCTGCTCAAATGTCACCTCCTCAGAGAGACCTTCCCTGGTTAGTCTATCTAAAATACTCCACTTCACCCATCTCCAGTACTCTCTCTCACCTTACCCTCGTTTATTTTCCCTGCCTAGCACTTATGGCTATCTGATTCATCTTATATGGCTATTCATTCTTTTGTTATCTATCTTCCCCACTAGAAAGTAAATTCCCTGTTGGCAGGGACCTTATCTATCTTGTTTATTGCTGTACATGGTTGCCTTGAACATGCCTGGCACGTGGTAGATGCCCAAATATCTGTTGAATGTTATATGTTGAATGAACGCTGCCTGGAGAAGTCAAAGAAAGCTTCCAAGAGGAGATGACTATCAAGCTGGGGCCTGAATGATGATGAAATATACATATGCTGATTTCTTTGGCTACATAGCAACTACCACTACCACGAATGCCCTTTGGGAAATCCTCGCCCTTGCCATCCGCCATCTTGGTGAATCTATTGAATGCCCTCCCCTGGTCAAGATCTGAGACATAGGATGTAAGCTGGGTCCCATAGGCTTTTTAATTTTAAGCAGCACGTCCCCCAAATTCTGCCAAGAACCCTGAGTGGTTTATGGTCCCCTAACTCTAGGAGCTGCCTTGGCCCTGCCCATTCAGTCTCTCAATTTTACGAGTTCCCCTCTCTCTTCCTGGCCAGAGAATGTGTCTGGTGCTTACAAGTGAAGAACTGCTCCTGACTTTGCCGGCCGGCTGGGAGGGGCATTCTAGATGTAGGTAACAACTTGTACCGAGGCACTGAAGAATGACATAATAAGGAACGATGAGGCATGAAAATCAAATGTTCCTTCAGGGTGCAGACATATTGTCCCAAAACTCCAAGTCTCCCTAGGGACTCAATTCAAAAGTTACAGAGCTATTTTCTTAGGACATCTCTTAGCTACAGGAAAACAGGACATTTTCTGCAAGTTCAATGCTTGGCCAACATTATCAGCCTCCAATTTTGCATCCTTAAAATAATATCAGCTGGAAAAACGAAAGTTTCCTCCCGCATTTATCATAATTACCATAATGGCCATTACCATCTTGTGTTTGTCCAGTAATTTCAGCTATTCAAAGAAGTTTCAAATCCATTAATGTAGAGGCTCCCCCAAAGCCTCTGAGTTCAAGGCATTAAAGGCTCCCCAGGTGGAAATACCAACCTGTTAAAAGTGAAAAAAAAAAAAAAAACCTCAAAGTCACCAAGACAACCCAGTCTCTATCGGACCCCTGACCCTTCTCATCAGACACTGCAGCTTTTCTCAAGGCAGCTGCAGGTGAGACATTCATTCAAATCAGCGGGAGGATAAATGCTGAGCCTGCACACTCAGAACCTTCTGCTGACTTAGCATCATGCCAACAGAGATGCTGAACCTGTCACTCATCCTGAAAAGGAGTTGCAGCAGGCCCAAGTGAGCCCATCTCAGACACTCTCTTCCTGCCCTTCGCCACCAGGGAAGCCAGTACAATGGTGACCTGAGCAAGAGAGGACCATAGGACTGAGCAAGCCATTACCAAAAATAAAGACACCTGGCAGATCCAAGAACACGGCTGGTGCCATTTCCATTTGCCCCAAATTAGCATCAAAGTCAAGAAGAGTTAGAGTTAAAATGCAAACACCCCATGCTCCAACCACAACCATCTACATATGGTTCCCCATACACACCACATACTTGGCTTCCTACTTTATTCGTGCTGTTCTCTCTGGGTGGATAAGCCCAGGGAAATTGCTTATTTTTGCCAAAGTTAGCATTCAATATGGACATAATTATGGTTAAATGCCATGGATCACATGTGGCAATCTTTCCCCCAGCTCCACTATTGAAATCCCACTCATCCTTCAAGCCTGTTCTTCCCCCCCACCAGCACTCACTCTGACCTGGTTTATTTCCCTGGGACCTCAGCTAACTGGTCTCTAGTTTTATCATCCTTCTTGGCTTAGTGTTAGGTCCACCATTGCCTTTACCAGATAAACTCACTCTTCCTCTACTTACATCCATTTGACCTTCTTCACAGGTAATAGTGCTGAAGTCAGAACTCTCTCAATAGCCAAACCCAAAAAGATGCATAACTTCCCTTCCCTTGGCCAACCAGTCTACAAGTATTGGTCATCCATCACTTGCCAGGCACTATTCGAGGTGCTGGGGGTCCTCAGTGAAGGAGAGAGACACACCCATACCCTCCTTGAATGTACCAGGAAATCTGGACAGTGATAAAGTCATTTCAAGTATGACAAAGCCATCAGGTATACACATGAGTAATCACTCATTCTCCTTTTTTTTTTTTTTTTGGTGAGGAAGATTGGCTCTGAGCTAACATCTGTGCCCATCTTTATTTTGTATGTGGGACACCGCCACAGCATGTCTTGATGAGCAGTATGTTGGTCTGTGCCCAAGGTTCAAACCTGTGAACCCCGGGCGACTGAAGCAGAGTGTGCAAACTTAACCACTACGCCACTGGGCGAGCCCCTTGTTTTCCTTTTTATATGCATTTTATAAACATTATATAGTTAGAGTGACTTCACATGTTTCTGTCTTGTTTCTTGGCTAAAACATAAGATCCCTGAGGGAAAAGCCTTCAGTCAAAGGACAGGTCAAAATCAATCATGTAGCCGGAGAGAAGTTCAGTAAACTGACTCTAAGTCCATTAATTGAGAGACTACAATATCACACAATGCTTGTTTGGGCTGGTTAGATAACATTCTGTTCCTAGAAATATGCACTCACCTATATCTGCCACTTGGGCAACTGGAATAGAAAGATCTCACGAATGTAGAAAGTGCCAGAATTCAAGATATTCATTCAACAAACACTGCCTGCTCACCTACTCTATGCCAAATCCTGTGCTAAGTGCTGAAGGATCAGGGACCTCACACACTGCAGGATCAGGATATTTCCACGTGGTGTTTTCTCCACCCAAACGCCCCTCCCCCATACCCGCAAGGCTCCTTTCCTCTCTCCTTAAGGTGTCTGCTCACATGTCCTTGTATCAGAGGGGGTTTCTGTGTATTTATTAACGCTGTCCGTCAACCACTCCAGTTCCCTCCCTTTCAAGGCATAAAGCAAGAGAGCACTTTCCTCTCTCCTTGAGTTAGTTGTGGCCAATCAAACATGAGTTGAAGCCTTTAAGAGCCAGTACATGACTGGTCACACCCCCTCTCCCCCACCACGACAAGTGGCCATGCTCCGTGTGGCACAAGCCCTGTTCACCTGGGTCCCCAAGTGAGGAGATGTGGAGCAGAGCTCCTAGCTGACACTTGGTGGGTATGCTGCATGAATGAGAAATAAGCCATCATTGTTAAAAGCCAATAAGACATAGAGGCTACTGGTTCAGCAGCATACCCTGAACCATCCTAGCTGACGCAGCTTTTCTGAAAACCCTATGCCAAGGGGTATCTCCTGCCACTCTCAGTCTCTTTACCCTGCTGTTTTCTTAGCACTTGCCACAATCTAACATTATGTATTTGTCACGAGTTCATATTTTGTCCCCATCCCTTTGAATGTAAGCTCTACGAGGGCAGGGACTTTGTCTGGTCCTCCAGGACTCCCAGTGCCTTCAACAGTATACCTGGACACAGGAGGCACAATACATATTTATGGAATGACTCAATGAATAGAAATAGATAAGACACAGTTCCTATCCCCAACAAGAGTATCCTCGGCTTCAGAATGCAGAAGCTACAAAAGCACAGGAAAGGCATCTAGTCCCATGGTGGCGGGGTGGGGGGTGCAAGTTATCCCAGAGGATGTGACTTCTGAGACAAGTTTTGAAGGATATAAGAGAGGCAGGACACTTAGGTTGCTTCCAAGTCTTGGCTATTGTGAATAAGGCTGCAATGAACACAGGGGTGCATGTACCTTTGCAAATTGGTGTTTTCAAGTTCTTTGGATAAATACCCAACAGTGGAATAGCTGGATCATATGGTAGTTCTATCGTTGATTTTTTGAGGAATCTCCATACTGTTTTCCATAGTGGCTGCACCAGTTTGCACTCCCACCAGCAGTGTATGAGAGTTCCCTTCTCTCCACATCCTCTCCAACACACGTTGTTTCCTGTCTTGTTAATTATAGCCATTCTGACGGGCGTGAGGTGATATCTCATTGTAGTTTTGATTTGCATTTCCCTGATAGTTAGTACACCTGAAATTTTTGCAATGCTATAAACCAATGTTACTGCAATAAACAAAAAAAAATAAAAAAATAAATAAAAAAAAAAAGAGAGGCAGGAGCAGCAGCATAGGCAAGGACCAGAAAATGTGAAACAAGCCAGGTGTATGGAAGCAACCAGAGCAGTGTTTTTTGTTATAGTTTGTCAAGCCAACAAGAACAAGCATTGTATAAAAAACAAAAGGAGAGTTTTGTGATCAACTCAATTTGAGAAATAATTTAAACATAGTTTAAAAGACGTCTGTAGTGCAGGACTTCTCAGAGTCTGAAATGGGCTAATATGTACCATAAATATCTGAGGGTTTCCTGACATTCAGCATCTTCTAAACTTATTGGCTTAAACTCTTCCCTGGAGGAACACCTCCCAGGACTAGTATTCCTCAGAACTCTCTTCGGGAAATGCATGACTAGAACAAGTTGCAAAAGAGGAAGAGAACTGAGTAGAGGCTGGAGAGGTGGGCAGAGGTCAGAAATCTGGGTAAGAGGATTGATGTGGCCAGCAGTTTACACTTTTTCTGAAGGCAATGTGGTGTGTAAGTGATGAGTTCGCAGCAAGGAGAGGTTTTATCACCATCCTCCATCACAGAAAAAGGACGCCCTTGCTGGACCTCTCAACAGCACCGGTAATCAACATCTGATGGGCCAGGAGACCCATGAACTGGGACTCAGGAAGGAGGGTGCCTTTCAGCAAGTCCTCCAACCTCTCTGAGCCTCATCTTCTACATCTGCTTGATGGCTCAAGTTAAATACATCCCCTCTATGGTCTCTGTTGATTATTATGCTCAGTAATGTGACTTTGATACCGTCAATGATTATGATGTTGGGTGTAAAGGTCTAAGGTACCATCTTTCCCACTGAAAGAGCTCAAAAGCTCAAAGATTTCAAAAGAAGGTAAGAAAGTAAATAATCATGCAGAAAACCCATTTTCAGGGGCAGAAGGGACCCTGAGCAATGAAAGAGATGGCCTAGCCTTGAGGCCAGGAGAACTGTCAGCTTTCCTGCTCCACCTCTGCATCTGCACACATACCTGTCTCCTTTCTCCCCAGGGAAGCTCCTGTCCCCTACAGTGACTTTCAATGCTCTTGCCATGGGTGGCATTCAACATCAGCCATTTCGTGGCTCCACCCAAATCTTCTATTGCAAAGAGCAAGAGAGGGGACATCATGCCACAAGGCTGGCTGCTTGCTCATCACGTGTGGTCAACTGTGTAGCAGAATATAAACTTAAAAAACTCAAATGATTAAACAGTCACTTCCTATTAGAGGAAGCACATTCAGAGGTGCAACTAATAGGGGAAGAAAAATAAGGAAAATCTATGTTTGATGGAGTCAGTGATGCTACCGCTTTCTCCACTCCTGGTCTACAATGACAAGATGGTCTCTCCCGCAGAAGGGAGACTTGCTCTTTCAAACCACGTGTACTAGGCACTGGGGGGCAGAAAGATGAAAACAGCTACAGCAAGGATAAAGAAAAGGAATACGTTCAGTCATGTGGGGAGGTCATTCTGTTTGTCACATCCTACAAAAGATACTGAAGACATAGGAGGCGGGGAAGGTAACTGCTTCAAACCAAAGAAATAGAAAAGGCACGTTGGAGCCCTTGACATTCAAAAGGCACCTTGGAGCCCTTGACATTCAAAAGGCATCTTGGAGCCCTTGACATTCAAACTCAACTTCGCACCTCTATTTCTTTTTTCAAGTTTTCCGGGTTTCCATATGCCTTACCTCATTTGATCTTCCTAAGAACTCTGAGAGGTTAATTAACCAAGGTGAAGATCAACCAGGTGAAGATGGAGGAGTGAGGGAAGAACTCAGTGACATAGTGAGAATCATGGGGCATGTGGAAGAAAGAGCAAGCTCTCTAGTTCATCTGATGGGTACAGTAAGGGAGATAGAAAGAGCTGGAAGGTGGTGGGGGGCAGACTGTAGTGATCCTTGGGTGCTTGGCTAAGGGATTAGTCTTTACGCTGGAAATAATGGAGATATCACCAAAGTTTTAAGAGTGGAGAGTAAGATGCTCAGAGCTCCCCTTTGGTGGTGTGAGCTGTGGTTGATGGTGAGCATATGAACAGGGAAGTTAGAAGACTGGAGTCAGAGTCCAAGTGAAAGGTGACAAGGACCTGGTGACGCAGAGAGGAAGGTCCACGAATCAGGCAATGGAAGAATGGACAGAACCAAAGGCCAGATGTGGTACCAGAGATGGTTTGTCCTGCACAGACAAGACATGGAATAACATCAAAGCACACAGGACAAAGCCCTGATTCTCTTTCAATCCTTCTAGTTAGTTGATGAGAAAGTCTCATCTTGGTGCTTACAGGTCTTCAACACCTCTCTAACACTCGCTAATGTTCTTTTTTTTTTTCACTTACTTTATTGAGGTCATAATGGTTTATAACATTGTGTAATTTCAGGTGTTCATTATTATTTATCAGTTTCTGTATAGACTGCTTCATGCTCACCACCAACAGTCTAATTTTTATCCATCACTATATATATGTGCCCCTTTACCCCTTTGCCCAAACCTCTTCCCCTGTGGTAACCACTAATCTGTTGTTTTTATCCATGTTTTTGTTTATCTTCCACATATGAGTGAAATCATGTGGTGTTTGTCTTTCTCTATCTGGCTTATTTCACTTAACATAATACCCTCAAGGTCCATCCATGTTGTTGCAAATGGGACGATTTTGTCTTTCTTGTGGCTGAGTAGTATTCCATCGTATATATATACACCACATCTTCTTTATCCATTCATCCATTGATGGGCACTTGGGTTGCTTCCACATCTTGGCTATTGTGAATAATGCTGCAATGAACATAGGGGTGCATAAATCTCTTTGAATTGTTGATTTCAAGTTCTTTGGATAAATATCCAGCAGTGGGATAGCTGGATCATACAATATTTCTATTTTTAATTCTTTGAGAAAGCTCCATACTGTTTTCCATAGCAGCTGCACCAGTTTGCATTCCCATCAGCAGTGAGTGAGGGTTCCCTTTTCTCCACATCCTCTCCAACATTTGCCATTTTTTGTCTTAGTGATTATAGCCATTCTAACAGGCATAAGGTAATATCTTGCTAATATCCTTTTTAAGGAGAGTGTAATATGCTAAGCCATAGCAGGAAATAGCACCTAGTTATATTTTAATAGAACTGTTATGTTTCCTCTTTTTCACTTTTCTTTTAAGATTTTTTTTTTAATTTGTGTGATTTTGTTTGTTTGTTAGTTTACTGTTGCCTTCTATTTATGGCAAGTGAAACTGGTTTCTATTTTTGGTAGTGATATAGCATTTCCTTTTAAAATATATTTATTTTATTTTAAGAGGTAAAGAAAAACATTTTGAAAAAAAAAGAAAAGGCCAATCCCCAATAATTTAAGTGTAGCATTACCATACGACCCAGCAATTCCACTCCTGCGTACATACCCAAAAGAATTGAAAACAAGTGTTTAAAGAAAAAATTGTACATAGATGTTCATAGCAGCATTATTCACAATAGCCAAAAGGTGGAAACAACACAAATGTCCATCAACAGATGAATGGATAAACTAAATGTGGTCTATCCATACAATGGAGTATTATTCAGCCATAAGAGGGAATAAAGTACTGACGCCTGCTACGACATGGATGAACTTTGAAAACATTATGCTAAATGAAAGATGCCAGGCACAAAAGGTCACGTGTTACATGATTCCCTTCCACCTAGAATAGGTAAATCCATAGAAACAGAAAGATGATTAGTGGTTGCCAGGGCTGTAGGGAGCGGGGAATGGGGGGTGATTTATACTTTATGGCTATGGGGTCTCCACTTGGGGTGATGAAGATGTTCTGGAACTAAATAGAGGTGATGGTCGCACAACATTGTGAGTGCACTAAATAACACTGAACTATCCACTTTAAAATGGTTAAAATGGCAAATGTTATGTTATGTATACTTCACCACAATTTTTAAAAAATGGTCAAGGTGACCAAAAAAATTGTGAAGGTGGCATGGGAAGAACTGAAGTTTAAGAAATTCTTGTGGTGGAAAAAACACAGGCTGTGGAGTCAGGAGACATGAGCTCAAGTTCCAGCTCTGTTACCTACTAGCTGTGTGACCAAGAGCAAGTGTCTGGCACTCTCTGGGCTTCACCTTCCTTCTATGCAATGAAGATGGTACTCCTCCAATCCCTGCCAGCAACATGATGCCTGCACATCTGGGAGCTCAACATATGTCCATCCTTCCTTTCCCTTCTGAGTGTGGGTGACTTGAAGAGCAGAGACATCATTGACAGACAGGGAACCCAGTATGAGGATGAGTCAGGAGGGGACAGGTTCGGGGCAGGTTCAGTTTGAGGTGCTCTTGGCTCATGGCTCATGGCATAGTATATTCTACTTTATGTCAAGGAGGGGAAGCCCACCAAGAAGCTCGAGGAATGGGACAGGAACCCAGGTGAGAGGTCGAGACCGCAGGTGCGGATGGTGAAGGCATCTGCACAGCTCCAGCTAGGAAGGACCACACCTGGAGAAGAGCAGCTGCTAAGGACGCTTTGAGGAAGGCCCTGCCTCACCTGTACAGGGGCATCGGTCCCACCAAGCAGGCAGAAGGCAGACCATCAGCAGCCAAGTTGGAGTGACTCCTGACCTCCGAGAAGCAGTGAACTCTCCCCGTCAAGGAGTGGACCTTAACCCAATCCCATTTTACGTGAGGAAAGGTGAGGCCCAGAGAGGAGAAAGAAGGAGGAAGATACATTATAAATGTATTGTTTCATATTATATATATACACGTGTATATAAATTCCTTTTGACAGGGGAGGGTATAGAAGCTCAGATTCCATCCCAGGTCTGCCCAACGCAAAGCTCCAAATTTCCCCAACACGACCTGCTCTTCTCCTTGCATAGAACTCACCCAGAGAAAGAAAGACGATAAAGCTGGAGGAGCACGTGGCCCAACCTTCTCACATGCAAATGAGGGAACTGAGGTCCGGAGTTTGCTGGCCCTGTGCACCAAGCTCACTCTATTAATATGGTGAAGTGAATTAAACTTGTTAGCACCATCTTGTCGTGCCTCTATGCTGAGACAGTTATAATGGCCCCTGAGGTCAGCTAAACCATGGTCCCCACGATATCCAGGTCCTAATCCCCAGAATTTGTAAATGTGACTTTAAACAGCAATGGGGATTGTGCAGATGTGATTAAATCAAGAGTCTTGAGATGGGGAGAGTATCCTGGTTATTTGATTGGGCCCTAAATGTAATCACAAGAGTCCTTATAGGAGGTGTGACAACTGAAGACACTACACTGCTGGCTTTGAAGATGGGGGAAGGGGCACCAGCCAAGGTATGCAGCTCTAGAAGCTAGTAAAGACAAGAAACAGATTCTCCCCTAGGGCCTCCAGAGGGAGGATGGCCTTGCTGACACCTTGCTTTCAGCGCAGTGAATCTGAATTCAGATTTCTGCCCTCCAGAGCTGTAAGGGAATAAAAGTATGTTGTTTTCAGTCATCAAGTTTGTGGTGATTTGTCATAGCATCTGTAAGAATCTAATACAGACCTGGACCTAGCTCTTTCTACTAAACGACTATTTTATTTAAACATCTACCGAGCACCTATCCTGCCCCCAAACAGTGTGCTGGGTGCTGGAAGTAGGGAAAGATACAGTCATAAATGTAAGTGGGATGTAGTCTCCACAAACCAAATGTCAGGAACACACACCACCCAGGGGACTGGACCCAGGGCAGGTGAACCATGGATGGGACATGGACTTGGACGAGCCTAGATCTAGCTTCAAAATTATGCACCAGCCAAGACACCAGATGTGGCTTTGGGAAAAAAAGAGAAGGCTTCAGGAAGGGGGCCCCATTAGAACGCACATTTAAGCAGGATCCCTGGTAATGGGTAGGATCAGAGATCCATTTAGATCTCTCGTGTCGTCTCTGTGTGGTTGATGATTCGTATTTTTGATACCACCACTTGGAGGCAGAGGTATGGTGAGGGAACAGAGCCTTTTCTATGTGCAGTTGAACCAAAAATTTTGGCTGCTTTAATAAATTCTTCCAACCAATTGCACTAACCTAGATAGACCATAAAAGTTAACAGATTCGTTTAAGAAGCAAAACTTGATCTCAATGTATTTTGGAGACAGAAAGCTCATTATTAATGTGTTCTTCCTCTTTGCTCTTCCCCAGGTACCCTGAATTTCTTGACTCATTTTTCCCATCCAGGTCTGAGAGTGATGGAGAAACTCTGTGCACAAAGAACTTCGCGGAGGCACATTCATTGTTCAGACAACTCCCCGTGAGACCAGGTGTGAGCTACATGAATCATCCTTCACAAAAGAATATTAAGCGTCTACGTGCACAAGTGTCTGTGCCTTTTGCAATCTGCTCAGTGCCCTTACTCAATCTGCCACCACATTCGTCAGCCGCTAGAGAAGCCAATGAAAAGTATTAACATCCTCGCACACCAAGTTCTGCTTGGTCCTGACACTAGCTGGCCAACAGGGGAATGGATTCCACTGGACGCTGGCTAGATAAAGAGGTAGGAACATCAACTGACACTTGACTATTTAGAGCTTCAAAGGTTTTGGGAAACGTGGCCCTCCAAGTGTAACGAAGACTTTACTAAGCACCTACCATGTAGACAGTATTGCACAGTGATCAGACCTCAAAACCTCGAGTCACGGTTCTCAACCAGGGACGAATATGCCCCCCAAGGAATGTTTAGCAGTGTCTGGAGACATTTTGGGTTGTCACAACTGGGAGCGGAGGGGTGCTACTGGATTCTAGCAGGTAAGCCCAGTGATGCTACTAAACATCTGACATGCACATGACAGCCCCACAATAAAGGATTATCTAGCCAACATGTCAGTAGTGCTGAGGTCGAGAAACCCTGCCCAAAAGCCAAATTAGCTGGGTTCAAATCCTGGCTCTACCACTTACCACCTGTGTGAATTCAGACATACGTCTTAAGTTCTCTGGGCCTCCATTTCTTCATCTGTAAAATAGGGATAATAACAAAATCTATCTCATCGTGCTGTGTGAAGATGAGAAGTGTTCATATGTAGAATATATTGATATTATAACGGTGGTCACTGCATGGCATGCTCTCCTTTACATGCCAAGCAATGTGCTATACACTTTTTACAGATAGTTATTGATCTTCACAGCAACTTTGCAAGATTGATATTACTATTAAAGCATTTTATAGATAAGGAAGTTGAGGCTCAGAATGGTTAAGTGACTTGACCAAGGACACAGAGCTAGTAAGTTGAGGAGCCAGGATTTGAGTTGTCTGGATTCAGAGCACACACTCTCTTAGGGTTCTCAAACAGAGGCCCAGCAGTACACATATGCAGAGAATAAATACAGTAGAACTTCCTACAGCATTACTTTTGCTTGACTATTCGGTAAAGGGAAAAATTGACACATCCATCTGGTAAGCCATTTTTAAATTATTTTGGCCTTAATACCAACATAGTTACATTATGAGATGAGATGCATAATCTACATGAATGTCTAAGGTAAAGCTCAAAGAGAAGGCCCCTCCCAGTACAGCCTGCCCTACAGCATGTTTACCAGACTCTCCCCCTGTATTGGTTTCCTACAGTAATAAATTACCACAAACTGAGTGGCTTGAAGCAACCCAAATTTGTTCTCTTATGCTCTAGAGGTCCAGAGTCTGAAATGGGTCTCACTGGACTACAGTCAAGGGTTGATGGGGCTGCATTCCTTCTGGAGGCTCTAAGGGAGGATCTGTTTCCTGGCCTTTCCCAGCTGCTAAAGGCCACTTGAGTTCCTTGGCTCATGGCCCCCTCCTCCGTCTTCAAAGCAAATCACTCCAACCTCTGTTTCTGTCATCACATCTCCTTCTCTGACTCTCACCCCCTGTCTCCCTCTTATAAGGATCCTCATGATTATACTGGACCCACTGGATAATCCAGAAGAATCTCCCCATTTGAAGATCCTTAACTTAATCATACTTGCAAATTCCCTTTTGCCATATAAGGTAACATATTCACAAATTCTAGGGATTAGGACGTGGACGTCTTTGTGGAGGGGCTCTTATTCTGCCTACCATACCCTCTAAGGCTATTTGAGTAAAAATTTTTAGGAAGCACTGAAACTGGAAGTCTTAGAAGTGTTCTAGGAAGGCTTCCAAGACAAAGACTCAGTTCCTCAAAGGGGGTGCCCCACTGCCAGAACGGAAACTCCACCATGAGAAGAAGAAAGGTCGTGTTAGAAGATGGGGGTCCAAGTTCTGCACTGGAGCATTTTAACCCCCTCCCAGTTCAGGAGTAGAATACTGCTAAGGAGGCTTGGAATTAAGCTTGCAGTACCTTCCAACCTCTCTGCATTAGCCTGCTGGGACGCCATAACAAAGACCCACAGACTGGGGACCTTAAACAACAGAAATTTAGGGGCCGACCCAGTGGCGTAGTGGTTAAGTTCACATGCTCCCCTTCAGCGGCCCAGTTCATGCGTTCAGATCCCAGGTGCGGACCAATGCACCACTCATCAAGCCATGCTGCGGCGGTGTCCCACATACAAAGTAGAGGAAGATTGGCATGGATGTTAGCTCAGGGACGATCTTCCTCACCAAAAAAAAAACCACAAAAATATATTCTCACAGTTCTGGAGGCTACAAATCTGAGATCAATGTGTCAGCAGGATTGATTTCTCCTGAGGCCTCTTTCCTCAACTTGCAGGTAGCCATCTTCTCCCTGTGTCCTCACGTGGTCTTCACTCTGTGCATGCCTGTGTCCTGATCTCCTCTCCTTATAAGGACACCTGTCCTATTATATTAGGGTCCACTTTAACCTAAATTATGACCTCTTTACCTTAATTACCTCTTTAAAGATCATATCTCTAAATACAATCACATTCTGAAATACTAGGGGTTATGACTTCAATATATGACTTTTAGGGGGACACAATTGAGCCCATAACACTCTTAAACAATAAACTTCAACATATCCCAGGTTCCTCCTACCCTCAGATGAAGCCAGAGATGTGCCTCTTCTCCCTGGAAACCATTGGAATTTGAAAAGCTCTATGCCCAGGACGGGGATGGAGAATTTTCCATTCTGGAGAAGGAAGGGAAGCCACAGACTCTTGAAGTAAACCAAATACATGATCCCAATAAGGGATATCCACAGCCATCTTTTGAAAGTTGATCTTTAACAAAGCTCATTTGGGCTGTGGAGTATTTCCAGTGAGCTACAAGATTATTTTGATGCTTCTGCAAATGACCACATCACACCCCAAAACCAGGGACTGAAACAGTCCTTTTCGTTCAACCTCCATGAAAACCAGAGTTGCCTGGGAAGGCCTTGCCGTGAAAGACAGGAGGTGAGGGGATGGGGAGCGGGCAGTGAAAGAAAAGCTGGCTTCAGCTCCCACGCCTGCCTCTGTTCATGGGAGGGAGGCATGCCTGTGCAGTATGGCTGGAAAATTAATTCACAGTAGAGAAGGGACAGCACTGGGCTCAGAGGTGGAAGGAGAAAGAAGCACATTTCTATTCCATATTTTAGAAAAGGGAGTTTCGAAATGTTCTCAGCCCAACTCCTCATTTCAGGGCATGGCTGACATATGGCAGAAGAGAGAGCCATCCTCTGTCCTGTCCTAGACAGTTCCTTGAGAAATCCACTGCACACACTTTGGCGTAAAAGACATAAGAGATCTCACTTATATTCTAGTCTGATATCCAGCTGATATATACACCGTACAACTGAACTGGTTATTCAAATACTGAAATGCTTGGGTTTTGACTATGAATAGCCACAGCCTCCAGGGCCTTCAAGTCCCTCTGCCGCTCAGCTCATCCCTCTGGAGCCCCCACCTTCTCCTAATCAGCCACCAGAGGACTAATGCCTGACACTACAGGGGGTCCAGGCTCTTATGAAGAGGGTGTCTGCTCTGATTGATCACTGATTGTCTTAGTCTGTTTAGGCTGCTATAACAAAATACCGGAGAGTGGGTGGCTTATAAACAACAGAAATTTATTTCTCACGGTTCTGGAGGCTGGAAGTCCAAGATCCAGACTCTGGCAGATTCAGTGTCTGGTGAGGGTCCGTTTGCCAGTTCACAGAGGAACCTCTTCCTGTTGTCTCCTTACATGGCAGAGGGGCAAGGGAGCTCTCCGGGGTCTCCTTTATAAGGGCACTAATCCTCTTCATGAGGGCTCCACGTTCATGACCTAATCACCTCCCAAAGGCCCCACCTCCTAAGACCAACACATTGGGCGTTAGGATTTCAACATATAAATTTGGGGGGGACACAAACATTCAGTCCATAGCAGTGATCATACCACTAGTGGTTAAACATTTAGAAGAGCCCCCCACACCTGTTAATATCAACCTTAAATCTCTCCTACTTTTGTTTAAAATCATTTCACTGCCTGCACCCCTGCCATGGAAATGGAGAACAGCTACTCCCTGCCGCCCATGCCATATCCCTCTCAGATGGCAGGGCAGTTACTGTCATCCTCACTCTGCCTGCGCTTTTCCAGAGAAAGGAACAAATCCCCACTGTTCCCCACAAAACCCGTGACAGGAGCACATCTCCGGCCCACTAGGACATGGTTCTCTATCTCACCTCCTGGCAAATCATAATCGTCAAGTCCCACAAAATGATTTTCTGCTGGGGAATTTTACATTTTAAAGCAATTCTTGCAACGACATTGATACAGACACAACGGTTGAGCAATGCCTGGTGACTAAGAATGAATAAGCATAGAACTCCCTGCCAGGCTTCAAAATATTTATTATTTTTAAAAAATTCAAATTATTTCACAGTACTTTATATTGAGATCCATCATTTTCTGAGGTTTTCCATTTACACAATGAGGAATATCAAAGAGGTTAAGATGCGCAACACGTAGAGAATATAAAAATGCGACTAAATTAAAATATATTCCACAGCAGGTGCCATAAAAGAGATGCAAATTAAAACAATGAGATAACATTTTCATCCAGCCAATTAGAAAAATTTTTGTTCCAAGTGCTGGCCAGAGTTAGGCGACAGAGGTTCTCTGACATAGCTATTGGAAGTGTCCAGTGGTCCAATCTTTCTGGAAACTAATTAGCAGTATCAAGAATCCTAAAATTCTTTATGCACAGCGACCCAGTAATTTCAGTCATAGGATTCAATTCAAAACCAAAAATCTGCAATTCAGACATTTCATTACAAAGATATTCACCAGGGTGTTGGTTTTTAAAAGCAGCAGATTTGAAGAAATCTAAATTATCAAATGAATCACAATATGTCCATAGGATGGTAAATGTAGCAGATAAAAATGTTTAGAAATAGTCTGTAATGCTCACAATAAAATGTTAAGTAAATTAAAATTGATATGTGAAATTATGGCATCTGTATGTATATGTGTGTGCTTGTACATAAGGTATAGAAAAAAACACTAGAAGGAAATATACCAAAATGTTAACAGCAGTTGTCTGTGGATGGTAAGATCAAAGATGATTTTTATTTTCTTTATATGCCTCTGAATCTCACAAATTCTCTAAAGTGTGTGGTCATCAGATTATTTTTATATTAGCTGTAGTTATGTTTTTTAACAGTCCTTAAAATCCTTATCTTTTTGTGAAATATACTGAAATATTTATAGATGAAATATAACAATGTCTTGGATTTGCTTTAAAATGATCCAGTGGTGGAGGGTAGAGAAAGTGGTGCAGTTGTAGATGAAACAAGAATGGTCATATGTTAATAATTGTTGAAGCGATGAGTACATGAGGTCTTATCATACTATTCTCTCTACTTTTGTATGTGTTTGAAATTTTCTGTGATAAAAGTACTTCTTTTAAGGCTACCAAGTAGTTTTTTAAAAAAGAAAGAAAGAAAAGAAGAAAAAAACAAGTACCTATTAACCAAGGCAAACCAATAGCAATTAACTAAAGGGCAGTTTGACCAGGAAGCTCAGGTCTTCACCGGGGCCTGCCATTTTCAAAATCCCATTGGTGGAAGCCATGCCCATCACGTAGCGCCGGAACCACAGCAAGCCTGTCATTTTCTGCAGCTCAACACCCTCTTCCCAGGGTTCTGGCTTTATTCACCTAAGTCAACCAACACTACATTTCCTCAGCCCTACAAATATCTCAGCTTTGAAACAAGTCACCTGGAAAATATGGGGCTTTTTCCAGCCCTGGGACTACAAGCATGCAAGACAATATGGATTTCAAATGCCACTCACTCTTTCTGGCTAGTCTCCTAATTTGGAAGAGACAAGATAGAGCAGGAGACATTCAGCCATTTGTGACAACAAAACAGAAATTGGCAAAAAAGCTCAACGTTTTGTTGTGAGGGCTGCTGTCCAGGGGAAAATTCAGGAGCTTTCAAAACATCTCTCAAGCCTGGCAGCCTTGAGGAACATGTTAAGAGAGGGGAAAGGCCTAGGTTGTAAATTGGTGCCTGGTCCTCCATGAGCCAGCCTCCTTCACCAGGCAGCTCATCCTCGGCTGCACACGATGACCACCTGCAGAGGCAGGCACATAGGATGCCAGCCTCTTCACGATCAGGAGTTCTCGAATCCGACTCTAGATCACAGCCCTCCAGGGCATCTTCTCTGACAAAGCCCCCACCCCCAGACCCCAGAAGGAGGTACCCCTCCTCTATATTCCCACAGCCCCTGCTCTACCTTAATCAGAGCTGCATCTCTCTGGGCTTTAACTGCAAGTCTCCTCCAGCTAGACTCTGAGTTATGTCAAAGCAAATAATCTGATCACAGATATGTCGACGGAACATTTGGGCATAGGGTACAGGCACAGTAAATGTTTGAATAATGAACATATTAATAAACCAATCAATAAATCAATTCCAAGGAGGTCGATGAATGGGTTCCAGAGGGTCTGTGAACCCCTGAAATTGCACATAATATTGAACGCAAGCTTATTAACATGGATTCCTCTGGAAAGGGTCCATAGCTTTCATTAGCATATGAAGTAATCATGACCCCCCTACCAGATCACCCCAAATTATCCTAAATTCCTTGGGTGAGTGTGTGGGTCTGGCTTTGAGGTGCCAGCAATTTTCAGAAGTCACCTCACATTCTAGAGTGGGTTTTCATTTTGTTTTGGCAAAACAGACACAGTGAGAAACTAATGGAAAATGAAAACCTCTTTCAAGTCAGTGAGATTTTAAAAATTAAAGATCCTTTTAACATACCAACCTCAGCAAAAATTACAAGTGGAAACAAACTACCAATCCAATTAACATTTTTCCTCTTTGAACTGGTAACACAGTCACCTCCCCGGAGAGGAACGGGTGTCAGGCTCTGCCGTGTGTTAATTGAGCAAATATTCTTTCTCTGAATGCTGTATTGTATTTGGATTTTTTTTTTTGAGGAAGATCAGCCCTGAGCTAACATCTGCCAATCCTCCTCTTTTTGCTGAGGAAGACTGGCCCTGAGCTAACATCCGTGCCCACCTTCCTCCACTTTATGTGGGATGCCACCACAGCATGGCCTGACAAGCGGCACGTTGGTGCGCGCCAGGGATCCAAACCGGGGCCGCCAGCAGTGGAGCGCGCACACTTAACCACTACACCACGGGGCCGGCCCCTGTATTTGGATTTTTTTACTCTGTACACGTACTCTGTACACGATTACCTATACATATTTATTATTATAAATAAATAATTAGAAAGAACATATCCATTTCCATCATATGAGACAAAATAAAATTTGAATGGAAAGACAAAGCATTTGGAAAGCAATTTTGGGTTTCGTTTTTCTTTGGGAGATGTGAGGGGAAAACAGAGGAAGTAGATAAACAATGGAACAGAACCCAGAGCAGTTTCTGCCATAAGCAAATGTTCAAAACGCAGGGGAGTACAATGGACAAATAAGAATAATTTGACAACCAAAAAATCAGGAGGGTTCTGGCTATCCCTTTGGAATATGAAAGTATTACAACAGTAAGATGTGCAAAACTGTGAATATACTTTAATAAGTCATCATGATTAACTGGATGCGTTGAAAAAACTTCCCATTTGCACATCGTTGGCAATTATTCTAAACATCGTCTTCTGTAGATGTGCTTCTTAGCCAAAAACATTTCCACCAGTAAATATGACGCCGGCTGACCTACTTATGTTTATATTTATATGTGTGTGTGTGACTTGATATATACATAGGTTTTCTGCTTTTCAAATATTGTCTCCCCTTCAGATGATGCAAAGTCCTGTGGGGATTTGAGGCCATGGTGCAGGGGTCATAAATTCCTCCCCCGTGCCAGGCACATTTATACTGAATTACTCACATGCACAGAAAGTGAGGATGTTGGTTTTCAACCAAATCCAAGGGCCTAAAGTACCAGGATTTGGGGATTTAAAAAAAAAAATCAAGGATTTGAGAGGTACAGAGTCTCTGAGTTAGAAAGGACCTCAGAGGTGACTGGATTCCATCTCGACAATGTGAGGTCAACTCTCCACCTCATTCCTGACTGATCACACTCACTCTCAGCTCAGTTACGGCCGACAGACACTTATTATTCTATGAAACATCACAGTTGTCCATTAGAAACCTAAGTGCCAAAGCCTATTCCTCATATCAAGTTGAAGATTTACTCCTTATAATTTCATCCTCTGGCCTCAATTCTGTTCCCTGAACAAACAAAATTAAGACTCAACCTTCTACCCCCTAACAGCCCATGGGGTTCTTGAACTTTCACATCCTTTCATATCATCTCTGAGATTTCTCTTCTCCAGGCGGCACTTCCCTAAATATGTCTCCTGAGAGTCTTATCATATGTCATTTAAATCTTGCACAATCCTGGAGGCCCTTCCTCTGGACACACTGCAGTTTGTCAACATCGATCGTTAAATGTTTACCCCCCAGAACTAAGTCAAGTCTACAGATAATGGTGTCAGTATTGCTAGAGAAATCATCAGTTGTACCACTTAGCCATTGCTCCTCTACCCCTGCTAACAAAATCAAAGTTTGCTCTAGTGGCACTTATCCATTCTTGAAGAAGAATCTGGATTGTTAATCTCTACCAGTGACGTTCAAGGCGTGGCATATGACCCAGTTCTGGCCAAAGAAATGTAAGGGGAAGTCTACTCTAATGAAAGGATGAAGGACCAGGAAGAAAGCTACTTTTCTCTCCCTTTTATTCCTGTTTTGAACGTTGGTATGTGAAAATGCAATGGCTGGAACAGAAGCAGCCATCTTGTGACCAAGATGAACCAGCAGCTGAGGAAGGCAAAACAGAAGAATCGAAAGGACCTGAGTCCCTGACCAGTTATTGAGTCACTAAACCAGACCAGGGGCTCCTTGTTAAAGAAAAAAACCAATATGTCTTAATGGGTTAAGTCACCACTGGTCAAATATTCTGTTACTTGCAGCTGAAAGCACTCCTAAGAACAGAAAAGGTATAATGGAGCTATCATCTCTCTTAATTTGGACATCGTATTTCTAGAAATGTGGCCTTTGCTTTTTTAAGAGCAATATCACTACACAGAATCTGCTGAGCATCTGGTCCATGCAAAACAAACATGCAAATAAATAAAAACCCTGTGATTGGGGCTCACAATCTCAAATGCTTGCAGAGACCAGTAGTTAACTTAAATGCGTGAATCTGGCCAAATGTGAAATAACAGGGAGCCGGGAGGGCTGTAGTGAACTTGAAAATGCATGCCTCATCCAAAGACATTAAAATTCAAGCATTTTAGATACTGTGCTGGCGAAATAAAATACTACTGCATCCATGGGCCAGATTCAGCAGGCAGTCCATGGGTTCACGACCTTTGCAAAAAGCATCCTAAAGTGAGTTGGAAAGCCACATCTCCCCCTTCTTGCAAGAGTGTAAATTCTTCTTAAACTCTCCAGTGCAGTCTGTAGTATGGGTCCCTCATTTCAATCTGGAAAGACAGTTTTGAATTTGAATTCCATCATCCCACATCTTAATCATTTTAGTTAACCAAAATCTACTGTCCCTCTTGAAGCTAAGCCCCTTCCCTAAACCAACTGGATTCATAATTGTTAATTTAAAAGGGCAATAAAATAAGAGCAAAAGAATAAGAACATAAGGATCCTTTAATCAAATATCTTTGAGCCTGCCAGGTTCCCCAGGCTATCGTTGAGTTACCTATTCCTTGGCAGAGATGAAATGAGAAACTGTATATGTCCACACCCCAAAGCCCTAAGCCCTGTGCAAACATAGCATCCAACTTGTGGAGTTATTTACTGAAAGGTCACTGAGACGATCCCCTCTTAGAGTCACTTTCACACTGGTCACACTTAATCTTCAGTTTGCCAGGATAAAGCTCATGGCAGGTCCTAAGAACTCAAAGGAAGCTTCTGGTTGTCCCAGTTAAGCAAATATGAAGCATTTCATGTTGGAGTCTCCACTTCCAAGAATTCTGTGGACTCATCCCCAGTTTCTCACAGGAGATATACTCATAACACCACATCACCCTTCAGCATTTTGTATGGTTATTAAAAATTGCATGTACCTTGGAGAAAAATAAAAACTACAAAGGATAGACACAATAACAATAGCCTTCCTGTAATAAGTATTTATCACGAGCCAAGCACTGAGCTACGTACTTTATATCCACTATGTCATGTAACTCTCACAACTCTGTGAAGTAAGTACTATTATTGTCCCCATTTTAAAGATGAAGACACTGAGGCTCACAGACATTAAGGAACTTTCCTACAATCACCCAGCTGGTAAGTGATGGCACCTGAATTTAAACCCAGACATTCTAACTCAAGGTCCAACTTATTAGCCATCCTGTAATGACATTTTTTAAAAGATTAAAACGGCCATGAATCGACTACCCAAAGATAACCACTGCTCACATTTTGGTATGTTTCTTTCCAGTCTTTTCTCGAAGGTGATAAAATTTTCAGAGCTGAAAGGGCCTTAGAGATAATATCATCCCAAACTCTCATTTCACAGAGGGAGAGTCTAAGGTTCAGAAAGGCAAAGGGCCTTTCTCAAGGTCACACTGCTTTGCAGAAAAGGAATTTACACCCTCAGACTCTCTGTCCAAGGTTTTCTGGGGTCTTCTGACTCAATTTGATTGGTAGTGGCTTCCTGGAGTACCGTGTTGAAAGGGATTTAAGGCCTGTGGGCTCAAAAGGAGGGTGTGCTATAGTGGATGAATGATGGTGGCAGTGAGAAGAGCAGCACGGCCACACGCACACCGTGAACTTGCCACCTACCAAGGAGCAGCCCCTGGGAGAGAAGGAGAATGCCCGGGAAAGGCTCTCTTAACAAAAGACCAGCTATTTTCTTCACCTGCATCAGGTGGCCTCAAACCCTGCTGCCTTTAGGACGAAGCACGAAACACAGATGAGTGAAGTGGACGAGCTGGAGACTGAAGAGAGGAAGAGCACCTGTCCTGGCTGAGGGAGGAGGGGGCTCTTCATCTCCAGCCAACGGTCCCCACGCGGAGAAGTAGGCCCAGCAGTACCAGGCCTTCTGATTCTTTCAAAGAAGCACGAAATCTGGATTTTTTAAAAATGTGATGTTGCTTAACTTTAAAGTGTTGGCAACTAATTCAAATTTGAATAATAAAATAGAATAAGAAAATAAAGTGCAGGACAAACAAGACACGCCAGTTCATAACGAAACCTCTTGTTTTCACGATGGCCTGATCAGAGACCACCAACTCCCTGTAACAAACCCAAGATTCTATTCATATTTCTCCTCCCCTCTTCTCTCTGTCTTTCCCCCGACCCCAACTCTACCTAGAGAGGCATATTCCACCTGAGGCTACCAAAGAGAAGATGAACACTCCTCATTCCAAACCCACCAGATCACAGCTAGCCAGGGTCCAAGAGATTGCCGACGACCCGCAAGGGCGGTTTGGAAAGTTAATCGTGCCTCTCGAGTGATGCCTGTTGCTCTCCGATGACTTATGCGAGGAGGAGTGGAAGACTGCATCTGACATGCCTCATCCAAAAGGCTAAAGATAGGCCTCCCCACTCTCTCAGGAACTACCTGATGCCTCTGTAGCAGGAGCTGAGTGGGCCCCACCGACATTCTGATGCGTGTGTCTGCCCTTTCCGTGAGCTTTCAGTGTTTAATGGAAAGGCCCGTCACTCACATCCTACCCCTGCGCTGCTGGGTTACAGGAGCACCAACTTCCACCTCCTGCTGATGAGCTGTTACTCAGCAGCGCTACACAGCCTTTTGTACAGAACCCCCAATTTCTGTTAGTCTCCGGGATGGCTAGTAATTATCTGCCCACTAGAAAGAAGAGGAGACTTGGCACACACCTATGAAATCAGTCAGCATTTAGGGAACAAACGCTGCCTGGAAAGCCCTGATCCACAGTGTGGTGAGTTCATCCGGAAACTGCAGCAAGCTGGCATCAGAGCCAATGACTTGATTCATTCAATCAACAAACATTTACTGAGAAACAAATGCAGAGGGCGAGATCCGCGCCAGATGCTGAAAAGAACACCCATGTGGACCAGAAATCAACCTCACTAAAGGTGGAAAAATAGAAAAAGAGTTAAAATCATTGTGGTGTAAACAGGATACTCTGCAGCCATTTAAAACCCTGTTTGAGAAGTCTATTTAATGCTAAGGGAAAATTCCAAGATACAAAATCAAGTTTGAAAAAAATAAAAGCAGGTTGTGAAATATAACTGGGTCAAACTCAGAGTGAACACACTCAGTAACCTCCCTCTTCTGCTCCTAAGACATAGAATTTATAGATAAACTTTTAGATATTTTAAAATTTACAAAGTACTGCTTGGAAATAAGAAAAGGGAATCACGGATCAAAAATAGAGAGGACTCCCTAAAAATAAAGGAGTCAGAAGATGAGACTCCATAATTCCCAGTAGGAATCAAAGCCACACGGTCCATGGGGGGAAGGGTCCAATAGGAGCCAGGGGAGCAGAGATCCCAACATCCACCCAGCAGATAAGGGGCAGAACTGGACCCAGAACGATGCTGCTAGCTGAGAATGGGTCTGGAACATCTGCACCATCACCACGAGTCATGGCCAAAAATGGATGCCCCTGTCTGTGTCAAGGAGCCAAAATGAAGTCACCTATATGAGAGTAGGACCCAAGCCTGCACCATAGGGTATAAAGAACAGAAAGAGAGCCCTGAGCTGAGCTGTTGACATGAGCTCTGGTTTGAAAGCACACACCCTTACAGATGGAGGGCAGAATAAATCATAAAATTGCCTTGAAAATAAGTTCACAAACAAAAATTAGAGAACATATGAGGACATCCAATGATCAGACTCTACAGAATAGAAGAATTCATACCTGAAGAAACAAAGATGCTTGAGCAATCAGAGAAGGAGTTTATAATAAGTATTTTTTAAAATTCTCAAAGGGACAGAGGAGGAATTTACATCCACAAAGTGAGAAGAGTTTTTTCATAAAACAGAAAAAAAGCAGGCAGGTATGAAAATGGACCAATTATTTATCCTGGAAATAAAGTGAACCATGGTTGAAATTAAAAACTCAACAGATAGGCGAAATAATAGACCAGACACAAATGAAAAGAGCTGGTTAACTGGAGTACAGATTTGAGGAAACCTTCTCAAATATAGCACAGCGAGACAGAGAACTGAAAAAAAATGTTTAAGTTAAGATACATGGAGAACTGATTGAGAAAGAACATATGGAGAGAAAAGAGATAATGTTGGAGAGGAAACATCCAACAGATAATTGCTGATATTTTTCTAGAATTAAAGAAAAACCTCGATCTTCTGACTAGGAAAGCCCACAGAGTGCAAAGTACAATAAATAAAACTATATACACAGTATAATCCTGAACTTATAACTAAATAAATAGAGCTTAGAAGGAAATAGACCCACGTGTCAACAGTGGTTACTCTCGGCAATAGGATTGAGAGGGAGATTTTTATTTTCTTCTTTAAACTTTAATGTACTTTCTAAGTGCTCTACAATGAAAAAAACATTATTTTATAAACTGTTTGTGGAGAAGGACTATTCATTATTTCAAATACACATATACACATAAACACACTTTTTTTAAAAAATCCATCCTCCAGGAACTTACATTCAGTAGAGAAGATGAGGTATGTATAGAAATAACATATAAAGCAGTAACCCACCTGGAGAGATCTAAGTAAAAGTTCAGCCTGGCCTTTTCCCCCATGGACCAGTTAGGAATAAGGGGGAAAAGGGAGGAGGAGGTGAGGACACTGAGCAGGAACGTAAATGTCTGGTGCACATGCTGGATTTACTAGGGGCTGTTACTGCAACCAGGGTGTATTTCATTTGGATGGGATCAAAATGGCCAAACAAGACAAAACTAGAACTTCATCTACATCAAGCACTATTTTCACTTTAAATTAATTATATTGCAAGACCACCCACTGATAGAAGCAAAAATTTACATCTCCATTGTAAATTAAATTAACACCACAAAACTCTGCCACTTAACACATTTCAATTATTACCAAGCTTTACTCTTTTCTGTCAAGGGTCAAGTAGATTGAGAGAAAGGTAAAAATTGGGGGAAGAGTGTTCAATTTAACTGATAATCAAATTAACTACCATTCTCATCCACAGGGGCACGATCACTGTGAAGTGAAAACAACACAGGTATGTTCTGGCCTTTACCAAATGAACACCACCTTAGAGGGAGACAGAGAGGCCTTGTCAGTCTGGGGAGATTCAGACTCTGTGGCCACACACCATTGGTTCATCCAACCAAGGTGGAGTTTTAGGCAACATCCCATGACAGCTTCTTCAGAGCCAAACCAACTATACTCAGCGTTCAGCTCCAAAAGAAAACAGGTGGCAAAGACACAAGCCAACTGGATGTGCTACTAATGGAAAGAAGGGCTGTTCACATCTCAGACAGTCTCTTTCCTTTTTTAACACATCCAGGTTTCTCAAAATACCACCCTTTAACCCAACTCTTCTCAACATCACCTGCACATCCCACACATGGGGCCCAATATATACCCTTCCACATATAGACTTCCACCCATACCCCCTGGACTTCTCAAAACTCTCTTTCTAATACCCCTTCAAGGGAGGAGCAGCTGCTGGTCTAGTAGGTCAGAGCCTGACATTCAGAGTGGGCAGGGCCACCGCAGATCACGGGGGTGCTCAACTATGAGCCCCCTCTCTGTTCCTGCTTCTTTGCCTACAGTTGGATGGGTAAGTCAGGTAAGAGGCTGAGCCACACACCTGCCAGCTCAGACCTCCCAGCCTAAGCCTCAAACACCTTCTCCAAGTCAGCTTTTACCAGATTTCTCCCTTGATTATGCTGGGCCCTAGTCAATTCAGAAATCTCACTCTCAATATGGCCACTGCTTTTTGTGTGTTGCTTCTTCGGTCAAAACTTCAGAAGGGAGGAGGGATCGGTGGTAATATTTAGATCCCAAAATCGCACTTCCAACTCCTGCTGGAAACCACTGTTCTTCTTCTTCATGCCTTCATCAGAAGGCTGGTCACTCCATATGCACAAGCCCTCCAGGCTCTGAATCTCTGCACCTCTCCATGGCTCAGTACCTCCCAAAAAATGAGATTAAATCCTTGACCCTCCTGAAGAAGGGATGACAAAATTAAAGGGTAGTCTTCATGTGGTGGAATGTGAGATCACAGATTGGGACCGAAAAACCAGAGATCTAGTTCCACCGCCCACCATGTGGTCTTGGCTAAGTCTTTAACTGCCATATGCCTCAGTCACTTCATCTGAAAGTTATAGGATGCTCTAATAAACTCTAAGGCCCTTTCCAGTTCCAAAATGGCCTGTACATTGGTGGCAGGACACAGCTGTTCCCTACTTTTTTCCTCCCAGAAAGGAGCCCCCAGAAACTGAGGGATGGCTGGGAAAATGCTCAGCCACACATAGGAATTCTGCTAGGCTGCAAAGCATTTTAAATGAATGTTTAATAAGATACTGCATCAGTTGTGTACTTCGGCTGAATGTGCTGCAGCCCTGGAGACCTGAAAGAATTAATACAGTTCCCAAAGGAGCTGGTGGGAATTGCTGAGGCAGAAGCAGAATCTGATTTGATAAATATAAAAGTGCTTTGAGAGCGTCAGAAGGAAAGTGCTGTGACAAATGTCTGCCCGCTCCATTAGGATGTCTCCTGCTATCTAAGGAACATGCTCCAGGAAGGTCTCAGGGCTGGGGACCACGGCACACAAGTACACTCACCCTTTCCTCCCCTTTTTGACCCCCCAGTCCTTTCCTGGGGCTTAGACAGAGGTACAGTGCACCCACAACTCCAATCCTCCCCTTTTTTCTCATTCCGCCCTTTGCTTCTCCCTTGCGACCCTCTTCCATCTTTCCACTTCTGCACAATTCTCAAACCAGGCCCTCATAGCATCTCACTCAAATCTTCAAGTCTGTCTCCCCTCTCCTCCAAATCGACACTCTCAGCTGGTCCACAGAAAGACCCTTCATCATTCTAAGCCAAGAGATTTGAAAACGCCTTTCTTTATTCTGACGCTCTCCGACTTCAGTACCAAAACCCATCCTTGGGAGCCAACCCCACCATCTGAGGGTCTTGGAGCCCCTGTCAGCCCCACCCAAGGAGCATGTAGAAACATGCTAGGCCCTCCATGCTCTGGGTCTGCAGTGTTCTCCTCTCCATGCACACCCACTCCCCTCAGGAACACTCCTGTGTGCCTCTAGCCCAGGACATCTCAAATGTTCTACCCCACTTCCCCGAATTGCAGAGTCTGCTTAAGCATGACATTTCTCTGCCCTTTTGCACTTTAGCTAAAAAATTTTGCATTTTGTGGAATTTTATTTTATTCCATAACATACCCACATTTAATCTTTTTTGAAATAGTTTTAGCCGCTTACCACAAGAGGGGAAAAAATGAACATTTTCCACAAAACGATCAGGCAAAATTGATATTACAGAAATACGAGCCATATTGTTTCAAGCGCCCCCAGGCTCGCCTCTGTGCACTACTTGGAAATCTCCAAGCATTCCACTACCCCATCATATTTCTGCGTTTTCCCAGTTCTTCCTGGCACACCCAAGGTGACTTTGTGTACC
The DNA here is from genome assembly GCF_057802395.1 of Ceratotherium simum simum. Classification (NCBI taxonomy): domain Eukaryota; kingdom Metazoa; phylum Chordata; class Mammalia; order Perissodactyla; family Rhinocerotidae; genus Ceratotherium; species Ceratotherium simum. The sequence continues at coordinate 8,798,211 of NC_141925.1, forward strand.
CCACTTTTAGAACCAAGACGAAAATCATTTCCATTCATTTCCAGGTTGGAGAAGCAGGACCTGGTTCTCACCAGGGCCAGTGGCCACGACCCCCTTTCAGATCAAGACGGATGCCAGGGGCTCCCGAAGACCAAGGGTGTCCACCATAAGATTGGCGCTCTCCCGGGTCCTGGCAGCCCATCACCTCCCGGCCTTACCTTGTCAGCCATGATCATAGACGCGCCCCCGTGGATGCCCAGGATGGGGATGAAAGTCTGTGAGGAGATAAAATCCAGCATCTGGGCCACAGCCTCCTGGTCGGTGTCGTCCCCAAACACGAGGCCGTGGATGCGCGCCCCGGACATGAGGTCGCACACGTGCGTGATGAGGCTCTTGGGGTCGGTGCGGTTCATCAGCAGCGCTACCACGTTCACATCCAGGGGCCGCCCCGCCGCCTGCTCGGGGCCCCACAGGTTTCGCAGCTCGCGCTCCGTCACGTCGTGGCTGTGGCCCAGCAGCACTGCGATGTTCAGCGCCGGGGGACCCTTTTCCGCCGCCGCGCCCTGCGCCGGACCGCGCCAGACCAGAAGGGCCGGCAGCACCAGCAGGGTCCAATAGCCCAGTCTGCCCATAGTCGCCACTTACGGTCCCTGCAAGGTGGAGAGGGAGAGTCAGGGCCGCGGTGAGCGAGCGTTCTAGACGAAAGAGATTACCGACCCCGCCTCTTGATTTAGGAGCCAAGTATGGAGCCCAACCCCAGAGCGAGCTGCAGGCGTCACTGACTCCATTCCCCGACTCCGACGCCATCCACATCCCTTGACCCATCTCCAACTCTATCCACAACTCCAATTTGAGCTAATTCTCCATCCCCGTCCCCAAATGCATCTTCGCATCCAGCCTCCTTCTCATGCCCTATCTCCAGCCCCTTCTCCATGCCCGACTCTGCCCGCGTCTCCCACCGCATCCCCCAAGTTAGCTGCAGACCGCGGCCCAGGAACGTAGGCGCGCAGAGCAAACCCTCCACCCACCCCCTCCCACCCGGTCTAGTGAGAACCAAGTTACCAACCCCGCCCCCTGCTCACAAGGAGCGAACTAGCGACAAGCCCTGGCGTGCGGAGGCGGCACCAAGACTCCGCATCCCTGCTCCCGCGCTAAGCGAGTTGACTGACCCCGCCCCCCGGAAAGCCGCGGGGTGCAGCACAGACCAGGCTGCACGCTGCATCCGTTGCAGACCCCGATCCTCTTCTGCAGAGTATACCCCAAGAGCTTGGGAGTGAGGCTGCTCACTTGTGCACTCTAGGCTCCGGGGTACCTGGGGGAACTTAGGGCCCGCCCCACCTCGCGCGAAGGGGCCGTGAAGCGATTTCCATTCAACTGCAAGCGGCCCCGGGACCTGCCCCCTACTCGCACATGTGCACACACTAGCCCATACACACACACCCTCTCTCACGCGCGTCGTCAGCAATGCAGAATTCCGGAGAGGATGCGCGTCCCCCCGAGGGCCGACGCGTGGGAGCTGGCAAAAAACGTGCGTAGTGGGAAAGGTAGGCTCCCAAGAAGCTCTCCGACGGACATGAACTGTACAGCCCCATCCCAGGCTTTCCACTTCAGGTCCTGTCACCAAGTCTTAGGTGCGCGTGAGCAGTGGGCTGCACACCCTCACATGTGCGCTCGCATTTCTGCGCACAGCCGCAGGCCGCGACAACGGTGCCCACGGCCATCCGGAGTCCGCACACGTCCTCACGCGGTGTACACACACGTACCGCGCCAGGTGCACAGCCGCACGTGCCTGCAAATACCAGCACAGTCGTGCACGCGTGCACAGGAGCGCGCCCCTCGGGCCGGGCGCTGCCGGAGCCAGGCGAAGTTGGGGCTAACTCGCACCGGCCTCTGCGCTCTTCCGAGGAGCTTCGCGGAGTGCGGAGCCGCAGCGCCCCCTGGTGTTCCTCCCGCGCCTCGCTACTGGTGCTCCCTCTCCCGCTTTCTCCTCTCTCTTCCCTGATCCTTCTCCCGCTCTCCCCTCGGTGGAATCTTCCTCCTCCCCGGCCCGCCAAGCCCAGGTCTCCCGCTGGGACGTACCTGTAGCCAGAGAAGGTCGAGGATGCAGTGGGGCGCGCTGCGCGCACGAGCATCTCGGCCGCCTCAGCAGCCACCGGGTTTAGCTGGTTCCCGCATGCTGCGGCCCCCGCGCGCTCCCCTGGCTGTCCCGCGCTGTCCGCATCGCCCCCACGGGGGGCGGCTATCCCAGCCGGAGGCTCTGCAGCAGGGATCTACCGGGGCGGAGAAGAGATGGAGAGGCAGGGTCAGCCCACCGTTGGGGGGGGAGGGGGACTAGGGGCAGGCTGCAGTCTGCAGTGCTCACGGGCCCTCTGTGCGCACAGGGGGCTCGACCAGAGAGGGAGAGCTGAAGCCCCGTGCCCAAGACGCCCCCAGTGCGGATCCTCAGACTCCGTGGCCGATATGGAGAGCTCCGCTCCGGGGCGCCCAGGAGAACCGGAGCCCTAGGTTAGCCACCCAAGAGAAGCTTACTGGGCACCACAACCCTTACCCCCTATCACCTCCCTGGCGCCGGCTGCTGTGAGTTGTGCGGCCAGAAGCTGCTAAGCGAGGAGGGTAGGGAGAAAAAGAGGAGGGAATGGGGGTGTGGGGGGTGGGCTGGCTGAGTTTGCGATAAACCGGCAGGAGGAGAGGGGGAGGGAAGGACTCGGGCTCCCGCGGTCCCGGATCCCCGAGGGAGGTGCGATCATTCCCACGCAACGACCCTCTTGCGGTCCTGCTGCCCCCTCCTATCCAGGCCTCCTACCGTCTTCTTCCCAAAGAGGCCGCCCGGGCCCCGCGTCCCGCGCCAGCACTCACCGCAGCCTCTCTCCACATAGTTCTCAGCAGTGGCCGCTCCTGGTCATCTCCAGGGCTGATGGCTGCGGCCGCGACTCTCAGCGCTCACTCGGCCCCATACTCTGGCTAAACCCTTGGCGCCTCCCTCCAAGAGCCAGAGCTCGGCTTGCCGCCCCACTCTGGACAGCCACTGCCCGGTCCTCTGAGCGCGCCCGAGAGCCCTCTCCGCAGCCCAGGCTCCGGGGCGGTGTGCGTGAGGGCGAGTGTGTGTGTGAGTGAGTGTGGGAGCGTGCGCGCGCGTGTGGCCGGGGATCCCCGAGGTCCCTGGCCGAGAGAGGCGCGGGCGGGGGAACGCAGCTCCCTCCGGCCCTTCGCTGCGGGGCCAGCTCGGCGCCGGGCGTTCAGCTCCCCACTTCCCGGCGGGAGTCCAGAGAGCGCCTGGCCACCCTGGTGCACTGGCAAAGCCGGGCTCCCGGGACGTGCTTCTGCTGCAGTCGCCTCGAAGGAAGAGGAGGAGGAAGGCAGGGGCGCCCCCACGCCAAGTTAGGGACTTATTCTCAGTCGGCGAGACGCAGCAGCCCCCGCGAAAGCCTTAGAGGCTTGGATCTCCAGCGGGCGAAAGCGGCTCCCTTCCGCAGCCGCCCTCCCCGGAGGCAGGCCGAGGCAAACCCCGTAGTCCCTCCGCGCCGCCACCCGCTCCCGGAGCGCACGGCGGCGACAAGGCCAGGATAGGTGGCTGGCTGGCAGCGGGGGCGCCTGCGGCGGCGGCGCGCCGCTGTCCGTGGTTCTGGAACCACGCTCTCCGCCCGCTCCCGAGCGTCTGGTACCGCTGAAGAATCAGTTATTCAGATCTCCGCTGCCGCTTCCTCCTCCCCCAGTGCCTTGCGCTGGGTACAGCAATCCCCCCTCCACGCACCGGCGCGCCGACACACACACACACACACACACCCCCCACAGAATCTGCTCCAGTGCGTCTCCCTGTGCCTAGCCACCCCCTTACGGGAACCCACTCCTCTGATCTCAGGGAGCAGGAGTCCTAAAAGGAAAAACATCTCTACATCTCCCACTTGCTTCCTTTTTGTTTTCTAAGTTCTACCAAACAAAAGTCGCCTTGAGGCTGCCACTTCTAAGCTACCAGCAGGGGTGAGCCAGAGAGCATAGGACTGCCTGGGTGTGCGGGGCCTGGCTGGCTTGAATTCTGGCAACTGGGCATAAAAACAGAGTCAAGTGAGGACCTTTACATTCCACTGTATCTCTCCTTTCAACGCCCGTCTCTGCTTTTCTCGCCTCAGGCCCTGGAAGGAAAGAGGCCTTAAATTGTAAGAGGTTTTGCAATCACTGTTCTAACCCTGTATCCTCCACTTAACAGCTTGATGTTAGCTTTGGGCCTGTTATTTATCTTCCCTTATCAATTGCTAATCTGGAAAATGGGGAAGATAGTAAAAAATATCTACTTCTCAGGGTTATTTTGAAAAGAAAATGAGATCGTCTTGGTAAAGGAGCCAACAGGCTCCTTTATTGAGCACACAGTAGATGCTCAATAAACATAAGTCCATACGAGGTGGCCTAGGAGGGATGGGATTCCCAGGAATGCAGAGGTGGCTACTGAACTGGAGACAGGACAGGGGCACAGTTCCCAAGACCTATGGGTTTATTATTAAGCTTGTTGTTATGTTGAGTTCTCTAAAGTTTTATTATCCAAAAGTCAGAGAAAGGATGGGAGACATTCTGGAAGGTAAATGAAAATGGGAGTTTGTGATATAAGGCAGAGACTAGGGAAGTGTTCCATTTCTTGAGGCTGTAACTGGGCTGAGCTGGGTTAGACCCTTCCCTAGCTTGGAGACAGTCATTTCTCTAACTTTGGCACAGGTACAGGACCCTAATTTGGGGACTAATATGGAAGTTATACTGTTATATTCAAATGAGGTATAAATTATACACAATAAAATGCACATCTCTTAAGGATTCAGTTCAAGTTTTGAAATTGTATGCATCTGTGTAGACCAACACCTAAAACCAGATATAGAATATTTTCATCCCCCGCTAGAAAGTGCCCCTGTGCCCTTCTGTTGTTATCTCACTTCCCTCCAGTAGAAACCACAATTTTGATCTCTATCACCATATACTAGCTATGCTTATTCTCGATCTTTATATAAATGGAATTCTACATTGCATATATTTTGGTAACTGGCTTTTTTCACTTAACCTAATGTCTGGGAGATTCATCCATGTTGCTGCATGTAACAACAGGTTTTTCTTTTTTATTGCTGGATAGCTTTCCATTGTAGGAATAAACCACACTTTGTGTGTCCAATCTTCTATTGATGGACGTGTGGGTTGTATCTGTGGAGCTTTTTAAAATACAGATGCCTGCACCCACTTTAGATCTTTCCCATCCAAATCTCCAGGGGTGGCGCCAAGTATGTTTAAATTCCATAGATGATCCTGATGATGCTCAGGTTAAAAACCATTGTACTTTCCATTCTTGTATATCAATGTTGACCCTGCAATAGTCTTTGATGCAAATTATTGGTATGGAGAGTTTGAAGTTATTTATGACTAGACTTGTACAAAGGTAGATCAAACAGGTGTGGCCTCTTATGAATAGAGAAAGAAGATAGCCTTTCATTCAAAGGAAGAGTCTGTCTCTGAAGACAGACACAGGCAGCTGGAGTTGCCCCAGGCTGGACACCTCCCCAGTGTGGAGAACCATTTAGGGTCAGGCACCTAGAACTCTCCTGCACATGTGGAGATTGTAACAGTGCATATGTGATCATGACAGCCATGCTGTGCTGCAAAGCTAAACCTACTACCCACAGTAGAATGCTGAGCAGGATTTTGCTGAGCAAAACTTTCAGATGGAAAACCTCCTAGCAGCTATTCTGACAAAAACTGTGCCCCCCCCAAAAAAAAAGCCCCCTAGTCAACACTATTCTGCTGTCAATTTTGCCAGTTGGTTTTATCTCCAGTCACATCATGGAAGTAACTGAAATAATCTAGTCTGGTCTTAAGGAACAATTTGTTTCAGTTGTTTTCAATTTGATTGATTTATCTTCAAGTGTTCTGCTGAAGAAATGACCCCCATGGTTGCCACTTGCTTTGAGCCATGCAAACGCTGTGGTTAAAAACCAACCACCTTATCATGTCTTTAGGAGAGAACTAAAATGAGCCAATCGTTGATTATGCTTCTCTTTAAATCTCTATCCGCAAAGGAGATCGGTAAAGAATTCTAGCTCTTTGAAGCTGAAAGGCCTTTAGACACTATCCTGTATGATAAATTTTCTGTTTTCAAGTAAGTTTGGTGAACTCTGTCTACCTGAGTCACTTTAAGGTAAATTCTTATATTAAAGGATCTGAGAAGTCCTGCAGTTAAAAAAAAAGTTTTTATTAATCCAGAAATATTCCAGATGAAATTGATCATGGAAACCTATTTTATTCCACATAATAGCTGCAACCATCCTGCAGAACTATTGTTTCTTTGAATGCTTTTCAAGAATTCTTTACCTAGTCCAACACCTTTATTTTTCATATGGGGAAAGTGAGACCCAAATGGAACTAATCAACTTTAGGACTATGAGACAAGAGGCTAAAGGCAAAATTTGGAGCAGGGTCCAGAATTTTTACTTTAAGCATCTGCCGTGTAAAATAAAGTGTGTTTGCATTCTACAAGGTTATTGGGATTCCAAAGCGGTATGATAGAATCCTGAGAGAGAAGGATAGAGCAGAAAAGTAATTTAGGGTCACTGAGTAACCTGTACACCAGACTAGCCACCCCCTTTAGGCACTGTTTTGTCACTGGTGACCTACCCTCACCATCCCTCCAAATTCCAGCCTGTGGGTTCCTATTCTGTCTTAACCGTGGTCCCAGCCTTCTTGAGCCTGTCTTTACGTGTTAGCAGATAAACAGTACTCACCTGTCCTGTACCGAGGCAGACATCACTAATCAATTCTCGAACCATTTCTCTCAAAGTTTAGGGGGCCTCACAAGCCTGCTCAGTTCTAGGTAGCCCCATCCATTGGTTAGAGTTAACTCCAGTTTTCCATTCCCAACTTAGCAAGTTCTCATAGACTCCTGATTTAGCAAAACCTGACTCTGATTGCCTATATTTCCTTTACTTTCTCTCAGATCATAATTTCCGTGTTACCAGATGACCTTAAGGATTTCTCTTCTTTAGACCTCAGTTTCCCCATTTGTAAAAGAAAGGTTTAGACTAGCCAGGATGACCTCAAAGCTGCCTTCCATGTTTAATGTTCTGATTCTGTGGCTTTTCTTGAAGGTCTTGACCCTGGGATCAACCAAGGTACTAGTTAACCCTTCCATAATATCTTATCCAAAAGACTTAAAAATCCCTTCCTGCTCCAGTGACCCATCCAGGTATCAATAGTTCTAATCAAAGGGCAAGGCTTTTTCTAGACAAATCCACTGCTAGTCTTGGGAACTAAAATGAAGACAGCAGCAAAAGATTTCTTTTCTCATTGGTCTTTACCAATGCAAACCAATGTCTTCCCTTATATCAGACAGGAGCTTAGGAGGCACCAAAGCATACTGTTGAGAAAAGAATAGTAGTGAATTGGGAGTCAGGAGTCCTACATTCTACCACTTTGGGAAAATTCATTAACCTCTCCAGGCCTCAGTTTCTTCATCACTAAAATGGGGGTAAAATCACCCTGCCTCCCCCAGCACTGTAGTGAAGAGTGTGTGAGGATATGTCTTAGTGTGGGTCCCTCCAAGAGCAGTTAGGGTTCTGCACCCAATTCCAATGGTAGGGAGGGTTCCCCACACCAAATGCAATTCTCAGACACCAGCTGGGTGTCCTGCAATTCAACTCAACTCTGACACTATCTACCCAGAGACAGCATCTGACTCCACAGGTTAAGGGCACAGTCCCACAAGACTGCGCTCCACTGCATATGCCAATCGCAAGTCCAGTTTGTTACCTGTGCTTCTGAACAACTGGCTATAAATCGGAGGTTCCCACGACCCCCTCTTGGATTCAATTAATTTTCTAGAGTAGCTTACAGAACACAGAAAACCAGTTTACTGACTAGATTATCAGTTTATTATAACAGATATTAAAGGATACAAATCAACAGCCAGACGAGAGATGCACAGGGCAAGGTATGGGGAAAGGGCACGGAGTTTCCATGCTCTCTCCAGGCACACCACTCTCCCTGCATCTCCATGTGTTCACCATCCTGGAAGCTCTCCAAACTCTGTCCTTTGGGGTTTTTACGGAGACTTCATTACATAGGCAGATTGATTAAATCATAGGCCACTGGTGATTGAACTCAATCCCCAGCCCTTCTCCCCTCCGCAGAGGTGGGGAAAGAGGGGCTGAAGTTCCAAACCTCTAATCACATGGTTGGCTCCACTGGCAGGAAACCAGCCCCCATCCTTAGGTACTTTCTAACAGTCACCTCATTAACATAACAAAAGACACCTTTATGCTCTCATCAGGAAATTCCAGGGGTTTTAGGAGCTCTGTGCCAGAAACAGGATGAAGACCAAATATATAGTTCTTATTATAAATCATAATATCACAAGCAGACCCTGAGATCAGCATCTGAGAACCTTGGTTTATTTGGACGTCATCCAGGAGGCACAGGAGGAAGTGAGAAGGGAGGAAGCCAATAAAGGATGTGTCAATGGGAGGGTGGCCACTGGCGGCAACTAAGTCCCAATCCAGCTGAAGACAAGCTGAGAGACTGTGTAGAACACATCTCAGAATTATCCCACTAGGTGGCAAGGAATTAGGGGGATTTAATCCATCTTCTCATCCTTCATTGATTGAGAGTCCCTCCTGGGGCATTAACTCCCCAGCCTTCCAGCCTCCCCTGTGCACAGAGAAATGTAGGAAGCCATCAGGGTGCACATGAATTTTCTACAAGTGACCTTGTAGGGAGATGTGAGTGGGGCACTGACCACGGTGTCTGGCAAACCAGAAAGGCACGGATCAAGTGAAGGCATCAAAGTGTGTGGGGCTGAAGGGAAGGGACAGAGGGAGAAAGAAGGCCAGGTCTCTGCTGAGAAATGAGTCTGAACCTCCTACTGCTTGGGCTTCAGAAAGGATGAAGCCACACACATGTGCTACCTGACAGCCGGTCACCCTGCCCTCTAGGAGACACGGCTCCATCGGGGCTCTGGAATCTGACCAACCTAATCAGCAGCTCACCCTCGACAAGACAGGACAAGGAGGAGCTCCTGCGGAACCCATGCAGGCCACACTGCTATACCCCGAGGAAGCGTCTTGGGTGTTCCTTCTCACGCTCACCGCTGCAGGGCAGCTTCCTTGCCCAGAGGAGGCCAGGCTTCTCCTTCAGGAAATCTCTTCCCTTACAGGCTCAGACTTCATTGCATAGAAATGCTGGCCTGACCAAAAGCTCTCGTCAGAGCGGTGCCTCAGGACAGCGCTTTGAAAGCCCTGTAGCCGGACCGTTTGAGGCCAGTTTCCCAAGGCCAGGAGTACTCAAAAGTCTCGTCATTCACCCCGCTGATAAAGAGGGAGACTCGGTCAATTCCGACCCTGTCTGATTCATGCGTCTGCATGTGCTTAGGGAGAAGACTTCTCGGGAAAACGTCTGGATGCCAAGGAGAGAGGTCATAATTCCTGGTGCCCAGGATCACTGAAGCCTGCCCTCTTGAAGCTGCAGAGGCCCGTGGGGATCATCAAACCTCCAACACCACTCTTTAAAGATAAGGACACAAGCCTGGGGACATGAAGTAAGGTGCTGAAGGCCACACAGCTGCTTAGGGTCACACATAGTCTCTTATTCACGTCTTCTTGTCACAAGCACAGCCCTTTCCTTATCCATAAGACTCTGTTCCATTAGAATGCCAGTGGAAGTTGACAGATAGAAAGTCCCTGTAAATTATTCCTTATGGGGGACAGTCCTTGGGTACCGCTGGTTTCTGCATCAGAACGAGTAGGTCCAAAGGCACTTGGGTGCCCTGTGCCCTCTGCATTGGGAGTTGGTGTTGAGGGTGAAGAGGAGAAGGAAAGATGACCCCATTACTGAGTTCTTCCACGAGAGAAATAACTCAGGGCCTCCACTCTCCCACTTGGAGCACTTGGTGGTAGTTAAGACAAAGATGGTGTAGCAGCCAAGAACTGACCCTGCCCAAGGGCACCACTACTCTTAGGCGGAGCTAAGACTTGAACCCATTTATGTCTGACTCCAGAACCTGCACTCTGAACCAACACACCCTCTGCCCAAGTCACTAATTTGCTGGGCCTCTTTAGATGGGTCTCTCACCCTCTCTGAGGCTCATTTTCCCCCTCTTTAAGGGTACAAGAATGTCAGATCAGCAATTGCTAGTGTTCAAACCTATAGGAAGCAGCAGAACCCTTCCTGTAAAACCAACTCTCACACATAACCCTAATACAGAAAGCAGGGAAAAGTGGAGCTTTGATCTCAGGTTAAAAAGAGTTTAGAGGTCGGGGGTCTGACGCTCATCCCCAGCTTCTCCTCGTCCCTTCCCCAGCACCACCCCCCCCATAGCTCCTGACAGAACTCTGCAACTCTGATGAACACATTTTGAAAATGTGGGCCAAGCCCTGCAGAAGAAGAGATTGAGGGGACTGAACACAGAGCAGGGGACTGAATAGAATTACCCATCAGTAAGAGACTGAGCGAAGATTAGAATCCAGGACTCACAACTGCCAGCTAGACTTTAAAAACTAGAATCTGAACCCTGGCTCTGAAACTTACCTGACCCTGGGTAGGTCCCTTAGCCTCTCTGTGCCTCAGTTTCCTCATCTATAAAATGGGGGATAATCATAATACTTAAATATGGGGGTGTGCAAGGAGTAAATTAATTGAGTCAATATATATAAAGCACTTAGCAGAGCGCCCAGCCAAAATAAGGGTTTAACAAATGTCAGTTACTAGTATTCTTATTATCATCTGATAGGGCCCTTTGGGGCCTAAAGAAGAGGTTCCCCTGGGAGGCTCTCTCCCTGATGCTCTGACACGTTCCCTGAGCGTCAAGGCTGAGTGCTCCGGGTGTGTGCTCAGGGAGGTGAGGCCCGCACAGGGGAGGAGGCAGCCATTGGCCAGTCCTGGCTCTCAGCTCAGTGCGTTCCAGATGGCGCCCAGGGGGGAGCTGGCCGGTGACACATTGGCAGAGCCTCCCTTCCTTGCACAGTTCACCGAGCCACACAGGGCCCAGGAGCCTCGGGCTGTCGTCCGCTCTGCCAAGGAGGCCGGCTGCCCAGCCAGGACTGATGGAAGATGGGCTTGGCGAGCCCAGGAGAGCAGCCTGTGCCTCCACCCCCCGGAGAAGGTATAGGTGAGGTACTTGTCCAGCTCTTCCCCGAGCTCCTCCGCCCCCACACCAGCTTCTCTCCGACAGAGAGAGGGAGGCTCTAAAGCCGGCTCCCACCCCAGAGGACCTGGGTCCATGCCTACCTTAACCCTTTCTCTGGGAGTGACAGCTCTTAGAAAACAACCATGCAGCGGAAGGAGATAACTTGCATTAAACACACGAGAAGGTAGTTTCTTCCTCTGAAAAATGGAGATGATAACATCGACTTCACAGAGTCACTGTGGGGATTAAATGACATATTGATACAGTGATATTGACACAGTGATTGGAATAGCATATGCCATGTGGAAAATGTTCCATAAGTGTTTGGCTGTATTATATTTGCATCAATACTACAGCACAATGGTAAAAGCACAGACCCTGCAGCCCCTCTGCCCAGGCCCAAATCTTGGATGTAACACTTCCTGTTCATGTGGCCTTGGGCAGGTTGCTCAATGCCTGGAGCCTCAGTTTCCCCATCTACAAAATGGGGATGTTTGTACCTCCCTCCCTGGCAGGATTGCTAAGAAAATTAAATCAGGCATGCACAGCACCTGGTACATAAGAAGAGATCAATAGGTAGAGGCTATTATTATTGTTAGGAGCATTAGTATTGTTGCCTAAGGTCACACAGCCAGTGAGGACTGGAGGAAGTGCTTCCTGACTCTCCACTTGGTGCTCGCTCCACCCACCCCTCGCTGCAGCCTCTCACCCAATTAAAATTCCTGGCTCTGCCCTAGGAGAGTCATTGTTCCTAAAAAAGAACTCCATTTTTACTGGGAAGTCACAAAATAAATTGTCGCCAAGTCCAGCGGTCAGCTCCAAATTGCACACAGAACATTTCTCTTCATTAGGCAAAGCAGCCCGAGGATCCGGGCTACAGGAGAGGAGGAAAGACTGACATCTGAAAACCAGACCCAGGCGCCAGCAGACCCGGCTGGAACCACGCTTCTGTGCCTTCCCTCTAGCTGCGCGAGTGCGGGCAAGGCATTCTGCCTTCCTGAGCCTCAGTTCCCTCGTCTGCAAAATCACGTGACAATTAGCTTAAGTAAAGCCTCTGGTATATATTGGGTCTTTAACAAACGGGGATATTATTCTGTTTCACAGTCTCCTTTCTTGAGTGAGGTATTTGTGGGGTTTGGGAGGTTTTTTTGTCTGTTTGGAGTTGTGTTTGTTTTGCTCTTAGTGAAGGGTGAAGGATTTTTTTGGTTTCTGCCTATGGGTGTGTTTCTGCGGTCCCCAGGGGTCCTCACGCCCTGGCAGACAGCTGGATCTCTTCCCATTTGAAGAGATGGACCCAGTCAGGCAGCATGTACTTCTGGAAACTCACGGGCATGCTGGAGCCCGAGGCCCTGCCTCGGCCATGGAGCGCCCTCTCTTTTGCTTCCCACTGGAGTTGTTGCTTTAACTGCATTGCCCATGCCTACCCCAGACTGTGAGAACACACAGACACACACGCTCACATGTGAACACACCCACGCAGTGCTCTCTGACATCTCAGGCTTTTATTCATTTTGTAAGCAAAAGGCAACATATGTGCGTGTCAAAAACAAACCAAGCCCTACAGTGAGACACAATCCTCTTCTCAGCTGTCTCTCTCCACCGCCCCTTTCTCCCCTCCCTTTCTTTCCTGCCCCCAGCCACCTGGCTGCCCTCCCTGGAGGCAGCCACTCTGGCCCCTTCCCCATCCAGAGGTTCAGTGTACGAGCCCTAGAAATGAGGTGGGCCTTTTCTACTTCTTTGGCCGATAAAGTACAGCAGAGGTGTTGTTATGTGACTTTTGAAGCTAGATCCTAAAACGCAATGTAATTCCACCTTTTTCTCTCGAGACATTCACTCTTGGAACCCAGTCACCATGCTATGAGGAAGCCCAAGAATCCATCAGAGAGCCTCACATAGAGAGGAGCCAAGGCCCATAGTCCACAGCCCACAGCCCTGGCAGGATTCTCCACCAACAAGCACACCAACCTGCCAGCCATGTGAGTGAGTCGTCTGGAAAGTGGATCCTCCAGTGAGTGGCCCCAGCAAACACAAGCTGTTACTGCTGAACAATTTGTTACTGCCAAATATGGCAACCTGCCTGAGTTGCAGGTTCACCAGCAAACTGATTTTGGTTGTTTTAAGCCACTAAGATTTGGGGCAGTGTGTTACACAGCAATAGATAACTGATACACTGCATTTTTTTTCCTTTTTTGTGAGGAAGACCAGCCCTGAGCTAACATTTAATGCCAATCTTCCTCTTTTTTGCTGAGGAAGATTGGCCCTGTGCTAACATCCATGCCCATCTTCCCCTACTTTATATGGGATGCCACCACAGCATGGCTTGACAAGTGGTGCGTCAGCACACACCTGGGATCCGAACCTGCGAACCCTGGGCCGCCGCAGCAGAGCATGCACACTTAGCCACCGTGCCACCAGGCCCGCCCCAATACACTGCATTTTTTAACAAGCCCCCCAGATGGTTCTGTCACAGGTCATCAGAAGTTGACACTTTGGGATAGATGGCCCTTTGCCACCTCTTTGAACTTGGAAGGCACCTAGTGAACCATCCCTGTCCACCACAGCGCAAACTCTCTGTTCATAAACATCAAAGCCTCCTTAGCAGAGAAACTTCAAGAATCCCTTCCTCGACCATGGTGTTAATGAGCAAAACCTGGGCCTCTTTTGCACACACATGTTTGCACCAACACCTTTCCCAAGAAGGCCTGGAGCTCTCCCCACTTCCGGATAAGCCAAGTCAACTTTCCGTCCATATTTGCAGAGGTATTTGTTACCTAAGCAAGAAGCAGTCTTGCAAATTCTTGGGTAAATAACACAAGCCCAAGAACAGTACTCCCAAGCCAGTAGCCACAAATGCAGGAAATGAGAGATCTCTTGGGTCTGCTCAATGTCACTCACAGACCCAGCAAGGCACTGGCTCTAAGGTGCATGTGGCCACCGCCACTCTCAGTAGAGCAGGGAGCCAACAATGAGGCAGATTAAACACACGATGAAACACAAAGACTTGAGTTTGAATCCTAGTTCTGTGACTTAATAGCTGTGTGGCTACTAGCTTTCTGAACTTCAGTTTTCTACTATGCAAAATGAGAAAAAGAATAGCTTCCTCCTTAGGTCGCTGTTAAGATAATGCATGAGAATCACCTAGCACAGGGAGGAACTTAGTACATAGTCAATAGATAGGGTATAATAGAGTTACTTTTTTTTAATGTGTGTCATTGTTATATGCTGTCCAGATGGAAAAGAGGCAGATTGGAGGGGTGAAGGAGGCCCTGAGATGGAAGCCAGGAGACCTGGATTCTCACCACCTGAGGCAAGGAGGTTAACAATGCTGGACTGTGGTTGCAAAATGAGGAAGAGAGACCAGGGGGTGATCTCATAGCTCCTGGTGGACTCTAGCTTCCTCCTTCTCTGGACTGCTGAGAGTGTCCTGTTGCCCAATATATCAGACACTCTTTTAGCCATAGATGGCAGAAATAATCTGAAAACCACTTAAACCAAAAAAATGGAGAAATGGTTGGCTCAGAGAAGCCAAAAATGGGTTGAACAGTCAAACCTCAGGGATGCAGTCAGATCCCAAGAACAGCTGGGACCTGGCTCTCACGTGTCTCTCCCTCTCTGGCTCACTGCATTCACCCTCTCTCGATAGACTGTCTTCCTCTACAGTCAGGGAGCATTCATATCAGTGCTCCCTGCTTCCAGTTTGGACTGGAACACACAGGAAAGAATGCCCTTCCCCCTCAAGTCCAAACATCCCAGAGCAATGATTCATTGGCCCAGCCTGTGTCAGTTGCCAACGCCTTGATCGACAAACCACGGCTTTGGAGTGGGGTTAGAAGATGGCAGCCCTCCTGGGAACCAGATGCTGCTACCTACCCAGCCAGTGTCCACAGCTAAATTTGTACTCACTGCAGTACACCCATCGTTACTTTTCAAAATGCTCCCACTTTTATTCTCATATAATCCTTATAACCACCTCACAATGGAAACAGAATTGACAGCTTTAAGTTGGATATAATACAGAAGGACACTCGGGCCCAGAGAAGCTGAGTGCTGTGGCCAAAGACACACAGCCTGTCCACGGCAGAGGCAAACCTAGCTAAGAATCCAAGTGCCTGAACTCCTCCTCCAGTGTTATTTCCCAAAACGCATTGGGTACTTTGCCTGGTTTTTCCAGAACCTTCCTAAATAAAGACCCAAGAATGGAATAGTCGGTGAGTCCCATGTGTCCCTTACCCTGGCAGCTACGGAGGCTCCCTTGAAGTCTGCTTTCTGGGCCTGATGTCTCCTTGTTTATAAATAGCAGACCTAGGGACTCTCAGGCCCAGAGAAGGAAAAGCACAAGCTTCTTAGGGCCCTTCCAACCTGCTAAAAATGGAAGAAAAGGAAGCAGAAGGAAACCCTGGAGACGCCCAGAGCAGCTCCAGGCTCTGGCAGAAGAACAGATTAAATCATTGCAGACGCCGTTCCATCGCCTCCCTCCAGAACTCTCCCCAGGCATCATGGGAACCTGCTTCCCAGTTGTCATTTAGCATCCCCAATGGAAGGCAGGGTTGGTTTCCCTCCCTTCCTTCTTAGTTTGCAGCATCTCTTTCAGTTCTTTTAATACGGCATGGCGGGGAAGCGTGCTGGCTTGAGAGCTGGTCTGCCCAATGATCCAGCCTCGGCAAGTTATTTTATTTGTATGCCTCATGTTTATCATTTATATAATGGGATTGATAATAAGAACATTTATGCCATGGGCTTATAAGAGAATTAAATAAGATATTACAAATGAAGGGCTGAGAACAGTGTCTGCACACGGAAAGCATCGCTGTTATTATAGCTTCACAGTTGGGAGAGCGGCTGGGAACTACGGAGGGGGTAACTTATAAAAGCAATGCAACCACAAAGGAAAAGCAAATGCAGAAGTTGGGACATTCAGCGGAACAACTGGGCTGGTCTGTTCAACAAGTCAAGGTGATGGATAAAAAGGCGGAGGTATGTTGTGCTCGATTTAAAGAGAGCTGAGACACGACAATCAAACGTGCTGTGTGGTCCTTAATTGGACCCTGGTTCAAACAAACCTGTTGTAAAACAAAATTTTTTTCAAGGACAATTGAGGAAATTTGAATACAGACTATGTACTAGAGAACATTAAGGAGTTATTCCTAATTTTGTCAGATGTGATCGTGGTATTGTGGTTAGGTATGAAAATATCCTTATTTTTTAAGAGACATTCTGAAACATGTAGGGATAAAATATCGTGATGTCAGCAACTCTAAAATATTTCACCCAAAAGAAAAAAACAAAAAAGATGAAGCGAATATGGCAAAATGTTAACAATCATTACATCCAAGTGATGGGTTTATGTTTATAACATGTGTTCATAAAACCAGTCTCTCTATTTTTGCGTATGTTGGGAAATTTTCATAACAAACAAAACATGCTTATTGTAAAAAACGAAAAGCTACAGAAAATATACTGAAGAAAATAAAATATAAAAAATCAAGAAAAATCACAAATAATGTCTGGATGCATCGCCACCCTGTGTTTGCCTGTGTTTCAACATCATTGTAATCACAAAGCACAAGAAATTCTCCAGTCTGCTTTTTTAAACTTATCATAACATAAGCATTTTTCCTTGTTATTAAAATGTCTTTGCAAACATCATTTTTAATGGCTGCAGAATATTTCTTTGAGAGGCTGAACTAGAAAACCTTTAAGTCCCTCCACCACGGAGTTGCAATTATAATTAAAACGATGCTGACGAAGATGCTGCTGATGGCTGATACTCACTGAGCACTTACTCTGTGCCTGGAGCTTTAATATGCATCGTCTCTTTTAATCTTTGCAAGCTGTGGAGGAGCTACTATTATTAACTCCATTCCATGGAAGAAGAAATTGACACCCAGAGAAGTTCAGTGACTTATTCAGGGTCACACAGCTAGGAAGTGGCAGAGCCCAGGCCCCTACTCAGAGATCCACCTTTAATTGCATTCACGTATTCATTCACCAAACATTGATAGGACACCTGCCCTGCGTCAGTGCTGAGCTGGGTGAGTAAAGACTGCTGCAGGATTGCTGACAACCTAAATTCGTCAGACTAGAGGTCACAAGAGTGGTGATTCCTGGGGCCTGAGTCTACAGTACCCGCATTCCTTCTCCACAGCAGATGAATAAGGCAAATCTCAGATTTCTAGAAATGACTCTTCCTGCCCAGGGAAGAAGGGATCCTTGGCAGCCAGAGAAAGGGTGTGGGTGGGGGATAATGTATTATTGATAATTAATGGTACCAGAAACATTTTAATATTCATATTATTCATTCTTAGCCCTGCCTGCCTGCACGAGCACTAACAGTTTGTTGTTAATGATATTGGGAGCATTTTTAAATCAACTTAATTGACATTTTTATGGTGTTCAGCAGGCCCTAAACACAGGATTTTCAGCTGGGGAGCTGGGTGAGAGCTACAGGAAGGGGTCGGACCCCATGGAGCCCAGTGCAAAGGGAGGTCACTGAGGAGCAGCCAGAGGGGGAAGGAGACTTATGGCTCCTCAGCTGGATCCGGGAATTCTGTCCTAAGGTTTCTTCCTGGTCCACTCCATTCCCATCACAGCTACACTGCCCCTCCCCACCCAGCCCTGGAGTTTCCTCTTAGCTCTACAACCATGGGAATGGGACTTTAACTGCTCAGTGCCTCAGTTTCCCCATCTGTAAAATGGGAAAAGTAATAGACCCTCCCACAGGGTTGTTATGAGGATTAAACGGGTTAATTTATGTAAAGAACTTGGAAACACTCGGAAACACACCCGGTACTTTGCTACTATTAGTATTGTTATTGTTCATAGAATTAATTTTATATTTCCATGGTGGATTTTAATGCTGTTTGCCAAAGATTCTGGATTACCTCCCATAAGAAGATTTTTATATCCACACCCTATTGAACTCAGTAATGGCCATGTGACTTGGTTTGGCCACCCATATGCAGGCGGAACTGACACACGTCACATCCCAGCAGATTTAACAGCCAACACGTTATTCACTATTTCTTTTTTTTCCCTCTGCCGTGAGACTGGCAATGCTCCACATTTCTTCCATCTGCCAGGTCCCAGAGTGAAGGTGACATGGAGCAGAGCCACTGCTAACCCATGATGGCCGTGCAACATGAAGAAGAAATAAACCTTTGCAGTTGGATGCCACTGAGATTTGGGGTCATTTGTTACTGCAGCAAAACCTAGCGTATGGTAACTGACACAGTTTCTTGCCTTAAGATGCTCTGGGTCCAACAGGGAAGATGTAATAAACAGATATGAGGTGTGAGAGTGGAAGGCAAAGGGGCTGTAGAACTCCCAAGAGGAGCCAGATCTAGCCGGGAAGGACTGGGCGGGAAGGGTCTTGAAAACCTTCCTTCCAGTGTGAGCCGGGAGAAGGACTACACAACAGGGTGAGACCTAACGTGTACTGGTTGCTTCTTCTGCTCCCGGTAGTCCTTACGTGTTTTCCCATGCAATCTTCAAGACAGCCCTAAGAGGTAGCTATTACTGTTATTGCAATGACTCCTATTTTTCAAACGGGGGTATTGAAATTTTTAAAGTTTAACTAACTTGCCCCCAGTCCCATATGAGAGGGTTTGGACCCATATAGGCAGAGCGTACATACTTTCCACCACATTACACTGTCTCCTGTGTTGGTGCTCACCTTCCACCGGCATCCAAATCCCCGGGAGCACGACAGGGGGTGGGGCTCATTAAAATGAAGATTTAATCATCCTCCACGATAGGCAGAATTCTCAAATGTCCCCCATGATCTGCACCCCCTGGTGTGGAGCCCTGTGTAACCTCCTCTCCTGAGTGTGACCAGGGTTTGTGACTTGCTTCCAACCAATAGACTATGGTATCTATAATTGGGCATCTTAATGTTATCTAGAAAGTAGGGAAGTAAAGCTAAAGCTGTAATTGATGAAGAGGCAGCAGTCACTCATATGAGCCAGGATAGGGGCTGTTTGGTCACGTTTGTGGCTTGGACAAGGTTCCTGTTTTGTCTGTGTTCAGACATAATTGCAGAGTGGTCTTGCTTTGTCTTGACCCATCATGGTCACAGAGTGGCCTTGTCTGATGTTGGTGATCTGTGACATTGTTTCTGCTCAACGGAACACCAAGGCCCAGCTGCGAGCACAAAGCCATCTCCCAGCCATCAGGGGCTGCTTTTCTTTTTTCAGAAAGGTTCAAAGCAAAGAGCAGAGCAAGGTAAACCTGGAGAGGGAGGCAAGAGCCAGTTGCCAGGGGCATTGTGCATCAGGACCCAGCCTCCTGGAGGCTGTGAAAGAGACAAGGGCTAGCTGGTTGGAGGCCTCTCACTCCCATCTTGGGGAGCAAGAGAAGGTATCCTCCTTCCTTCCCTTCTCCCCACTGCTAAGAGCTGGCATCACTTACAACTCAACTGTGGAATTACAACCATGTTGTTGCCCCAAGTCAATGGCAACCCACCTTGGGAATTTAAATACTGACCACCCAGCTGGCCTTTAGATCTTCTCCTACCCCCCACACACAAACTGGGCATTCATTTATTCATTCATTCATTCCTTTACCTAATATTTATTAAGTGCCTCCTGAGTGTCAGGCACTTTGCTTGGGCACTATTGATAGAACAGAGAACAAGACCAATGATTGTGTCAACCAAGTTGTTTTCAACAAAACCTCTTTTCCCCAAATCACATGCTTCACTCTTCTAGCCTGCACTTCCCTCTCTCTTCTCCACCCCACCATCGCCTGTGGTGGGATAGGAAAATCCTATCCTTTGACATTAATCTCAGAAGTCTCCTCCTCCACAAGGATTTCTAGATCCATCCTGACCCCTAATGGACCACTCCTCCACAAAACCTTTCCCCCAGAACCCTTTTATACTGAAAGGTGCTGCATGATGGGAGAAGGGTCTGATGGTCTTGATGCTGGTTGGGCCTGAAATACAGACAGCCTATAAGAACAAGAAGAGGAAAAGGGGGACATTGCTTCCCTAATGACTATGAAGAGACTTGGCAAAATCCCCAGGAATGTGACATGAAGAACCTGCCCACCAGGGAGCAGGGACCAAGTGAGCTGGACTGAGGAGCTTCCCATCTGTGGACTCCATGGTTGGAAGATGAGACTGAATTGAAAGGCAAGATTTCTTTGTACATTCTCCTGGGCTACTGACTGTTCAGTGGTCAAGACTGTTATGGTTGGCCCTCCCTCAGGTGCAGAGTTAATTATATTCAGGAATCATGATGGTTTAGGGTCAAGTGCCTGGTACACATAGGGCTCTGGGCAAGCCACCGGACGAGTTCAGGTCATGCTCCTGAAAGCTGAGATGTTCACCTGAGGACTAGGGCTCCCCAACAAGCTTTTCACAAGCTCCTTTTCTGCTTAATTAGCCCAAGTTGGCTTCTGTTAAGAACTCTAATGGGTCTGCCCACCATCCACCTACTCAGGGATGATCATTGTTAACTCCGTGGTATTCAGATTTCCAAATCTTTTTCTGGTCATAGAAGAATTAATACTTTTTCATAAAAATCAAATCACATTTTATATAATGTTGTATAACCTACCACAATTTATTTGAGCAATTCACCAGTTGTTTGAAGTGTTAAGCTTTTCCTACTAATCCTCTATTTCTGAAAAGTTGATTGTTCCAACTAATCCTTGATTGTTTCTAGTGCTCACACAGAGTAGAACTATTTGACAGATAATGGATTACAAAGGAAAGAAAGCTCCTCCCCATGCCCCAGTTCTTTAAGGCAGACAAGATACTCATGGCTAAAATTATAAATAATTAAAATTAACAGGTTTGGAGTGTTTACTATGTATCAGGCACTGTTCTAAGTTCTTAACATGTATTATCTCACTTGATCCTCACCAAAATCCAGGGGATGGTGGTGAGAGGTGGGTCATTCTCCTCATTTTCTAGATGGGAAAGTTGAGACCTAGACTGGGTCTGATGATTGCCCAAGGCCCCATAGCCTGCGAGTACCAGACCCAGGATTCAAATCTGTATATTCTGGCAAAAAGCTCTTGGCACACTGCAGCAGGGAGAATCCACCTCTCTTGTACGTGAGCAGAACTATCTGCATAGGAACAGCTTCTAGGCAGCTCTAACACCCCCCCTCCAACATTTGCTTTGAATACCTGGTAAGGTCTAACCATATACTCCTCTAAACTCCTTACTCCTCCTACCATTCCTTCCCCTTCTCCCCTCCAGGACTAACTCAGTAGCAGAGATAGCTGATACCAGGCATATGGGCCACCTCTCCCTTATCTAAAACCCACTGCAGACATTGCTAATCAATCATGTGGTTTTTCCTGATGGGTCTGAACTGATCCTCAGAATCTTTCTTAATACAGTCATGCATCACTTAATGATGGGGACGTGTTCTGAGAAATGCCTCGTTAGGCGATTTCATCATTATGCAAACAACATAGAATGCACTTACACAAACCTAGATGGTACAGCCTACTACACACCTAGGCTATAGGGTACTAACCTTATGGGATCACCATTGTATATGTGGTCCACCATTGACCAAAACGTTGTTATGTGGCGCATGACTGTACAGTACTCCAAGCAGCCTCTATCAATCTTTCAGAGCTGACATGTGAGATAAAGCCTCTTTGCCATCTCTACTCTAGACTATGAGTTTTTCCAGAGCAGGAACTGTACACTATTCAACCCTTAAATAAAAATTTTAAAAATAATATCAATAGAAACAACTGACATTTTGCATGCTTTTAACATGCTTCAGGCCCTGTGCTTAGTGGTTTATATGTATTCTCTCCTTTAATCCTTACGTGGGAGATATTTACAACATCCATTTCTCGATGAGGAAAGTAAGGCACCGGGCGCTTAACCGATGCATGAAAAATTGTACTGCTAGTAAATGGCGAGGAAGATTGCAAAGTACACAGTTGGCTGACAGTCATAATCAACCACCGTGCCACATCGCCCCTGCCCCCCTCCCAGTCTGTGTCCCCAGGCTCCATGCAGTGCGTGGCCAGCAGTGAGCACATAATCAGCATTTCACAAATGAATGCATGCATGAATGAACGAATTGGCTCGAGGGTGGAAGGGCAAGGTGGGCTCAGCCTCTCTAAGAGGCTGGGCTGTGGGAGATGGTTTCTGACTCAGACCCAGCTCCCAAACCGGGCAGGAAGCTGCCTCCCTGCTTCTCAGCCTGAGATTTAAGCCTTTCAAGACTATAATTATCCCGCTCACCCCGCCCACGGCCCTGCCTCTCCATGGAGCCACCGCTCACGGCCCGGGGGCTCCAGAGGAGAGGGGGTGGTGGGAGGTTGGCAGAAGGGGGGCCTCAGAGGTTCTGTTAGAGAGCAGGAGGAGGAATGAGCGGCTGCAGCTCTAGGATGGGGAAGGGAAGCCACGAACGGAATGAACCACAGGTCACCACGAAGCCCCTCGCATCTTCAGTTGATCCAGGAGGTGGGGCACAGGCAGTGTGGTGAGCATGCAACGCAGAGAGCCGGGATTCAGTGGGTGTGGCCGTGCCATGCCCCTGAAAAGCCTGGGGTCTTACGTGATTCATTTCCTCTACCGGGGCCTCCATTGCCCCATCCTGAAAGTGATAGAGGAGAGAGATCATCTCAGAGGTTCTCTGAGCCAATTGTTCTCGAACTGGCACATTTCTCGTAAAGGAAACAAGTTTGCATCACCCTCCACCCACCTCACCCTGGCTCTCTGCGTGGACCCAGCCTGGCACTTTGGTGCAGACTTCCCTCTGCCCCTCTTCATCATTTTCACCACCCAGTGCTATGTTACCTACAACCATTAGTCATTTCTCAATCCCTCCTCCCACCAGGCACCTACGAGAGGCCCTAAAGTCTGACACCATCCATTAATTGGGCATGTATTTTTATTTTTTTTATTTTTGGTGAGGAAGATTGGCCCTGAGCTAACATCTGTTACCAATCTTCCTCTTTTTGCTGAGGAAGAGTGGCCCTAAGCTAACATCTGTGCCCATCCTCCTCTGTTTTGTATATAGGACGCTGCCACAGCATGGCTTGACAAGCGGTGCATAGGTCTGCGCCTGGGATCCATACTTGCGAACCCCAGGCCCAGAAGCAAAGTGCACAAACTTAACCACTACACCACTGAGCTGGCCCCTGGGCATGTATTTTAATATCAATAAATCCTGTGTTATGCGTTCTTACCTTTGTTTCTGGACTTTATTGCCACCCTACAGAAGGCACCCTGTAAATGCTAATGAGAATGTTGTGGGCTTTGCCGTCGAACAGGCTGAGTTCCAAACCTAGTTCCCACACACCTACCACCTGTGTGGCTTTGGGTAAATTTCCACTTCCCAGAGCCTCCGTTTCCTCATCTGTCCAGTGGGGATTGGACAGGTGCAGAGGTAACTATTACTGTTACTTCGATTATCATTTTCCCAAGTGCTAAGAGTTGTTTCCTACTCAAGACCAGGCAGGTAAGCAAAGGGCCCCCAGGGAACAACTTTTAGTGAAAACTCCAGGTGCCCCCTTGAGCTTCTGAGCACACAGCATGTTACAAATAGACGAATGCACACCTGCTCGAAGGGAGGGGAGCAGGTGACGTGGTTACGGCTTGAAGCCCAGTTCCACCTCATGCTTCAAGATGACTACCTCTCTGAGTCTCAGTCTCCCCCTCTGTAGAATGAGGGTGTCAACAGAACCTAGCACAGGGGCAGTAGTTAGAATGGAGACGAGGTAAGCACCTAGCACAGGGCCTGGTTTACAGTAAACACTCAATTAGTGTCAGCTGTCGCTATCATGAGATGGGAGACGTTAGCATCTGAGCCCTCCAATAGGGCAAATAATCTGGCCACATTCAGTGCTCATAGCGTGTGTAAGTAGACCAAGAAAGGTTGAGGGTTGGAGGCAAGAAATAGAATTAGGAAGGAGAGAGTGGTCCTGAGAGAGCGCTGGTCTGGCCCCAAATGAACGTGGACTGGTCAGGCTGCCAAGAATCTGTAGCTTTTCCAGCATTTCCTTCTGACCATGGCCAGCTGCTCTGCATCTCCTTTTAGGCTACCAGGAAGGGAAACGGGAAGAAAATGGAGCAAGAGAGATTCACCACAGACATAAGAGAAAACTTCCTGACTGCAGTGGAAGACGCAGGACTGCAGGACAGGAGTGCCATGGCACCGTATCAGCCTCGTTTCTGATGAGAACACCTCGTCCACTCTAGCGTCCCTCAACCCAACAGCTATGTGTTTGGTTTCCATGCACCTGACACTGTCCCTCCTCAGGCTTCCACATACCTCCATGTTTCTGTTCAAGGGCTTTTTCCAGAACCACAGAAGCTCATTCAGTTGGGGCTCCACACACAGGGAAGCCTCTACACCCCAGAGCAACCATCAACCATGGGTGGATCGATGCCCAGGCTTCTGTGCCCTGGAGGGACAATTCTGAATTGTATTCTAGTGGCTCCTCAGAGGGTCCCAGAGGCACCAAGGCCCAGTTGCACACAGTTCAATAACACACCTTTTATTGGCTTCCTCCCTTCCAAGACCCAATCTCCCTGCTCCCTCTTGCCTGCCTCCAGGTGAGACTCTCCCCCCAGAGTCCCCTACTGAATAAAACACCTGCACCCACATCCTTGTCTCAGGCTCCACTTTCAGAGGAGCTTGAACTAGGACACAAACCTATAGTGACATCACCTCTGTACCGGCTCCAGGATGCCCTCACTGACCTCTCCCCCAGGCCGCCTTGAGCCTGCGTCTCCTGCTGTCCAACATCTGCATGGACATGTGCGTGATGGACCCCATCCATCCCACTGTCACGGTACACTTGGGACCTCATTCCCCACTGGCTCCAAGATAGTCACCGAGGGTCTGGGGGCTCGGGGAACCCCTTATTTTGTTGCAGTTGTGATCACTGTTATCAACAACCGTAGGGATGCCCGCCCTGCAGTGACATTTTGCATTTCTAGAGGGTAATATGGAGCTGTACAGAAAAAATCGAGTTGAAAGTTAACTTGATTACCTGACTCATAACTATTACCTGTGGGTTCAATAAAGGAATAATTACATAATAACGACATATTCACTCAGTAGACCACTCTGCAGCCATTCATGATTCTAAAGTATTTTATTATAACAATTTCTGCTGAGCACTTAGTATATACCACACTGGGCTAAAAGCTTTTACATGCATTATCTCATTTAATCCCCACAACAACCCTGTAATATAGGCACTGGTATTATTATCATCATCTTTATTATTGTTATTCCCATTTTACAAATGAAGAAATTGAGTCTTTTATAAGATCATCAACTAATGTTCATGACGTAATGTTGAGGTAAAGCATAGGATATAAAATGATTTATTCCATATATATGTCAATTATGTCTAAATATACATGTGGAGGGGAATAAAAAGACCAAAAGGTAATGTATTAAAATGTTAGCCATTGTTGTCTCTGATAATGGGATTATAGGTAACATTTATTTTCTCTAACTTGCCTGATGATTATGAGCAATTCATACTTTCAGACTGGGTCTCTGCTGCTCCATCTTCTCCTCCATGAGAAGCAGGTTGGGTCCAGGGCTCCATCTTCTCCTCCATGAGAAGCAGGTTGGGTCCAGGGCTCCATCTTCTCCTCCATGAGAAGCAGGTAGGGTCCACAGCTCCATCTTCTTCTCCATGAGATGCAGGTTGGGTCCACGGCTCCATCTTCTCATCTATAAGAAACAGGTGCCAGAGCCCAGGAGCCCAGAGAGCCCTCCCAGATAAGACATCTCAGGATTCTACAACTTCAGTGTCAAAAGAGGAAACTGTCAGGAACCAAAGCCCAGCATACAAGAGAGGCTGCAGCAATTATGCTAGGTCAGATCATTGAAAGGACTCACAAGACTTCAACAAAGTAAGAGTCGTGAAAGGTTTTGTTACAGGCAGAGGATGCAGAACAACATGAGGAAGGAAACTCGGAGCAACCTCAGGCAGATCCACAGCATCCATGAGCAGTCACACAGGGCCTGTCCCGGTTGCACAGGACCAGCTTGATCTCTGGGCCATGAACCACCTAGATGCGTGGGGGAGATCTCAGCCTCAGGGATGCCAAGGCCTAAGTTTCAATGAGACAGTTGTTCATTTTGTCTCCCTCTTGTCATGTGGCCAAAACTGGGCTGAGTAACCCGGCATAATAACTGAAACCGGGTGCAGACCATCCATCTACGTTTTTCCAATAAACTATGTAGCAGGTTGGTACACAGCTCCTCCAGGCAGTTTTGGACTTCAGAGAGCACACTACAAATCACCGATTAATACAGCCAATGCCCTCTTGGACAAGTCCATGGATCCAGCATCTCTGGAGATAAGCACGGAGTTACACAAACCAGCTGTAAGTTGGCCCTCTCTTTACAGAGGCCAACAATGAAGATCAGCCTTCCTGGGCACCCTGAAGTCACATGCAGCCGTGCTCCAGACGAGAAAAGTGCCAGGTGTGCAAGAAATCTCCTGGTCTTGGAGGAAGCATTCAGATATATCCTCCTGGAGCCTGAGCCCAGACTGGAGTGTCTCTTTCAGTCTCCACTGATCCTCCGATCCTGGCAAAGTGGGGGTGAGGGAGGTGAGGACAGAGACCTCATTTTCCTGCCTCCTCACTCCTGCATCCTCTCCCACCGCCCACCTTTGCCAACATCCCTTAGCCTGGCAGAAGAGAGAAAGCTTGGGATGGAGGGGGAACTGACCAACCTGAATTCCATCTTCGTTCAATGAATATTTATTAACTATGCCCCGTGTGTCAAGAGCTGTGCCAGATACTATAGAGTCCATGGGACTAGGCAGAGGCCATCCCTCTTTACATGGGGTCTACAGTCTAGCAGGAGAGAGAGAATTAACAAACAAACATTCAAATAAATATACAACTTCAAATCCATGCAAGGGAAGGGAAACAGGTTGTCATGAGAGAGAATAAAGGGGCTTGGAACCTGCAGGAGATCAGAGGCAAAGAGGAAGTCAGTTAAAGGACTGACATTTAAGCTGAGATCTAAAGGACTGACACAGGTGAAGAGCAAAGAGAAGGGCATTCCAGTCAAAGGGAACAGCATGTGCAAAGGCCCTGAGGAGGGAATGTTTGGTAAGTTAAAAGAAGATGACGGGAGGCCAGTGTGGCTGGAAGGCAGCAGGCAGGGGCCAGAGTGGTAGGAGATGAGGTTGGAATGACAAAAGTGCATTGTGCTGGAACTTGCAGCCACAGCGAGGAGTTTGATCTTATTCCGGGCATGATGATGTCATGAATTGGGTTCCACAAAGGCGGAGCCAGAGGCGAGAGTTTGGCGCAAGTGGTTTATTTGGGATATGATTTCAAGAAGTAGGAACGAGGCTGTGGAAAGATTTGGAAGGGAAAGCCATATACATGTTCACCATCAAGATGACTGCCAGGGTAACAGAGGCTCAACACCACCATGATCTCCGAGAGGCGGGCAGGGAGCCTCCCAGAAATTTCCTCTTGAAGGAGGGAAGGTAGCACATTATCCACCAGCTCCCTTCCCCACTGGTTGACGGTTGCCCCTGGGCTCTGTACTCGGCACTTTTGCACAGGTTGAGCAGGTTCTTGCAGCGTCCCAGAAAGCCCCAGGGCGGAAAGCAGAAGGTGCCGGACACCCTCTTGAGGTGGACAGCTGTGAGCAAGAGCGAGTCTCAGCCCAGAGGACAAGCACAGGGATAAGATGCAGGCACGGGGGACCTCTGCTGCCAGTAGGGAGTCTCGGAAAGTCTTTAAGCAGGAGAGGCCCATCTGATATGAAAGTTAGGTGGCTTCTGCCGAGCTGTGCCCACAAAGGAAACAAGAAGACTCTCACATGTATTAAGCACCTACTCCGTGCACCAGTACTGGGAGCTTTATACACATTATCTTTAATTCTTCACAATAAGAATGATTATCCCCATCCTACAGATGTGGAAACTGAGGCTCAGAGGAGTGAACTAATTTGCAGGAGGTCTTGCAGACTGGGAGAGACCAAGCTGGGAGCCCCTAGCGGCCCCCACTGCTCTTGCCTGAGGCTGCAGCAAGACCAGGGGGCCCCGCCACTGTGTTCTTGTCTGGGGGGCTTCCCTCCCCGTGGGTTCTCTCTGGCTCAAGTGGCACCAAGAAGCCAGCTCTGGAGAGCCCCCAGGGCCTCGCGTTTTGACTTTCCACCCCTGCAGGTGTTTGCCTCCCCCACGCGCAGAACTGTGCCGCCACGAAGACTAATTATAAATGCCGGGTATTTATAGTGAGTTTCTCCACCCAGTGCTGCCAGCACCTCGAGGGAACTATTTACAGAATCCTCCCAGCTCCTCGGAGAGAAAGGCAGAGCCTAGGAGGGGAAACTGAGGTGAAGCAGAGGGGGTGACGCCCCCCCAGAGTAAGGACCCTCAGTGAGGGGTCCTTGCAGGGTGTCTCTGAGGAAGCTCTGGGATTTGACCAGAGAGCTGTCAGGGAGAGAGAGAGCGAGAGGAACTCCATGACTGCGCGCTTGTCCGCAGCCGCCGACTGGCCATTTCCAGGCATCAGCCCATTTAATCTCTGAGGCTTGATTTTCTCATCTGTACAATGGGGCTATGACAGTGCTGCCTCCTCGGCTGGTGAGATTTAAGTGAGTTCAAACAGGTAAAGATCAGAACTTGGCAAGAAGCAAACCTCAATAAATGTTAGCTATTTCTCATTATCGTTATTATCATCCTTACAACCAAACCAATAAAGCAGGTAAGTATTACGCATTGGGTTTGAACTTCAAAAACTTAATAACAATAATTAAGGTTTCCAATTGTTTCCTCTGTAATGCATGGTTGTGCCACGAGGCTATTTAGGGACCATATTAATGAAGGCAAAGGCAGGCAGTTTCTGATGCCTCCACCCAGACTAGAAGAAAAGGAAAAAAGGAGAGGGCAGGGGACACACAGTGACTTGTATCTGGGTCTGCGCTGATGGTCAAAGAATGGTGACCCGCACAGCGTGCGACAGGTGAGCTGGTAGAAACAGGTAATTGGGACAAGGTCTTTGGGGCTGCCGCACCCCCACACCTCCTGCCTTGTAACAGGGGCCAAGCAAGAGCTCACCGTGAGTCGCCCAAGTTTTCAGCCATCAGCTAGGTTCCAGGGCCTAAACCACAGAACTTTGGAGGTCTTCCCAAAAATGTGCAAAATGGGACAATGATCTCCCACCTCTCCAAGACACGGTGATGACTGAATGAAAGACTGTGTGCAAAGTTCCTGGTACCTGGTGGGTTTTCCAAAAATAGTCAGCATTATTAGAGCCTGAGTTTTTGTTATTGTTTGTTTCTTATCCAGTCTTTAGCATTTTTTATATATGAAAACTACAACATGCTTGACATTAAAAACAATTCAAACTTTAAAGAAGGCTATAGGCAGGCAAAAAAAAAAGGGGGGGGGCTCCTCTTCCCCTCATTTCACCCAAATTGTCATTGATATTGTTGCTACTGATTTTGTTTTCTTGTTCACGGCAGAAATCCTTCATCCAGAGAGTCAAGAGTGTGAATCCTCTCCTGGGACGGCCAGTGACCCTCTGCGTGACCCTGGGCAAGTCACTTTCCCTCTCTGGGACATGTATTCTTCTGCACAAGGAAGAAACTAGACTAAACCAGCCATGCCCATATTTTGCTGCACATTAAAATCACCTGGGAGATTTGAAGAATCCCAACACCCAGGCCACACCCCAGGCCAATGAATCAAGGGGACCCCAGTATTAGTATGTTTTTAAAACTTCCTCGGTGGTTTCAATGAGCAGCCACAGTCTCAGGGGACTATCCTAGCCCTTCTCAAACTTCAGTGTGCATACAAATTGTCCTAGGTCTGTGCTATAATGTAGATTCTGGTTCAGGAGGTCTGGGGTGGGGCCTGAGATTCTGAATTTCTAACAAGCTGCCAGGTGATGCTCCTGCTGCTGCTCCAGATATCCTGTTTGGAGCAACGAGGGACTAGACCACAGGCTGAGAAACTTGCTTAGCCCTGGAATACTCTCTTCAAAGGAAATTTGACATGGAAACATACTTAACAGAACTGGTCTGGTTGAAGTAAGGAATCAGAAACAGGGGTCCCCTACTCACACTCACCCCTATTCTCCTGTTAGGCAGAATCATGGCCCCCCAAAGATGTCAAATCCTAATCCCCAGAACCAGTGACTATGTTCTGTTGCATGGCAACAGGGAATTGAGGTTTCAGATTAAAGGTGGTTAATCAGCTAGCCTTAAAATAGGGAGATTAGTCTGGATTATCCGGGTGGAGCCAGTTAATTAGGAGAGGTCAGAGAGATGAGATACGTGAAGAACTCAACCTGCTGTTGCTGGCTTTGAAGACAGAGGCAGGGGCCATGAGGTAGAGGAACCAAGGAATGCAGGCAGCCTCTAGGAGCTGAAAAGGATGAGGAAACAGCTTCTGCTCTGGAGCCTCCAAAAAGAACCCCGTGATTTTAGCCGAGTGAGACGTGCACCAGACTTCTGACCTCCAGAACTGTAAGATAAACTTGGTTTTTTGTCAGCCACTCAGTTTGTGTTCATTTGTTACAGCAGCGATGGGATGCTCATACATCCCCTGAAGCATCTCCTGTAAGGTCCTAGATCACTGAAGAACAGCTGGACCAGATGCCCTCCATCACTGTGGATCCATGACGGGGCTGAGATGCACTAGGCCTGCCCTACACGGCTACCTCTGAGGCAGTGGTTCCAGGGCTTGTTGACACATCCTGGGCTGGTGGTACCAACCTCCCCAGGATTCCAGGGCCCCTACTGCCCTCCTTTCTGGCAGGAGGGGAATCCCTGGTAGCCTCCTCAGCAATGCAGAAGCTATTTTCAGCTCGGCAGCTGAGCATTTCAGCAAAGAGCAGCGTGGAAGTGTCTCCTGGCCCCCAGGGGAGACCTCTGTTCCTCTCCCTGTGGTGTACATGGCCATATTTAGCCTAACATCTGTCTACTCCCCACTACCGTGGTACCCAGAGCACCTCCGGTCCAGCCAACCAGCCCAAGGCAGAACAGGGGGTGAGGAGGATAGCCTGAGTCTACCCCAGTCTGGTCCCCCATAGCCTAGAGGTGGGGGTTGGACTGTTCTCTAGGGGAGCAGATGGGTGGGGATCTTGGAACAATAAAGTCTCAACAAGAGGCACCAGAACAGTGGTTCTAGGCCTTGCTACACACTAGAGTCATCCGGGCAGCTTTCAAACTCTTGATGCTCAGCCTGCTGCACCCTAAAAAATTAAAGCAGAATTTCGGGGGGGGGGTGCCAAGATGGCAAGTTTTCTTTCTCTTTTTTTTAAGCTCCCAGGTGATCTCAACATGCAGTCAGGGCAGAAACCAACTTGATCAGTGGTTCTCAGAGTGTGGATCCCAGATCAACAGCATCAGCATCACCTGGGAGGTTGTTAGAACTATAGACTCTCAGGCTCCACCCTAGACCTGTGGAATTAGACTCTGCATTTTAGCAAGGTCCCCATGAGAGTCCTTGGCACGTAAGTTTGAGAAGCATGACGGTGGAGCATGATAGTCAGGACTGCTGGCTCTGGGTCAGACTGCCTGAGTCTGTGGAGTATCTCCACCCCCTCTTAGCCACGAGGCCTTCGGCAAATGACAACCTCAGAGCTCCTCTGGGCTTTCTCCCACATCCCACAGGAGGGATTGAGCCAGGAAACTCCAGGACTCCACAATAGTCCAGGGAGCCTGGTGGAGAATCTAGAAGAACCCACAGCCTGTCTTGGAGGAAGAGGTTCAAGTGGACCCTGAAGCCAAAATAATTTAGAGCGCCTCCTGAAGAAAGCAAATATGAAATGCCAAACATAAAATCAGGTGCATTAGGAAATGGCTCCAATTTAAAGTATTCTGCCATCCTGTCTCTTTAAAGAAGCACCCTCCTCAGATCCGATGTCCTGACTCTGTTTCAAAAATATAGTCTTTGTGTGTATTAATGGATTTACAATCTTGGCCTCGTGAAAAATTAACAACCCATCCGTAGTAGCTGAAAGATAACCGAAGCTTCAGGATGTTCAGGAGAAGGATTACAGAAAGTCAGCACTTAATTGAAGGTCCTCCATTGATGTCATCGGAGACCTGGAAGAACGTTGCAAAAGCCAGTGCTTTAGAGGGAGAACCAGGCAGCTCTGAGAAGAATTTTAAAAACAGGAACAAGGATTTCTCAGTTTGCAGGGCTCTCTGGAAGCGGGCCCTTTCAGATGAAGGCAGGCAGGCTATAGTTAGAAAGCGACGCATGGTGAAGAGCAGTTCTGTTACTATAAATTCATTTCCAAAAGCCAAACATATGTGTGTGCACACACATAAATACCATATATATGGAGGGGATAAATCAGCGTATGACATTTAGCCCTTCCTAAACAGGAAATATATAAAATTACTACTTTTTTTTGCTAGTGTGGGAATAAGAAGGAAGACATCTCACTCCAATAAGATCGATCTGGTGGAGAGTAATCTATATTCCTGATGTAGCTTATTCATTCATTCGTTCATTCAACCTGCAAATAGTTGAGAGCTTCCATGTGCCAACGATGAACCAGACTGCTATAATTCCAGTCTTCGTGAAGCATGCAG